>NC_045541.1:171486453-171786453 GCF_009769535.1 Thamnophis elegans
CGGGTTCACTTCTGCTGAAGTCAGCTCAGCCTTAGTGGAAGAACCCTTGCTGATGGTTGGCGTGGCTTGACTTTCAAGAGGCGTTACAGCAGTCTCTACCGTGGAAGGCGGCCTCCTTGGCGTGGATCCGGTCACCTCCATAGTCGAGGTTTTAAACCGCGCAGCCGTAGGAGATGTTGCCGAAGAGAGTGGAGGGCTGGTCAACTCAGCCGCAGTTCCTTCGACCTTAGCTGAAGTAGTGGTGGAATGTAAGGCAACGGTGGTCTCCTCGGTAGGGGCAAGCGAAGAGTGCTCAGTAGAAGAGGAGGAAGTTGGCCTGGGAAGGGTGGTTCCTTGAGCAGAGCTCAGCTCCGGTTTGGTCATGGCAGAGCCAGAATGCGGGCTTGGAGTTGTGCTCTCTTGCAGTGAAGTTTCCTCCGACTGCATGGTAGAAGATTGGGCGAGCGAGGGAGTTGTTGGAGGCTGGACGGAGGTTGCCTCAGTCGGGCCAATGGCAGCCGTCGTGGTGACAATGGAAGGCACAGACTCTCCAGTGGAGCTGGTTTCTGGCACTGCTGTGCTTGAGCGTGCAGAAAGGAGCGAAGACGTGGCGCCTACCTCGGCTGGGGTGGATTCTGCCCGAGTTGAAGAACTCGTGCTGTGGGATGCAATGGTGGTCTCCGGAGGGGTTGATGGCAACGAGGTCTGAGACGAGAGTGTCCAGTCTGCATGGAAAGCGACGTGGCCAGGGGAGACTCAGATGCCGGAGAGGGTGTTCCGGTCACTTCTGCTGAAGTCAGCTCAGCCTTAGTGGAAGAACCCTTGCTGATGGTTGGCATGGCTTGACTTTCAAGAGGCGTTACAGCAGTCTCTACCGTGGAAGGCGGCCTCCTTGGCGTGGATCCGGTCACCTCCATAGTCGAGGTTTTAAACCGCGCAGCCGTAGGAGATGTTGCCGAAGAGAGTGGAGGGCTGGTCAACTCAGCCGCAGTTCCTTCGACCTTAGCTGAAGTAGTGGTGGAATGTAAGGCAACGGTGGTCTCCTCGGTAGGGGCAAGCGAAGAGTGCTCAGTAGAAGAGGAGGAAGTTGGCCTGGGAAGGGTGGTTCCTTGAGCAGAGCTCAGCTCCGGTTTGGTCATGGCAGAGCCAGAATGCGGGCTTGGAGTTGTGCTCTCTTGCAGTGAAGTTTCCTCCGACTGCATGGTAGAAGATTGGGCGAGCGAGGGAGTTGTTGGAGGCTGGACGGAGGTTGGCTCAGTCGGGCCAATGGCAGCCGTCGTGGTGACAATGGAAGGCACAGACTCTCCAGAGGAGCTGGTTTCTGGCACTGCTGTGCTTGAGCGTGCAGAAAGGAGCGAAGACGTGGCGCCTACCTCGGCTGGGGTGGATTCTGCCCGAGTTGAAGAACTCGTGCTGTGGGATGCAATGGTGGTCTCCGGAGGGGTTGATGGCAACGAGGTCTGAGACGAGAGTGTCCAGTCTGCATGGAAAGCGACGTGGCCAGGGGAGACTCAGATGCCGGAGAGGGTGTTCCGGTCACTTCTGCTGAAGTCAGCTCAGCCTTAGTGGAAGAACCCTTGCTGATGGTTGGCGTGGCTTGACTTTCAAGAGGCGTTACAGCAGTCTCTACCGTGGAAGGCGGCCTCCTTGGCGTGGATCCGGTCACCTCCATAGTCGAGGTTCTAAACCGCGCAGCCGTAGGAGATGTTGCCGAAGAGAGTGGAGGGCTGGTCAACTCAGCCGCAGTTCCTTCGACCTTAGCTGAAGTAGTGGTGGAATGTAAGGCAACGGTGGTCTCCTCGGTAGGGGCAAGCGAAGAGTGCTCAGTAGAAGAGGAGGAAGTTGGCCTGGGAAGGGTGGTTCCTTGAGCAGAGCTCAGCTCCGGTTTGGTCATGGCAGAGCCAGAATGCGGGCTTGGAGTTGTGCTCTCTTGCAGTGAAGTTTCCTCCGACTGCATGGTAGAAGATTGGGCGAGCGAGGGAGTTGTTGGAGGCTGGACGGAGGTTGGCTCAGTCGGGCCAATGGCAGCCGTCGTGGTGACAATGGAAGGCACAGACTCTCCAGAGGAGCTGGTTTCTGGCACTGCTGTGCTTGAGCGTGCAGAAAGGAGCGAAGACGTGGCGCCTACCTCGGCTGGGGTGGATTCTGCCCGAGTTGAAGAACTCGTGCTGTGGGATGCAATGGTGGTCTCCGGAGGGGTTGATGGCAACGAGGTCTGAGACGAGAGTGTCCAGTCTGCATGGAAAGCGACGTGGCCAGGGGAGACTCAGATGCCGGAGAGGGTGTTCCGGTCACTTCTGCTGAAGTCAGCTCAGCCTTAGTGGAAGAACCCTTGCTGATGGTTGGCGTGGCTTGACTTTCAAGAGGCGTTACAGCAGTCTCTACCGTGGAAGGCGGCCTCCTTGGCGTGGATCCGGTCACCTCCATAGTCGAGGTTCTAAACCGCGCAGCCGTAGGAGATGTTGCCGAAGAGAGTGGAGGGCTGGTCAACTCAGCCGCAGTTCCTTCGACCTTAGCTGAAGTAGTGGTGGAATGTAAGGCAACGGTGGTCTCCTCGGTAGGGGCAAGCGAAGAGTGCTCAGTAGAAGAGGAGGAAGTTGGCCTGGGAAGGGTGGTTCCTTGAGCAGAGCTCAGCTCCGGTTTGGTCATGGCAGAGCCAGAATGCGGGCTTGGAGTTGTGCTCTCTTGCAGTGAAGTTTCCTCCGACTGCATGGTAGAAGATTGGGCGAGCGAGGGAGTTGTTGGAGGCTGGACGGAGGTTGGCTCAGTCGGGCCAATGGCAGCCGTCGTGGTGACAATGGAAGGCACAGACTCTCCAGAGGAGCTGGTTTCTGGCACTGCTGTGCTTGAGCGTGCAGAAAGGAGCGAAGACGTGGCGCCTACCTCGGCTGGGGTGGATTCTGCCCGAGTTGAAGAACTCGTGCTGTGGGATGCAATGGTGGTCTCCGGAGGGGTTGATGGCAACGAGGTCTTTGACGGAGAGTGTCCAGTCTGCATGGAAAGCGACGTGGCCAGGGGAGACTCAGATGCCGGAGAGGGTGTTCCGGTCACTTCTGCTGAAGTCAGCTCAGCCTTAGTGGAAGAACCCTTGCTGATGGTTGGCGTGGCTTGACTTTCAAGAGGCGTTACAGCAGTCTCTACCGTGGAAGGCGGCCTCCTTGGCGTGGATCCGGTCACCTCCATAGTCGAGGTTCTAAACCGCGCAGCCGTAGGAGATGTTTGCCGAAGAGAGTGGAGGGCTGGTCAACTCAGCCGCAGTTCCTTCGACCTTAGCTGAAGTAGTGGTGGAATGTAAGGCAACGGTGGTCTCCTCGGTAGGGGCAAGCGAAGAGTGCTCAGTAGAAGAGGAGGAAGTTGGCCTGGGAAGGGTGGTTCCTTGAGCAGAGCTCAGCTCCGGTTTGGTCATGGCAGAGCCAGAATGCGGGCTTGGAGTTGTGCTCTCTTGCAGTGAAGTTTCCTCCGACTGCATGGTAGAAGATTGGGCGAGCGAGGGAGTTGTTGGAGGCTGGACGGAGGTTGGCTCAGTCGGGCCAATGGCAGCCGTCGTGGTGACAATGGAAGGCACAGACTCTCCAGAGGAGCTGGTTTCTGGCACTGCTGTGCTTGAGCGTGCAGAAAGGAGCGAAGACGTGGCGCCTACGTCGGCTGGGGTGGATTCTGCCCGAGTTGAAGGAACTCGGGCTTTGGGATGCAATGGTGGTCTCCGGAGGGGTTGATGGCAACGAGGTCTTTGACGGAGAGTGTCCAGTCTGCATGGAAAGCGACGTGGCCAGGGGAGACTCAGATGCCGGAGAGGGTGTTCCGGTCACTTCTGCTGAAGTCAGCTCAGCCTTAGTGGAAGAACCCTTGCTGATGGTTGGCGTGGCTTGACTTTCAAGAGGCGTTACAGCAGTCTCTACCGTGGAAGGCGGCCTCCTTGGCGTGGATCCGGTCACCTCCATAGTCGAGGTTCTAAACCGCGCAGCCGTAGGAGATGTTTGCCGAAGAGAGTGGAGGGCTGGTCAACTCAGCCGCAGTTCCTTCGACCTTAGCTGAAGTAGTGGTGGAATGTAAGGCAACGGTGGTCTCCTCGGTAGGGGCAAGCGAAGAGTGCTCAGTAGAAGAGGAGGAAGTTGGCCTGGGAAGGGTGGTTCCTTGAGCAGAGCTCAGCTCCGGTTTGGTCATGGCAGAGCCAGAATGCGGGCTTGGAGTTGTGCTCTCTTGCAGTGAAGTTTCCTCTGACTGCATGGTAGAAGATTGGGCGAGCGAGGGAGTTGTTGGAGGCTGGACGGAGGTTGGCTCAGTCGGGCCAATGGCAGCCGTCGTGGTGACAATGGAAGGCACAGACTCTCCAGAGGAGCTGGTTTCTGGCACTGCTGTGCTTGAGCGTGCAGAAAGGAGCGAAGACGTGGCGCCTACCTCGGCTGGGGTGGATTCTGCCCGAGTTGAAGACTCGTGCTGTGGGATGCAATGGTGGTCTCCGGAGGGGTTGATGGCAACGAGGTCTGAGACAGAGAGTGTCCAGTCTGCATGGAAAGCGACGTGGCCAGGGGAGACTCAGATGCCGGAGAGGGTGTTCCGGTCACTTCTGCTGAAGTCAGCTCAGCCTTAGTGGAAGAACCCTTGCTGATGGTTGGCGTGGCTTGACTTTCAAGAGGCGTTACAGCAGTCTCTACCGTGGAAGGCGGCCTCCTTGGCGTGGATCCGGTCACCTCCATAGTCGAGGTTCTAAACCGCGCAGCCGTAGGATTGTTGCCGAAGAGAGTGGAGGGCTGGTCAAGTCAGCCGCAGTTCCTTCGACCTTAGCTGAAGTAGTGGTGGAATGTAAGGCAACGGTGGTCTCCTCGGTAGGGGCAAGCGAAGAGTGCTCAGTAGAAGAGGAGGAAGTTGGCCTGGGAAGGGTGGTTCCTTGAGCAGAGCTCAGCTCCGGTTTGGTCATGGCAGAGCCAGAATGCGGGCTTGGAGTTGTGCTCTCTTGCAGTGAAGTTTCCTCCGACTGCATGGTAGAAGATTGGGCGAGCGAGGGAGTTGTTGGAGGCTGGACGGAGGTTGGCTCAGTCGGGCCAATGGCAGCCGTCGTGGTGACAATGGAAGGCACAGACTCTCCAGAGGAGCTGGTTTCTGGCACTGCTGTGCTTGAGCGTGCAGAAAGGAGCGAAGACGTGGCGCCTACCTCGGCTGGGGTGGATTCTGCCCGAGTTGAAGAACTCGTGCTGTGGGATGCAATGGTGGTCTCCGGAGGGGTTGATGGCAACGAGGTCTGAGACAGAGAGTGTCCAGTCTGCATGGAAAGCGACGTGGCCAGGGGAGACTCAGATGCCGGAGAGGGTGTTCCGGTCACTTCTGCTGAAGTCAGCTCAGCCTTAGTGGAAGAACCCTTGCTGATGGTTGGCGTGGCTTGACTTTCAAGAGGCGTTACAGCAGTCTCTACCGTGGAAGGCGGCCTCCTTGGCGTGGATCCGGTCACCTCCATAGTCGAGGTTCTAAACCGCGCAGCCGTAGGATTTTTGCCGAAGAGAGTGGAGGGCTGGTCAACTCAGCCGCAGTTCCTTCGACCTTAGCTGAAGTAGTGGTGGAATGTAAGGCAACGGTGGTCTCCTCGGTAGGGGCAAGCGAAGAGTGCTCAGTAGAAGAGGAGGAAGTTGGCCTGGGAAGGGTGGTTCCTTGAGCAGAGCTCAGCTCCGGTTTGGTCATGGCAGAGCCAGAATGCGGGCTTGGAGTTGTGCTCTCTTGCAGTGAAGTTTCCTCCGACTGCATGGTAGAAGATTGGGCGAGCGAGGGAGTTGTTGGAGGCTGGACGGAGGTTGGCTCAGTCGGGCCAATGGCAGCCGTCGTGGTGACAATGGAAGGCACAGACTCTCCAGAGGAGCTGGTTTCTGGCACTGCTGTGCTTGAGCGTGCAGAAAGGAGCGAAGACGTGGCGCCTACCTCGGCTGGGGTGGATTCTGCCCGAGTTGAAGGACTCGTGCTGTGGGATGCAATGGTGGTCTCCGGAGGGGTTGATGGCAACGAGGTCTGAGACGGAGAGTGTCCAGTCTGCATGGAAAGCGACGTGGCCAGGGGAGACTCAGATGCCGGAGAGGGTGTTCCGGTCACTTCTGCTGAAGTCAGCTCAGCCTTAGTGGAAGAACCCTTGCTGATGGTTGGCGTGGCTTGACTTTCAAGAGGCGTTACAGCAGTCTCTACCGTGGAAGGCGGCCTCCTTGGCGTGGATCCGGTCACCTCCATAGTCGAGGTTCTAAACCGCGCAGCCGTAGGAGATGTTGCCGAAGAGAGTGGAGGGCTGGTCAACTCAGCCGCAGTTCCTTCGACCTTAGCTGAAGTAGTGGTGGAATGTAAGGCAACGGTGGTCTCCTCGGTAGGGGCAAGCGAAGAGTGCTCAGTAGAAGAGGAGGAAGTTGGCCTGGGAAGGGTGGTTCCTTGAGCAGAGCTCAGCTCCGGTTTGGTCATGGCAGAGCCAGAATGCGGGCTTGGAGTTGTGCTCTCTTGCAGTGAAGTTTCCTCCGACTGCATGGTAGAAGATTGGGCGAGCGAGGGAGTTGTTGGAGGCTGGACGGAGGTTGGCTCAGTCGGGCCAATGGCAGCCGTCGTGGTGACAATGGAAGGCACAGACTCTCCAGAGGAGCTGGTTTCTGGCACTGCTGTGCTTGAGCGTGCAGAAAGGAGCGAAGACGTGGCGCCTACCTCGGCTGGGGTGGATTCTGCCCGAGTTGAAGAACTCGTGCTGTGGGATGCAATGGTGGTCTCCTGAGGGGTTGATGGCAACGAGGTCTGAGACCGAGAGTGTCCAGTCTGCATGGAAAGGGACGTGGCCAGGTGAGACTCAGATGCCGGAGAGGGTGTTCCGGTCACTTCTGCTGAAGTCAGCTCAGCCTTAGTGGAAGAACCCTTGCTGATGGTTGGCGTGGCTTGACTTTCAAGAGGCGTTACAGCAGTCTCTACCGTGGAAGGCGGCCTCCTTGGCGTGGATCCGGTCACCTCCATAGTCGAGGTTCTAAACCGCGCAGCCGTAGGAGATGTTGCCGAAGAGAGTGGAGGGCTGGTCAACTCAGCCGCAGTTCCTTCGACCTTAGCTGAAGTAGTGGTGGAATGTAAGGCAACGGTGGTCTCCTCGGTAGGGGCAAGCGAAGAGTGCTCAGTAGAAGAGGAGGAAGTTGGCCTGGGAAGGGTAGTTCCTTGGGCAGAGCTCAGCTCCGGTTTGGTCACGGCAGAGCCAGAGTGCGGGCTTGGAGTTGTGCTCTCTTGCAGTGAAGTTTCCTCTGACTGCATGGTAGAAGATTGGGCGAGCGAGGGAGTTGTTGGAGGCTGGACGGAGGTTGGCTCAGTCGGGCCAATGGCAGCCGTCGTGGTGACAATGGAAGGCACAGACTCTCCAGAGGAGCTGGTTTCTGGCACTGCTGTGCTTGAGCGTGCAGAAAGGAGCGAAGACGTGGCGCCTACCTCGGCTGGGGTGGATTCTGCCCGAGTTGAAGAACTCGTGCTGTGGGATGCAATGGTGGTCTCCTGAGGGGTTGATGGCAACGAGGTCTGAGACCGAGAGTGTCCAGTCTGCATGGAAAGGGACGTGGCCAGGTGAGACTCAGATGCCGGAGAGGGTGTTCCGGTCACTTCTGCTGAAGTCAGCTCAGCCTTAGTGGAAGAACCCTTGCTGATGGTTGGCGTGGCTTGACTTTCAAGAGGCGTTACAGCAGTCTCTACCGTGGAAGGCGGCCTCCTTGGCGTGGATCCGGTCACCTCCATAGTCGAGGTTCTAAACCGCGCAGCCGTAGGATTTTTTGCCGAAGAGAGTGGAGGGCTGGTCAACTCAGCCGCAGTTCCTTCGACCTTAGCTGAAGTAGTGGTGGAATGTAAGGCAACGGTGGTCTCCTCGGTAGGGGCAAGCGAAGAGTGCTCAGTAGAAGAGGAGGAAGTTGGCCTGGGAAGGGTGGTTCCTTGAGCAGAGCTCAGCTCCGGTTTGGTCATGGCAGAGCCAGAATGCGGGCTTGGAGTTGTGCTCTCTTGCAGTGAAGTTTCCTCCGACTGCATGGTAGAAGATTGGGCGAGCGAGGGAGTTGTTGGAGGCTGGACGGAGGTTGGCTCAGTCGGGCCAATGGCAGCCGTCGTGGTGACAATGGAAGGCACAGACTCTCCAGAGGAGCTGGTTTCTGGCACTGCTGTGCTTGAGCGTGCAGAAAGGAGCGAAGACGTGGCGCCTACCTCGGCTGGGGTGGATTCTGCCCGAGTTGAAGAACTCGTGCTGTGGGATGCAATGGTGGTCTCCTGAGGGGTTGATGGCAACGAGGTCTGAGACCGAGAGTGTCCAGTCTGCATGGAAAGCGACGTGGCCAGGTGAGACTCAGATGCCGGAGAGGGTGTTCCGGTCACTTTTGCTGAAGTCAGCTCAGCCTTAGTGGAAGAACCCTTGCTGATGGTTGGCGTGGCTTGACTTTCAAGAGGCGTTACAGCAGTCTCTACCGTGGAAGGCGGCCTCCTTGGCGTGGATCCGGTCACCTCCATAGTCGAGGTTCTAAACCGCGCAGCCGTAGGAGATTTTTGCCGAAGAGAGTGGAGGGCTGGTCAACTCAGCCGCAGTTCCTTCGACCTTAGCTGAAGTAGTGGTGGAATGTAAGGCAACGGTGGTCTCCTCGGTAGGGGCAAGCGAAGAGTGCTCAGTAGAAGAGGAGGAAGTTGGCCTGGGAAGGGTGGTTCCTTGAGCAGAGCTCAGCTCCGGTTTGGTCATGGCAGAGCCAGAATGCGGGCTTGGAGTTGTGCTCTCTTGCAGTGAAGTTTCCTCCGACTGCATGGTAGAAGATTGGGCGAGCGAGGGAGTTGTTGGAGGCTGGACGGAGGTTGGCTCAGTCGGGCCAATGGCAGCCGTCGTGGTGACAATGGAAGGCACAGACTCTCCAGAGGAGCTGGTTTCTGGCACTGCTGTGCTTGAGCGTGCAGAAAGGAGCGAAGACGTGGCGCCTACGTCGGCTGGGGTGGATTCTGCCCGAGTTGAAGGACTCGTGCTGTGGGATGCAATGGTGGTCTCCGGAGGGGTTGATGGCAACGAGGTCTGAGACGGAGAGTGTCCAGTCTGCATGGAAAGCGACGTGGCCAGGGGAGACTCAGATGCCGGAGAGGGTGTTCCGGTCACTTCTGCTGAAGTCAGCTCAGCCTTAGTGGAAGAACCCTTGCTGATGGTTGGCGTGGCTTGACTTTCAAGAGGCGTTACAGCAGTCTCTACCGTGGAAGGCGGCCTCCTTGGCGTGGATCCGGTCACCTCCATAGTCGAGGTTCTAAACCGCGCAGCCGTAGGATTTTTTGCCGAAGAGAGTGGAGGGCTGGTCAACTCAGCCGCAGTTCCTTCGACCTTAGCTGAAGTAGTGGTGGAATGTAAGGCAACGGTGGTCTCCTCGGTAGGGGCAAGCGAAGAGTGCTCAGTAGAAGAGGAGGAAGTTGGCCTGGGAAGGGTGGTTCCTTGAGCAGAGCTCAGCTCCGGTTTGGTCATGGCAGAGCCAGAATGCGGGCTTGGAGTTGTGCTCTCTTGCAGTGAAGTTTCCTCCGACTGCATGGTAGAAGATTGGGCGAGCGAGGGAGTTGTTGGAGGCTGGACGGAGGTTGCCTCAGTCGGGCCAATGGCAGCCGTCGTGGTGACAATGGAAGGCACAGACTCTCCAGTGGAGCTGGTTTCTGGCACTGCTGTGCTTGAGCGTGCAGAAAGGAGCGAAGACGTGGCGCCTACGTCGGCTGGGGTGGATTCTGCCCGAGTTGAAGAACTCGTGCTGTGGGATGCAATGGTGGTCTCCTGAGGGGTTGCTGGCAACGAGGTCTGAGACGGAGAGTGTCCAGTCTGCATGGAAAGCGACGTGGCCAGGGGAGACTCAGATGCCGGAGAGGGTGTTCCGGTCACTTCTGCTGAAGTCAGCTCAGCCTTAGTGGAAGAACCCTTGCTGATGGTTGGCGTGGCTTGACTTTCAAGAGGCGTTACAGCAGTCTCTACCGTGGAAGGCGGCCTCCTTGGCGTGGATCCGGTCACCTCCATAGTCGAGGTTCTAAACCGCGCAGCCGTAGGATTTTTTGCCGAAGAGAGTGGAGGGCTGGTCAACTCAGCCGCAGTTCCTTCGACCTTAGCTGAAGTAGTGGTGGAATGTAAGGCAACGGTGGTCTCCTCGGTAGGGGCAAGCGAAGAGTGCTCAGTAGAAGAGGAGGAAGTTGGCCTGGGAAGGGTGGTTCCTTGAGCAGAGCTCAGCTCCGGTTTGGTCATGGCAGAGCCAGAATGCGGGCTTGGAGTTGTGCTCTCTTGCAGTGAAGTTTCCTCCGACTGCATGGTAGAAGATTGGGCGAGCGAGGGAGTTGTTGGAGGCTGGACGGAGGTTGGCTCAGTCGGGCCAATGGCAGCCGTCGTGGTGACAATGGAAGGCACAGACTCTCCAGAGGAGCTGGTTTCTGGCACTGCTGTGCTTGAGCGTGCAGAAAGGAGCGAAGACGTGGCGCCTACGTCGGCTGGGGTGGATTCTGCCCGAGTTGAAGAACTCGTGCTGTGGGATGCAATGGTGGTCTCCTGAGGGGTTGCTGGCAACGAGGTCTGAGACGGAGAGTGTCCAGTCTGCATGGAAAGGGACGTTTCCAGGGGAGACTCAGATGCCGGAGAGGGTGTTCCGGTCACTTCTGCTGAAGTCAGCTCAGCCTTAGTGGAAGAACCCTTGCTGATGGTTGGCGTGGCTTGACTTTCAAGAGGCGTTACAGCAGTCTCTACCGTGGAAGGCGGCCTCCTTGGCGTGGATCCGGTCACCTCCATAGTCGAGGTTCTAAACCGCGCAGCCGTAGGATTTTTGCCGAAGAGAGTGGAGGGCTGGTCAACTCAGCCGCAGTTCCTTCGACCTTAGCTGAAGTTGTGGTGGAATGTAAGGCAACGGTGGTCTCCTCGGTAGGGGCAAGCGAAGAGTGCTCAGTAGAAGAGGAGGAAGTTGGCCTGGGAAGGGTGGTTCCTTGAGCAGAGCTCAGCTCCGGTTTGGTCATGGCAGAGCCAGAATGCGGGCTTGGAGTTGTGCTCTCTTGCAGTGAAGTTTCCTCCGACTGCATGGTAGAAGATTGGGCGAGCGAGGGAGTTGTTGGAGGCTGGACGGAGGTTGGCTCAGTCGGGCCAATGGCAGCCGTCGTGGTGACAATGGAAGGCACAGACTCTCCAGAGGAGCTGGTTTCTGGCACTGCTGTGCTTGAGCGTGCAGAAAGGAGCGAAGACGTGGCGCCTACCTCGGCTGGGGTGGATTCTGCCCGAGTTGAAGGACTCGTGCTGTGGGATGCAATGGTGGTCTCCGGAGGGGTTGATGGCAACGAGGTCTGAGACGGAGAGTGTCCAGTCTGCATGGAAAGCGACGTGGCCAGGGGAGACTCAGATGCCGGAGAGGGTGTTCCGGTCACTTCTGCTGAAGTCAGCTCAGCCTTAGTGGAAGAACCCTTGCTGATGGTTGGCATGGCTTGACTTTCAAGAGGCGTTACAGCAGTCTCTACCGTGGAAGGCGGCCTCCTTGGCGTGGATCCGGTCACCTCCATAGTCGAGGTTTTAAACCGCGCAGCCGTAGGAGATGTTGCCGAAGAGAGTGGAGGGCTGGTCAACTCAGCCGCAGTTCCTTCGACCTTAGCTGAAGTAGTGGTGGAATGTAAGGCAACGGTGGTCTCCTCGGTAGGGGCAAGCGAAGAGTGCTCAGTAGAAGAGGAGGAAGTTGGCCTGGGAAGGGTGGTTCCTTGAGCAGAGCTCAGCTCCGGTTTGGTCATGGCAGAGCCAGAATGCGGGCTTGGAGTTGTGCTCTCTTGCAGTGAAGTTTCCTCCGACTGCATGGTAGAAGATTGGGCGAGCGAGGGAGTTGTTGGAGGCTGGACGGAGGTTGGCTCAGTCGGGCCAATGGCAGCCGTCGTGGTGACAATGGAAGGCACAGACTCTCCAGAGGAGCTGGTTTCTGGCACTGCTGTGCTTGAGCGTGCAGAAAGGAGCGAAGACGTGGCGCCTACCTCGGCTGGGGTGGATTCTGCCCGAGTTGAAGAACTCGTGCTGTGGGATGCAATGGTGGTCTCCTGAGGGGTTGCTGGCAACGAGGTCTGAGACGGAGAGTGTCCAGTCTGCATGGAAAGGGACGTGGCCAGGGGAGACTCAGATGCCGGAGAGGGTGTTCCGGTCACTTCTGCTGAAGTCAGCTCAGCCTTAGTGGAAGAACCCTTGCTGATGGTTGGCGTGGCTTGACTTTCAAGAGGCGTTACAGCAGTCTCTACCGTGGAAGGCGGCCTCCTTGGCGTGGATCCGATCACCTCCATAGTCGAGGTTCTAAACCGCGCAGCCGTAGGAGATGTTGCCGAAGAGAGTGTAGGGCTAATCAACTCAGTCACAGTTCCTTCGACCTTAGGTGAAGTACTGGTGGACTGGAAGCCAACGGTGGTCTCCTCCGTAGGGTCAAGTGAAGAGTGGTCAGTAGAAGCGGAAGAGGGTGCAGTCTGCATGGAAAGGGACGTGGCCATGGTAGACTCAGATGACAGAGAGGTCACTTCTGCTGAAGTCAGCTCAGTTTTAGTGATGGTTTGATTTTCAAGAAGCGTCACATTGGTCTCCACCGTGGAAGGCGGCCTCATTCGCCTGGGTCCAGTCACTTCCAGGGTCGAATTTGGCATGTATGTTGCATTCATATTTGTCTCTGATATAGCTAAGAGAAATTAGTAAGTAAATATTTTGTTACCATTGGTTTATCATTTTTATCTCGTGCTATTTGTTAGGTTTTGAAGCATATAGCTAATGTTCTTTGTGAATAAGTTTCTAATAGCTCACACTGCCGCATAATATATTATATAGGCAGGGAATTTTCAACCTATTTTAGAAAGAGGATTTTTCCTACTACAGCATTTTGGGTTTTTAACTGAAAATGCTGCAATCAAATCTGGAACATATATTCAACCACTTTTTCTATTTGCTATTGATTCCTTATTCATATTATTCAGTGTGCTCCTTTATACTCGAATGGTGTAAATAAGTTCCATGTTGTTTTTTTAACCTTTTCAAAATAGTTTTATCTTTTGCATATTATCTTGCCTTAATAGCAATAGTAATGGCACTTATATACGTCTTCATAGTTTTTTACAGCACTCTCTAATTAGTTTACAGTGTCAGCTTATTGGCCCCAACAATTTTGGGTCCTCGTTTTATCAGCCTTGGAAGAATGGAAGGCTGAGTCAACCTTGAGCTGGTCAGGATTGAACTGCTGGAGTGAGCAGTGAGTTAACCTGCAGTACTGCATTCTAACCACTGCACCAACACCGCTCTTAAGGAAACATGCATCAACCTCATTAATGTTTTTATTCTGCATTTCCCCTGAGCCTCCCCTTAATAACACTGCCAAGATTTTGTCAGAAAAGAAGAATTATTTCTCCTC
The DNA here is from genome assembly GCF_009769535.1 of Thamnophis elegans. NCBI lineage: Eukaryota > Metazoa > Chordata > Lepidosauria > Squamata > Natricidae > Thamnophis > Thamnophis elegans. Next base: position 171,499,794 of record NC_045541.1, read on the forward strand.
CATTATTTCTCACAAGTTAATGCTCTTATCATTTCCCTGAGCTCCGAAAGATTTTTAAGGGATGGGATGTTTCTCTTCCCTTCTCTTTCCAACATTTTTTGAGGTGCCATTCCTAGACGTTTAGAAACAACTCATGCCTGTTGTTAGAATTAGACAATTGTTTATTTGGCCCTCCAGTCCAAACCTCTGCACAGTGCTGCATAATCCCCACCACAATTCCTTAAATCCAAAAACCTTCAGAACTTAGATCAGGGGTGTCAAACTCAATTTTATTGTGGGCCACTTCACGATTATGTCTGACCTCTGGGGGGGGAGGGCCAGGGGTGTGGCCAGCTCATTGTCACTTGTGTTGGGGGCACCTGTGGTGACCCAAGTGCTTTGCCAGCAAAAATGAGCTCCCGAGCTCCATTTTCAGCTGTGATGGCTTCCTGCAGCCCTCTGCCAGCGAAAACACAGCTCTGGACAGCTGTCCGCGCACCTCTTGACCTCCATTTTCGCTGGCAGATGCACCGCAGTCCAATCCTTTGCTGTTTTCATGGAAACCCCATGGGCCAGATCTAAGCGCCCCATGGGCTGGATCTGGCCCCCAGGCCTTGAATTTGACACTTCTTGCTTAGATAAACCTGGAAGCATCTCAACAGATCCCAGCTTGTACCAGACATCTGGGGAATCTTCCACTCTTACAATGAAATTACAGCATCCATACTTATCTGTGCTAAATAAGCTACAATTCTAGCTTTGTTTCTTCACTAGTGTCTTCTAACCTTATGTATGGCGTAAGGTAGTGTTTCTCAACCTTGGTGACTTTTAAGTCCTGTGGACTTCAACTCCCAGAATCTTGCTTCTGGAGGGGGCAGGCAGCTGTGCTGGCTGGGGGATTCTGGGAGTTGAAGTCCACAGGACTTAAAAGTCACCAAGGTTGAGAAACACTGGCATAAGGAAAGATGGGAAGGCTGCATCCCCATCTTCTTTCTCCTACACACCCAATCATCTGGCAGCAAGGCCAGATAGGTAAGTACTGTTTGGTTGTTTTGGAACGAAAGATGAAATATGAAATCTCTTAATCGTGCTGGACAGTGAGACAAGGACAAGCTGGCAACTTAGATGCCAGCTGACAATTTAAGGCTGGCTGTGGGGTGCCAACCAGGGTGTGTTCCAGCTGGCACTACTGCCAGTTCTTCCTTGTGTGTGTTTCTCATGTGCAGTGCAATTAAAATTGTTCTGCGCATGTGCAGAACTGAAAATGAAGATGGCGGCAGCAACGACACTGACTGAGAAACCAGTTCAGGGGTGTGGCAGGCCTGGGTCATTGCTGGTTCCAGTGACCAGGCTGCCATACCACTACTGGTTTGTCCGAACTGATCTGAACCAGTAGGAACCCACCACTGATGCCAACAAGTCAGCAGCAATTGGTTGCTTTGGAACGAAGGTTGAAATCTAAAATCTTTTAAAGCCATGGAGGGATTTGGATGCGAGATATGATTGGCTGGAGAGTACTAGTGGTTGACAGCTGAGCCCTCTTCCTCCTTGGATGGAGGTGGCCTTTGAGATATGCCAGGATGTGGAGCATGGATGCAATTTTCCTTGCAATCCACATTTCCCTTTGTTTGTTTCTCTTCTCCTTGACAAAGTTGCAGACAGTTTTACGAGTCAGCTGAGGAGAAGGAGGAGTGATTTCCAATGCTTCCTGCCAGCTTCCCACAAGTAACATCAATGGGGAAGCCAGAAGGAAGTCAGAAGTCACTTCAGCTCCCATTGCTTTATTTGCCTCCAATGGTCTTCTGTTTCTCTATTTAGGTAAGGAAATATCTCTGAAAGGATATCACAGGGTCACAGATTGTCTAATAATCTATTGTTACTGAGACCAATATTTTCTTTCATCCAAACTATTTTGGAAGGCATTCATAGTTGCCACCTAAGTATTTTATTCTGATTTTGCTCCTGAACTTGCAATGCCGAGCAATGAAAAAAATTGCAAAACAGTTTTATGCAGTTTGTCTGAATGTGAGGTTAGAACAGGTATAAGGATAATCCTCGACTTTCAAGCACAATAGGGGCATTTTCGCCCGTCATTAAATGAATCATAATGATCATTAAGTGAATCTGGCTTCCCCCTATTGTTTGTCAAAAGCCAGTTGGGAAGTTCACAAATATTGATCATATGAGCTAGGATGCTACAAACATTGTAAATAAATGCTGGTTGCCAAGAGCCCAAAATGTGATTATGTGCATGCTATGAGAGTTATGAGGAACTATCACAAGTCCCTTTTTTCAGTGCCATATAACTTTGAACAGTCACTAAAACCAGGGCTGTCAAACTCACAGCCCGCGGGCCAGATGAGTTAACGCTGGCCACGCCCGGTTTAGCGAAGGGGGGGGGAGTCCTGATACGTCACGTGACAATGCGAGTTTGACACCCCTGCACTAAATGAATGAACTATATATCAAGGACTGCCTATATTTAGCAAAATTCCATGTAAAATTAATTGTAAGATATTAAGCTTTTTAAAAAATTGTAAAAGGGTGTCAGCTAGGCTTCAAAAATTTCAGTAACAGGTTCTCTGCCCGGTTGCTGGGTGGGCATGGCCATGGTGGGCGTGGCCTAGTCAGCCTCCTGTACCATGGGGTGGGTGGGTGCTTGCCTTCCCCAGGCTCTAGAGGCCCTCTGGAGGCTGGAAATGGGCCGGGGAGGCCCATATTTCCCCCTCCCCAAACCTCCGCGGGCCCTGCACTTACCTCGCATCCAAAACAGACCACATGGAGATTCCTGGGAGGGGTGGGGTGGGAGGGGCATGGTGAGGTGGGAGGGGCCAGCCAGGGGTGGGATTTGGAGGTCCTCTGAACCAGCCATAATGTCAGCCCACCCCGATGTCAGCTCAGTTGCTCAATTCTCTGCAAATTTCCCCAATAAAAATGTAAGCAGAAATACATTCATTTATTTATTTGGGAAGTTTATTTGGAAAAATTTTATTGCTGACTACTCGCATACAGAGACTCAAGATCCAAGAAGCTTCTTCAGCTCTAGTCCTTCCATTCCTCCACAATCCAGTCAGAGCTGAAGAAGCTTCTTGGATGAGAAGCGAAACGTGTTCAAAAAAAACAAGGAAGTCCAATTGCCTCTTGAAAAAGCACCTTTGGGACTCTTTAACTTTTAACTTTTAATAGATTTATATGCCGCCCAATCCCGTAGGACTCTGGGCGGCTTACAGAAAAAGTTAATATAGGAGTTAAAATAAAGAACAATTTAAAAAGAAACAATTTTAAAAGAAAGAACGTACCATACACTCAATCTGGGTGGGGCTGGACCTCATTCCTGAAGTCAGCAGCCCCAGGCCTGCTGGAATAGCCAGGTTTTAGTGGCTTTTAGGAAGGCCGAGAGAGTGGGGAGAGTCCGGATCTCTACGGGTAGGTCGTTCCACAGGGTTGGAGCAGCTACAGAGAAGGCCCTCCTCCGAGGAGCCGCCAGCCAGCATTGTCCGGTCGACGGCACCCGGAGAAGGCCCAGTCTGTGAGTTCTTATCAGCCGTTGGGAGGTATGTGGCAGGAGGCGGTCTCCCAGATATCCAGGTCCTAGGCCATGTAGGGCTTTAAAGGTGATGACCAGCACCTTGAAGTGTGTGCGGAGACCAATCGGTAGCCAGTGCAGCTCGCGGAGGATAGGTGTAATATGGGTGTATCTAGGTATACCCATAATCGCTTGCGCGGCTGCGTTCTGGACTAACTGTAGTCTCCAAACACTTTTCAAGGGCAGCCCCATGTAAAGCGCATTACAGTAATTGAGCTTGGAGGTGACGAGGGCATGAATGACCATCTGAAGTGCCTCCCGGTCCAGATAGGGCCGCAACTGGTGCACCAGGTGAACCTGGGCAAAGGGCCCCCTGGTCACAGCCGACAAATGATGTTCTAATGTCAGCTGCGAATCCAGGAGGACACCCAAGTTGCGGACCCTCTGTGAGGGGTGTAGAATTTCACCCCCCCCAGGCTAAGAGATGGAATATCTGGACTATCCTTGGGAGGTAACATCAATAGCCACTCGGTCTTGTCTGGATTGAGTGCAAGCTTGTTCGCTCCCATCCAGACCCTGACAGCCTCCAGGCATTGGCACATCACTTCCACCACTTCGCTGAGTTGGCACGGGGTGGACAGATACAATTGAGTATCGTCCGCATACTGATGGTATTTGATCCCGTGCCAGCGTATGATCTCACCCAGCGGCTTCATGTAGATGTTAAATAGGAGGGGGGACAGGACTGAGCCCTGCGGCACCCCATATTTAAGGGGCCTAGGGGTCGATCTCTGTCCTCCAACCAACACCGACTGCGACCTGTCCGAGAGGTAGGAGGAGAACCACCGTAAAACGGTGCCTCCCACTCCCACCTCCCGCAACCGCCGCAGAAGGATACCATGGTCGATGGTATCGAAGGCCGCTGAGAGGTCAAGAAGCACCAGGATAGAGGAATGTCCTCTATCCCTGGCCCACCAGAGATCATCGATCAGCGCGACCAAAGCAGTTTCGGTGCCGTAACCAGGCCTGAAACCGGACTGAAAAGGGTCTAAATAATCTACATAGATTCCTACCTTGTCTGTCACAAGGCAAATAATCTATTCCTGGTCAGTAAAGGAAACTCATCACTGCCATTTTCTGCAGGATAATAGAAGGAAGGATATGGTATTTCTTACAAAATTGCCTCTGTTTACTCTTCTCTGCATCCGTGTCAGCTATTGTTTCCAACCTTCTAGATGTTTTTGTTGCTTAACTACCAAAATAGTTGGCAGATCACAATCACCTGATGATTAATTTTTGTACTCTTTCATCCAACTTGTAATACGGAAAGGTATGTGAAACTCACCGCACATGGCCAATTTAACCTCAGGACTTACTATGTTGCCTCCAAGGCTGGTGGAAGTGAGAAATATATTTAATAGTAAGTGGGTGCAACAGGGATTTTATTGGAGCAGTCAAAAAGCAGACAGGGCAGTCACAATTGTGCCCTTAAAGCCCAACCCCTTTTGCACGCGCACATACAAAAATGAGGAAGGCTTCAATTGTATAGTTGTAGCTGCCATCTTGGGTTTTTTTAAACACACACACACACACACAGTGGATACCCTGGGATCAGAGGTGGTATTATTCAGCAGGTTCTGGCCAGTTCTGGAGAACCAGTAGCGGAAATTTTGAGTAGTTCGGAGAACTGGTAAATACCACGTCTGATGGGAATGGGGATTTTGCAGTATCCTTCCCCTGCCATGCCCACCAAGCCACGCCACACCAAGCCACACCCACACAACCGGTAGTAAAAAAATTTGAATCCCACCACTGCCTGGGATGCAACCTCGCGGTTTTAAACAAGCAAGCCAGATCTGTGATTCCTCTGAGCCAAGCCTCAAACTCACAGGAATGAATGTTGGCAAAACAGATCAGGTCACTAAGGAACAAGAAGCACTCAACGTTTGAAAAATGTAGTGGCCCAACCGCCCACTGAGGCACAATGCTAAGATCACCCATACTGAACATCATACACTTTTTGCCTAAGTGATTATTTACCTAAGTAATTTAAGATGCCTTGTTTAAATTTAGAGCCCGATTTGTTAGGGGTTGCGTATGGAGTCACCCAGACATGAAGATCTGCAAAAAAAAAATCCTTTTCAAGTTGCCCAGGCTTCTGAAGTGCTGTGAAGTAGATGTATAGAAGATGCTTATCTGTACCTCAAAGATATGGAAAGTATTTCCCTGGTCTTCACTCTCCCAACCTGTTTGACGTTGCTGCTATTTTTTGCTTTACTGTTTGCTATTTGCATTTTTATGACGCTGTAAACTGTCCAAATTATCCTTCCTGAATGAAAAGGTGGGGTATATAAATTATAGCTTTTTACATTGTTTTGAGTCAGTCTTGGTTCCCGATGACTATACAGACAGCAATGTAAGGTTGTTTGGGTGACATTTTCAGAATGGCTTGCAAATACCCTCATCCTAAGGGATAAGGAGCTGCTCTTAAATATGAAAAGAAAAGAAAAGAAAAACCCCAGTGAAAGTAGAAACATTTACTGGAAACTAAAGTATGTAGGTAAAAATTGGATGTAGTGGCTCAGTGGCTAAGACGCTGAGCTTGTCGATCAGAAAGCTCAGCAGTTCAGCGGTTCGAATCCCTAGCGCTGCATAACGGAGTGAGTTCCCATTACTTGTCCCAGCTTCTGCCAACCTAGCAGTTCGAAAGCATGTAAAAATGCAACTAGAAAAATAGGGACCACTTTGGTGGGGAGGTAACAGTGTTCCATGCACCTTCGGCATTTAGTCATGCAGCTAGCCACATGACCACAGAGATGTCTTTGGACAGCGCTGGCTCTTCGGCTTTGAAACGGGGATGAGCACTGCCCCCTAGATTCGGGAACATATGTGCGAGGGGAACCTTTACTTTTACCTAATGTTTGTAGTAAAACAGAGCTGTAGGAATAGTAGAGAAGAACTGAAAGCTGGGTCTCCTGCTTGGAAGGGATGATTTAACAAGAACATACTTTGTTAAGAAAAAATATGTGGCATATTTTCTTTGTCCAAATGGCGATTTTGAAGATTGGGTGCCTTTCAATATGACATCTCCATAGACATTTTAATATGGAAGTGAAATTGAGGAATACAGAGCTAAGGTTATCAGGCCTGGAAGTAATCCATATTTCATTTTGGTTGCTATTTGGAGCCCTGACAGTTGCGTTTCTGCAAATTTGGAGGTCTTCCTTAGTACCCAGAAATGTGTTTGTGTGCTTTATATATATACATATATACATACACACACACGGACACGCACACGCACACACACAAACATCTTATACAAGTACACTGAACTGTTTTTAAAAAAAAATATAAAATCCTCTGACCTATGAATCTTATAAAGAATGGCTAAAGAAATTAGATACTGTATGTTTAGCTTAATGAAGAGAAGACCAACGGGAGATATGACAGCAGTCTGCAAATACTTTGAAGGGCTGTCATAGGGGAAAGGGCATCAATTTACTCTATAATATCAAAGATAGGACAAGAAGCCATGAGTGGAAGCTCATCAGAGGGAGATCCAACCTGGAAATAAGGAGGAATTTCCTGACCATGAGACCTATTAAGCTGGAACAGCTTGTGGGTGCTCCATCATTGGAGGCTTTCAAGAAAAAAATTGGAGAACTATTTGTCCAAAATGGTATGAGCACTCCTGAATAAAACAATGGGATGGACTAGAAAGCCTCCAAGGTCCCTTCCAACCCTATGAGTTTCCTCTTTCCAGAAGAAAGAGAATGTTAAGATATTCCTTTTAAGGGAGAGAGAGAAAGAGAAGAAAATAAGAGATGGGACATACATGGAGAAAATAATTTGCTTCAGACTGCCTAAAGATGATGGTTTCATTAGATTGGATTCTTATTACTTTATAAATAAGGCAGCAAATACACATAAAACTCCTTCTTTTGTCAGCTTCGGAAGCCATATTAACACCGGAACCTTCCATGCTGCCACATTTTTGTGCTTGGGAAATTAGGAGGGAATAAAGTTAGACATAATAACATTCTTCTTTTCGGTCAAGGTCATGATATTCCTGCACCTGGAGGAGGAGTGGTTGAACGTGACCCGACAAAAGCGCGAACGTCATAAGCGCGCCGACAACACCGCGGCGCTAAAACCGCGATGTCAAAAGCGCGCCAACAACAGCGCGCCGACAGAAGCGCGATTTACTTTAAGGTAAGATTTACATTTAGGTTTAGGGTTAGGTTTAGGGTTAGGTTTAGGGTTAGGTTTAGGGTTAGGTTTAGGGTTAGGTTTAGGGTTACTTTACAGCGCGCTTCTGTCGGCGCGCTTTAAGGCTAATTAGTCGCTCATTCGTTGCGCGGTTTTGTCACCGCGCTTTAGACACCGCGGTTTAGTCAGCGCGCTTTTGTTGTGCGCGCATTTGTGGTGGAACCGTGGTTGAAAGGATGTCTCGAGTTGAGACGGATTGCAAATAGACCATGTGATGGACTGATGGGTGCAGGGGATGGGTTTGGGCTTTTGATTTACTGAGGGGAAAACCCGGAACTCTCAGATTTGGGTTTTCCCAGATGGGCCAGTATAGCTACTCTAATAAAAGGGAACTTTGAGAAAATGCCTGTCTTGGAGCTTTTAATGGGAGTTGGGTTCCTCTGGACTGCTGACATCTTTCTCCTATTTTCCCCCAACAACTCTGTGTAGTAGGTTAGGCTTAGGACTAGGTTTCATGCCTAAGGCGGGATAGTACTCATAGTCTCTTGGCTTCTGATCTGGTGCCTCAACCATTACTTGAAACTGGCTTTCAAAGTGATGACGATGACGATGATGATGTATTCAAAAGTTCTATGGCTGCCCGTCTCATCTAAGCAACTCTGTGAGATCCGTTACTCTCTTGTAGAAGAGTAGCAGCAGGTTCTAAATTAGCAAGATGGTGGACAGAAGAATCTCACAATGTGGCAAAATTCATTTCTGTGGAACATTAACACAGATTGAAAAGAAGAAGATGAGGCTCGCATCGTGATTCCCCATCTGCCGTGTTTTGACATGTGCACCCGTACAATGATGCTGCTGAAAAGTAGGCGGCTGAGGGGCAGATCTGGAATTATGATCACAATGGAAAAGCTTCCAAATTATAAAGTAGCTGCTACAGCAGTTGTGAATCATCCCGAACACATTCACTGAGCAGAAGACAAACTGATAAGGCCCATCCCATCCCATTTACTTTTCTATTTTTTTTTCCTAAGCAAATGATTCTGGACAAATGTATCTTGTCTTTTTATGTACACTGAGAGCATAGGCACCAAAGACAAATTCCTTGTGTGTCCAATCACACTTGGCCAATAAAGAATTATATTGATCTATCTTTTGGTTGGTGATTTGATAATCTCCCATTTATTCATTATTGCTCCTCAGAATAGGAAAATCAAACAGAAAAGGAAAAAAAAATGTGGCCAAGTATCAGAGGTGGGTTCCTACCAGTTCGCACCTATTCAGTAGAACCGGTTCGTCAAATCTACCGAACCGGTTAGAAGAGGTTCCACCAGTGGACCCGGAAAGCAGGCCACACCTACAGAAGAGGTTCCAAATTTTTTTGAAACCCACCACTGCCAAGTATGTAGTATTATATTTCTGTTTAGCTTAGAGAGAGATTATGGGGCCTGAGTATTTGCGAAATAGGTGTCAAACTAGTCAAATTGGTGACCAATTAATAGAAGACCCACGTCTTCACATTCAAATTGTGAATGTATGAAAATAGGCATCACAATGTTTTTGATTCCCCCCACCCACCCATGGATGTCTGTATTCATAGGGAGATATGTCAGCGAGATAAAAAAGAAAAATGCATCCTTTTTTCCCACTCTCTGTACCTGCCTTCTTACCACTTCACCACAATAAAATTGGCTCTTACAATGTTTACCAAGATAACATTGTTAGTAATTAAAAAAAATTGAAACTCCAGCCGGCATTATTTTGTTTCAGAAGCCTGCATTCAAACTTCTCTGCACCATTGAAGATGCAAAATCAGGACATATTTCTATAAGTGTTCCTTTGTGCATAATTGGTAATGAATCTTTTCTGGGGTTTGCGCACTAATCTACTCATTTTTCATTGCAAAATTTAGTGAAGCAAATACTGAACTATCTATTTATGGTTTTGGAAGTGCAAAGGATGCATTAAATTAATGGTTTAATTAAATGCATTAAATAATGGCACTCCAATTCATTCATTAGGTTTGGCCAATACAAATTGGATCATCAGTTCTTGTTAACTACAAAAACATTGTCTCTACATTAGTGGACTTCAAAAGTGATAGAGCAAAACTCCAGAGATATGCAAGATGACCCACTGGAGTGCAGGATGAAAATATTGGAACGCCTATTTAATTATTTTTATTTAAAAAAATAAATTAAAAAATAAATAAATAAAGGTGCACAAATACTTAGATCATGCAAAATAGAATTGTGTATATTTGGAGATACATTTTACGAGGTATGTATACGATGTATATTTAGAGCCAAGGTGGCACAGAGGTTAAATGCAGCACTGCAGGCTACTTCAGCTGACTGCAGTTCTGCAGTTTGGCTGTTCAAATCTCACCGGCTCAAGGTTGACTCAGCCTTCCATCCTTCCGAGGTGGGTGAAATGAGGACCCGGATTGTTGTTGGGGGCGATATGCGACTCTGTAAACCGCTTAGAGAGGGCTGGAAGCCCTATGAAGCGGTATATAAGTCTAACTGCTATTGCTATTCATACATAAGTACAGTAGTACAGTAGTACATTCAATATTTTGAAGTACAAGCTCCTTTTTTGTACTGATAAATGTGTGCAGTGATAAAAGTGAAAAAAACAAAACACTTCACTATTTAACTCTCAGGTTCAGATTTCAGAGTGATAAACTGCTCTTGCTCCTGAATAGCTGCTATTTTACTGCGGTGACCAGATCAGAACTAATTTATGTAACCTAATCTAACACCAGAGTTCTGTGGTCTGAACATGATCCAGACATTTCCTCTAAGGACAACTTTAAAATCTTTTTTTTAAATGTACAAGCAATATAAGAAGAGTACATTAAACAATTCAGATTTTAGTGGCAAGAATGCCACTTGTTTTTTTTTTTTAAAGTCTTTAGTATCTGCCAATTCTCCTTCCTTCCAATCGCGTCTCTTGCCTTAGTAGAAATATTTAATTATATCCCTCTCAAGTGAAAGGAGAGGGCTGGTTTGGTATAGTGGTTAAAGGGACTGGTTTAGAAACCAGCATATGTTGAATTTTCATTCTGTCTTAGGAATAGAAAGTATCTCCGAGTCCCTCGTTCACTTTCAGCCCTAGGTAGATGATGGCAATGGTGAACCACTCCCACCTGTGTAGACTTATCCACGTAGTTGCCAGGGTTCAAGGCTGGCTAAAAGGTAGCACAGACAGAGGGGGAAAAAGACGAACATCAACTACATAGGAAATTGATGTCCAGGGGTCTTCAGGATCGGTTATTTCTATTGCTCAAGAACAAAATCTTTGGAAGAAGAAAAAAGGCCTACCTGACATCCATATATGGAAACAAAGCATCAAGAGGAAAAAGATGTTCCTGAGACAATACTGAACCGAGTGAAGTTTCCAGTCCATGGTTCCTGCCTCAAGGTCAGCTTTTTGACTCGTTCCCTCCCGGGAGCACTTCTGCTTCTGAATCTGGGTGCCAACTGTGGCGTGTGGGGCTAACTCTGGAGAAGGCGAAATCTATTAGCTTAACAAGCGGACACACCCTGGGCAGAAGCATCAATCAATGGCTCAGCCAAGCCCTTAACTGAAAGGATTTCATAATATCTCACAGAAGTCTCATGAAGGGTCAGCCTCTGCAAATATTTTTGCAAGTAAGAGGAAAAGAAAAGAAAAGAATTAAGGTATGGGAAATGTCACGCTATTGAAACCGGGACTCCGGGCCCACTGGCATTGTTCACCAGCGAAGAAGCAACAGGAACCATTCAGCTGCTCAGGTTATATTGTACTAAATCATCTCTGGATTTCTTTCTTTAAAAATATTATAAAATGTAGACCTGGTTACTAGAGCCAGGGTCTCCAACCTTAGCAACTTTAAAACTTGTGGACTTCAACTCCCAGAATTCTGGGAGCAAAGCTGGCTGAGGAATTCTGGGAAGAAGTTCACAAGTCTTGAAGTTGCCAAGGTTGGAGACCCCCTGTACTAGAGCATATTTTTAATATTATCTGTTAAACTCCTTTGAAGCTATCGGGAGAGGTCTTCCCATATTTCCTACTACCATCATGGAAATATCAGAGTTGTGAGTTTGCATAGTTAACGAAAAATGTAAGCGCCGCATAGTTAATCAATGCAGAATTAATTTTCTTATTCAGTTTATAAGAAGACAAGATCCAGGAATGTGGCATGTCCCCCCTCTGAAATTACTCATGGAGAATATCTATAAAATTATTAAATTCATTATGGCAAGTATCAGGGTTGAAAAAGAAGCCTCGATTGCTTTCTCTTTGCTTTCTGTAAAATCATTCTTAGGACATGGGATGCAGAGGTGGTATTCAGCCGGTTCGGACCGTTTCGGGTGAACTGGTAGTAGAAATTTTGAGTAGTTCGGAGGACCGGCAAATACCACCTCTGGCTGGCCCCGCCCTCCCACCCTGTCATTCCCTGTCCTATATTCCCTTGTTTTTTAGCTCAGCTGATTCACCTGCCAGAGTGGTCCTCAACGTATGACCATAATTGAGCCCCAAATTTATGTTGCTAAGTGAAACATTTGATAAGTGAATTTTGCTCCAGTTTACGACCTTTCTTGATACATTTGTTAAGTGAATCACGGCAGTTGTTAAGTTATGACATGGCTGTTAAGTGATTCTGGCTCCCTCACTGACTTTGCTTGTCAGAAGGTCGCAAAAGGGGAATCGCGTGACTCCAGGACACTGCAACCGTCATAAATGTGAGTCAGTTGTCAAGCATCCGAATGTAAATCACATGAACATGGGGATGCTGCAATGGTCATAAGAGTGAAAAAATCACTTTTTTCAGTGCCATTGTAACTTTGAACCTGCACTAAATGAATTGTTGTAAGCCTGTTTTCATGTGATTTTCTTAGCAACAGCAGAAAATAATTCATCACTGCCCTCTTCTAAGGTATTTGTCACCTGAATGTGATCCTACAACCCTCGGATTCTTTTGTAGCCTCTTATCTAGTACAATATTAACAAAGTCTAGCCTGATTTAGTATCTCAGTTCAAGTGAGGTCAGGTTGAGGCTGTTACTTGTTGGACACCTTGACAAAGAATCACAAATAGAAGTCACTGTTTGTTTGTTTACTGTAGTTAATATCTTTCCTGCTTCTTCCTGTCTTTAAAACAATTCTAAAGCAAAATCCCAGAAGTCAGTAAAAGCTTAAATTGGATGATATCCCAACACATTTAAGGAAACAGCTTAAGAGTGCAGGTAGTCCTCAACTTACAACAACAATTGAGCCCAAAATTTATGTTGTTAAGCGAGGCATTTCTTAAGTGAGTTTGGCCTCATTTTACCACCTTTTTTTGCCTCGGTTGTTAAATGAATCGTTGCAGTTGATAAGTTTGTCACCCGGTTAACTGTGAAATGATGTGGGAAATTGTGGGGAGGCTGCAAAAGATATAGAAGAGAGAAGAAACACAAACAATGAAGAAAAGGAAGATGAGCCTGCTGTCAGCTTATAAACAGCAACAGAGCCCAGGTGGGGAGAAATCTGAGCATAAGTATCTCAAAAAATCCAACAAAACTCTCTCTCAATAAGCTCATTATAAATGAAGGTGGGACATTGGAACAAAGCAGATTTCCTCCTTTGGTTTCCAAGATTCTGCATTGATCTTGGATGAGCATTCAAGATCCTTTACTGGTATGACATTAAACTACAGAGAACTGGAAACTGCCTTTTGTACCGATCACCCTAAGTCCTGCACAAAGATAAAATCTTTTGCGGCATTCCTTGACTGAAGAATGAGCTTGGGTATGGAAAGAATGCCGAAGCTCAAACTAAAATTCACATATAGTAAGACAGTCTTCGGCAGCTTAAAGTTGGATAGATGCATAACACGTTTTCTGAAATGTTGACAAGTTGACAATCCATCACATGCTGAATGCTGTAAACATGCAAGCAACTAGGAGCAGAAACACACACTGGGAATAAACAAGCGTTTCGTAAAGCTAAAGGTTCCCCTCGCACATATGTGCTAGTCATTCCCGACTCTAGGGGGGCGGTGCTCATCTCCATTTCAGAGCCAAAGAGCCAGCGCTGTCTGAAGATGTCTCCGTGGTCATTTGGCCAGCATGACTAAACACCGAAGGTGCATGGAACGCTATTTTACCTTCCCACCAAAGTGGTCCCTATTTTTCTACTTGCATTTTTACATGCTTTCGAACTGGCAGAAGCTGGGACAAGTATCGGGAGCTCACTCCGTTACATGGCGCTAGGGATTCGAACTGCCAAACTCCCGACGTTTCTGATCGACAAGCTCAGCATCTTAGCCACTGAGCCACTTTTCTATAATACAGGATTTCTTTAGGCACCCTCTGAAATGGATAGTAGTAATAATGCAATATAGCAGTGTTTCCCATCTTGGCTCCTAAAAAATATGTGGACTTCAACTCCCAGAATTCTCCAGGCCAGGAGTATCAAATGCAAGGCCCTGGGCCGCATCCGACCCATGAGGTACTTAGATCTGGGCTGCAGAGCCACCCTGGAAACAGCGAAGGGCCGGTCTGCGATGCTTCTGCCAGGGAAAACGGGCTCCCGAGCTCCCTTTTCACTGGAAGAGGAGGCCGTGGCAGCTGAAAACGGAGCTTGGGAGCCTGTTTTACCTGGGAGAATGGTCGGGCTACCACAGGTGCCCATGATAGGAGTGATGTCGAGCTGGCCACACCCTCCCCGTCCATCCGAGGTCAAACCCTGATGCGGTTCTCAATGAAATCTGGTTTGTTTGACACCCCTGCTCCAGGCAGCTTTGTTTCTGGGAGTTGGCAACTTAAAGCTGGCTGGGGAATTCTGGGAGTTGAAGTCCACCAGGCCTAAAGTTGCCAAGGTTGGAGACCCCTGAGCTAGACACCTTCCCAGGACCAAGTGCGGAGAAATACTGTAACTGGAGTAATAATGTGTTAAGTTTCCAACAAGTGAAGAAACAAAAGCAACAAATACAGCTTTATTTCTTTGAGATAAACCAGGGGGTTATCTTTAAGAACATGCTGCATCATTATGCAACACAGAGTTAATTGCTGAAAATAGATCTGTTTTCTCCCTTTACTCCCTCCATTTATTTGTTTCTCAAGCAGATTTGAAGCCATCACCAACTCTCCTGAAAGCATCTGCATTAGAGTTTACTAGGAGCACTTTTATTCTTCAAGTTTAACCACTAGGGAATTACTAGGAAATAAGTCATTGGCATGGAGAATGGATAGATTTCTCTTTAGGGCACATACTTTTATTGCTGGGCTCACAAGGCACAGCTGGCCTAGTTAGCCACTCTTCTGAAATGAATGGCTTTCCTAATAAGTCAGCATCAAATGTATAGTTGATAATGCATTGTTCTCCCAGTTAAATGGAGACTGGCCAGTTTCACCTGTATTTTGGGGGTTCGGTTTCATGCCATTGTAGGAAGTTAGCATCCACTCTCTCCTAGGAAAATGAGATATTTTAGGAAATATTAAAAGGGCAGAATATTTCCCCTAAAAGGGGATGCAGAAACTCACCCCCTCCCCTGTCAATGGATCATTAAGGCCTGGGCCAGTCTATTCTACATAACAAAGATCTATTTCCTTCAGACAGAGCTATAAGTAGTAGAAATTGCCCAAAGCCCTTTCATTACTTCATCACCCAGCAAAGCTCAACCAAACTTGGGACTCAAAACACAACCTACAAAGTTACCCCTGCATGGCCCCATGAGAGTCCGACAACCAATCAGAATACAGCCTCAAATTCAAAAGCCCAGAGAGGACATAAAACCGAGGCACTTTCAGCATCTCTGCCCTTTTTTGCCCAGGACTTCAAACCATGTGATCCTGTTCACCATTAAACCATCTTTCCAAAAAGTCACCATGTTTCCAGTGTCTTTCTCCCCACTAGGAACGGAAACCAGATGGACATTTCTTCCAACACCATTTAAAAACTTGCTGGAAATCTTAAATAAAAAATTCTTGGAGCTTGGCTGGAGTAGAAACCATCACAGTGGCTTTGAAATCATAGAATCATAGGGCTGGAAGGGACCTGGGAGGTCTTCTAGTCCCAGCCACTTGTCCAAGGTAAGAGTCCTTATTGCATCCGCCCAATTTTTCCTCAAAACCAGCAAGACAAAGTGCCTAGAGAAGCCTAGTTTAGTCTCTCTGTGCAGCCATTAGGTTAATCCTATATTAACATTCATTTATATTCACACTACATAAAAGACTCGGAGATATTATCTATTGAAATTTGAAACTCTCCCAGGCCTGCTCAGTGTTAAAATGACCGTTCCCCGGACCCAGCGCTGCTGGATTTTTTTTGTGTTCTCACAACATACAAACTCTGACATTGGTCCAGTTCATTGTGTCGGATGAGCATATGAATATATGTGATGTATACCAGCGAGAACGTATTATCCATCAGTTGTTTATTTCCGATAGGTCTTTAGTCAAAAGCACAATGATTTGCTGAGCTTGAATAGCCATTGCATTATTACTAGACACAGTAAGCCTCCTTTCTCTCAGCAGGAGATCATACCTTCCCAACAAGGAAACATTAATCAGTGGAGTCCTGTGTTTTCTCTGAGCTTGATTGTTTGCTTTAGTCATCAGCCATCAACAGACGCATAAAGGTATACCACATTGGCAAACCATTCAAAAGAGATAATAAAAGAGCTAAAGCAGAAACAAAAAAACCCAGAACACATCAGGTGCAGGAGTTAAGGTGCTCACTAAGATGGCACACCCTGAAGATCCCTGTAGGTAACATTTCCTGCTGCACCCAGCCGTGTGCAGCAGCTGCCAAAAAAGCCAACACAGTTCTAGGCTGCATGAACAGAGGGATAGAATCAAGATCACATGAAGTGTTAATACCACTTTATAATGCCTTGGTAAGGCTACACTTGGAATCCTGCATTCAGTTTTGGTCACCACGATGTAGAAAAGATGTGGAGACTCTAGAAAGAGTGCAGAGAAGAGCAACAAAGATAACTAGGGGACTGGAGACTAAAACATATGAAGAACGGTTGCAGGAACTGGGTATGTTTAGTTTAATAGAAAGAAGGACTAGGGGGAGACAGGATAGCAGTCTTCCAATATCTCAAAGGTTGCCACAAAGAAGAGGGATTCAAGCTATTCTCCAAAGCCCCAGAAGGCAGAACAAGAAGCAATGGGTGGAAACTAATCAAGGAGAGACGCAACTTAAAACTGAGGAGAAATTTCCTGATAGTAAGAACAATTAATCAGTGGAACAGCTTGCCTCCAGAAGTTGTGAACGGCCCAACATTGGAAGTTTTTAAGTTGTTGGATAACCATTTATCTGAAGTGGTGTAGGGTTTCCTGCCTAAGCAGGGGGTTGGACTAGAAGACCTCCAAGGTCCCTTCCAATTCTGTTATTCTATTCTATTTTGCATTTCATAAAGTATCTCTTCCTGAGTGCACTTGATAGGTAGATTTAATTCTATCTCGCTGACAGGAAAACCAAATTCTGTGCCCAATGTGGCCATTTTCACAAGGATGCTGATATGCAACTTCTGTGGACAAAAGCTAATATGGCTCAACTTGGAACTGGTTGTCCAATTGGTTTTCTCCGCTACATGGCTACTCCGGGGAGGAAATTGGGGAAGGATTGTAAGTGAGAGAACGAGAGCAGTTATTTCTTTGCCTCTTCCCAACACATTTATGTGGCTAAGCAAGATGGTTGCTGAGTGAGTCACACCTGATTTTGATCTTTTTGCCAAGGTTGCTAAGTGAATCCCTGCAGTTTGTTAAGTGAATCATATGGAGGCGAAGTGAAGCCGGTTTCCCTCTCTGACCTTGCTTGTTGGAAACCATCTGCAAAGGTCACAAATGGGGATCACATCAGTGGTGGGTTCCAGGAAGTACGGCCTGGTACGGCCATACCGGTAGTGGACAGGAGAAGCAGCCACTGGTACGGTGGCTCATTTGGCCCACCTGCCCACCTGCGTTCCATGGCCATTTAATAACGCAACCGGCCCATTGCACATGCATTCATAGCATGCGGCACCTGCGTAACCTCCGCCGGCCAACTGGGTGTTGCAGGGCAATGGCATGCGCATGCGTGCACAATGCATGTGCCCGTCTAGGACGCCCATCCCCGTGCGCAGCGTACCGGCTCCGCCAGGGTCCAGAACCCACCACTGGATCACATGACTCAACCATTGTAAATACAGAATGGTTGCCAAGTCTCCAAATTGTGATCACGTGAGCGTGGGAATGCTACAACAGTTATAAGTATGAGGACCGGTCATAAGTCACCGTTTTCAGTGCCATTAGAAACCAAACAGTTGCGAAAGGATTGTAAGTTGCAAAAGGATTGTAAGTTGAAAGCTCCCTACACTGTAATGCAGCACTGAGAAGAATCAACATTAGCGTAAACTGAGCAGATTCTTCTGGGATCCTTAATGCTAACTGGAAATTCAGGATTAGTCTCAATTTGAGTGACAGAGAAACTCCCTCCTGGCTAAGTAATCGGTAAACAGTGCTGGAAAGTCTTTCTTTGGCAGCAGTCGGGCTCCCTTTCCTCTTCTGATGATAGCTTTTCCTTCAAGGACAGGTCTTAGCACACAGCACTCCAACACGTTTGCAATGCAGCCGCCACTGCGGGATCCCTAAAGTCAGGCAGAGGATTTTCATTGCTTTGGATGGACTGTCTGAATTTAGGCTGACGTGGGAAGCCCCCACCCCAGAGGAATAAAATATTTTGGGAAATATTAAAAAGGCAGGATATTATATTTCTCTAAAGGAGAAATGGAGAAAAATAATAGAGTGGAGTGGAGTGGAGTGGAGTAGAGTAGGGTATATGGAATAAGGATAGTATAGAATAGGATAGAATAGAACAGAATAGAATATATGGAATAAGGATAGGATAGGAAAGGAGAGGAGAGGAGAGAATATGATGGGATGAGATGGGATGGAATAGAATAGAATAGAATAGAATATATGGAATATATGGAATAAGAATAAGTTAGCATGGAATAAGGATAGGCTAGGCTAGAATAGAATAGAATAGAATAGAATAGAATAGAATAGAATAGAATAGAATTCTTTATTGGCCAAGCGTGATTGGACACACAAGGCATTTGTCGTTGGTGCCTATGCTCTCAGTGTACATAAAAATACAAGATACATTCGTCAAGAATCATAAGGTACAACACTTAATGATAGTCATAGGGTACAAAAAAGCAATTCGGAAACAACCAATATCAATATAAATCATAAGGACACAAGCAACGAAGTTACAGAAACATCCTCTTAAAGGCAGAAAGTCTTTCTTAATAGCCCACAGTAGATGCCAGCACTTAAGAGACAAAGAGCTTATTGAAAGAGGAAGGCAAGTATCTAGATAGCTCTATTCATAAGCAAATCAGATACTGCAGGGCGGAAATCCATTCAACACAGGCTATTTTGAAACTCCTTGCAGCACAGCTAACAAAGGCAGAACGATAGGATTAGAAAGCAGCCCCCCCCACCCGAGATCCATCACAAGACGAAAGCCATTAGCCACAACAGAAAGCCCCAAACCCTTCCAGAACACAAGCCCCTTCACTGCATCACCCCAGAAGAGTCCAAACTTCAAAGTCACAGAAACCTAGAAACTCAGAGAAACAATAAGCCAAAGCTTGTCCAGATTAGCTCGGTCAGTAGCCAAACCAGACAGTTATGGAGGTGCAGATGACAGACTCAATAATTCCTCTGTAGAACAGAATCAGCAGCTCTCTTTGGACAGTCTGAGCTTCCTGGGTTGGGGCAGAAAGAACATTCTTTGTTGTGCTTTTTTTTTTTTTAATTTTTTTTTTTTGTTAATCAAAGATTCTTTTATTACATTTTCATTTTCCTTTATACAATCACTTAAATACTGTGCAGTTAAAAAAAAAGAAGCAATAACCAACTCATAACACTTCTATCCTACATACACCCTTCCTTCTACCCCTCCAACTTTCATTTCTCCCTTCCAACAATCCCCTCTTCTACTTCCCCTCCCCCTCAGCCATTCCTTTCTCCCCTTCCCACCATCTCACCCTCCTTACATTCCCTTCTCACTCCCTCTTAATTCCCCCCTCTTCTTTCCCTCTACACCTCGCTTCGGTGTATTTCTAGTATTCATTGGTCTATTTGTTTTGTACTAAAACAAAAGAAAAATAAAAGGAAAAGAAAGAAGAAAAGAAAAAAAGGAAAAAAAAGCCACAGTATCCAAGTGCATTCATTGTTCTGAAAATTGAGTCTATACTTCCACCCTCCCCCCCACCCACCCCCTGAACCCCCCTCCCTGACCCCCTTCCGACTTCCCAGGTCCCATTCCCGGCATCGTTCTTTATCAAGCAAAGTCTGGAGTATATTGAAACCAAATAGATTAGAAGTTACAAAATAATAAAAAATAATAAAAAATAAAGAACAAAAAAGAAAAGAATAATAAAAAGAAAAAAAGGGGGGGGAACCCCCCCCAAGAAAGAGAAGTCAATATACTCTCTAACATTAAACTCAGCTTCTCATTATTTTTAAAATCTTAAACAATGTCTTTACCTGCTTCCGCATATAAATTCTATACCTCCCATCCTGCCTTTACCCGTGTCCGCATATATATTTTATCCTCATCCATTGCTCCTCTCATATTTACTCCACCCTTGTGTAGACTCTCCAGATAATCTTTCTTAACCTTGTATTCAAATAACAATTTATACAAAAATCAGCTTACATTCTGGATCAAGATAATCTAATTGAACTTTCACTACCCTTCCATCTACCCCACCCACCCGACTCCATTCATCCCAAACCACAATCCAAGAAAACTATGATCTCCGCTCTCCTCGCCCCAAAAAATAGATCATGCGCAGTTTAAATTAAGATTCAAACAAGTCTTATATAAGTCCCATACAATATATGTCCAAATTCAGCACTGCTTCTTTCAGTCTCAATATCTCTTCATCGGTATACAGCTTTGTCATTTTATACCAGACAGGAGTCCTGAAATTTTATTCAAATTAAAAATTTAAGAAGTATTTTAAAGGCATAGCTGGATCTTTATTCTTTACTCTTCTGCCCTTCCGGAAAGGGAAAGCAACACCCTCCGCCTTGTAGCCACGTGTCCCGCTGCTTATCTTCTCCTTCTCCTTGTCTTTCTCCAAGTCCGGGTGAATCAGGAAGTCCCGCCTTCAGAGTTTTGTAGTAAAAATCTCGGGCTTCGCAAACAGAATTGAGACGATATTTTTGGTTCTCAAATGTGACTGTGATACCAGATGGCACTTCCCATTTATATTGTATCTGAGAATCTCTGAGTTTTTCAGTTAAGAAAGTGTAGTCTCTCCTTGCTCTTAATATTTGAGATGGTATTTCTTTAAAAACAATCAAGTCCTGTCCATCGATTCGCAGCCTGTTATTGTAGAACTTCTGTATTATCGCATTTCTGGATTCTCTTGTGGTGAAATATATAATTATGTCCCTCGGAAGCTGTCGTTGTTTTGCTACACATGAGTTCTGGCGATAAATTTTTTGAATCTGCCAATCAAAGTTAAATCCCGGACTTCCCACCGAACGTCTGAAAGCTTCAAAAAAGGTCTGTTTCAAATTCTCCTGTTCCTTTTCACGCAATCCTCTGACTCTTATTGCAAACGCAGTCTTATTGTAATTTATCATAACGAGTTGTTTTTGAGCATTTTCAACTTCCTGTTGTAACGTTTGAATTTTAGATGTCAAATTAGAATTAGTTTTTTCCAAAAGTTCCAATTTGTCCTCCATTTCAGAAACATAGCCTGTCATAACAGTCATAACTCTGATCGTATCTTCCCTTGTTTGAGCAATCTTGGCGTCCAGTTTATCATATAAGTCCGATAAAAGTTGTTTAATTTCCTGTCTGAACTCTTTAAGGGTTTCAAAAAGAAATTCTTGCGTTAAGAGATCTCCAGTAGAGGGCGTGGGAGGCAAGGGCAGCGATTTTGTAACAATTTCTTGAGATGTATTATTAAGGAAACGCTTAGACTGCTTCGATTTGGGAGACATTATAAAAAAACGCACAAACAAACAAAGTCTCTGCTCCCCTCGGTTTTAAATGGGATACTATTTATAGACTTTTAACAGTTAATAAGGAGAAGTCTTCAGGAGAATAGAACTGATTGAGTGTGTCATATATCAAACGCAGAAGCTATAAAATCGCCATCTTGTAACGCAGCTGGATAAGAAAGCCTTTTACAAAATTGAAGCTGGTATTTTGAATAGTAATAAGAAAAAAATTTACAACTTCAAGTTAATATTTGGTTTTGAAGCCATTTCAAAATTTATCTGCCTGCAGTTAATAAAACTCTATTGCCTGAATATGCAGCTTTAAGTAAAGAGGCTGATTTCCCCTTTTATTTTGAAGTTAAGGCTTGGCAAAACTTTCAGTGAGTAAACATTGTAACAAGACCGTTCAGCAGATTCATCACCATTTAACTTCCAGATAAGCAAAGTTAATGAAGGAGTAACATTCTTGTAGAAATAAAGCTAATTAAAAAGCTTCTGCTGGCCTATTGTGAAACCAAAACATGTGATAAGCAATCTCTTTTGTTTTGAATTCTTGTGAATTCTTGTGAGGATTAACAAAAAGTGTTCATTATTACCGGAGAAACCAGCCTGCTCGGCGCCATTTTAAAAGCCTCTAAGTAAATAATTTTTCGGAGGAGAAAAAGAAAAGAAGCTAAAATGTTGATGAACAATTATTGTGCACGGAAATGGATTCAGCTAGTGATAAGATTAAATCAAACAAAACTTTGAACTGAGTGGGGGAGACCTACTTTGTCCTGCACAAGGCAGTTTGAAGTTCCCAGCACGGACAGCCGTTCTTCCTTGGGCTAGCCCCCCTTTCCCTGCAAGCACAAAAGCTGCAAAAATCGAAGAGCATTTGCCAGCAAAACAGTTTCTTCTTTCCTTCTTGCCTGAAGGATAAGAAAACCTGATAAGACGTCAGATGGAAGATCCTCTAAACAGGTACGTAGCCAGGAATTCGGAGGCAGCTGATTATTTGCTGCCACCACCAGCAGGCTCCTCCCAGGAAGTCCCTTTGTTGTGCTTTTTTGATGACGTTTTGGATGTTAGCTGCCCATTTTAAGTCTAGGTTCTATGATAGAACCTAGAAACTGGAAGGTCTCTACTGCTGATACTGTGTTGTCTAGTATTGTAAGAGGTGGTAGTAGGGTTTCTCCTAAAATCTACCACCATTTCTACGGTTTTGAGTGTATTTAGTTCAAGATTGTTCTGGTTGCACCACAAGGCTAGTTGTTCAACCTCCCATCTGTATGCAGATTCTTATGATTCTTGATGAATGTATTCTATTTTATTTTTCTTTATGTACACCAAGAGCATACGCACCAAAGACAAATGCCTTGTGTGTCCAATCACATTTGGCCAATAAAGAATTATATTCTATTCCATTCCATTCCATTCCATTCTATTTGCACCTAGGATTTGCATTTCCTCTTTTGCCTATAGAGCCAGTTATGACCCCTACATAAACCCTCCATGTACTGTATAACTTTCGAACACCTTGAGCAATTTCAACCAAACTTGGTACACAGATGACTTATTCTCTGAAAACAAATACTATGGGGGTAAGACACCCTTGGGTGTGTGTGTTCTGTTAAGATACAGCCTGTTGTGCCTTGAAATGGCTTCTACTATACTGCCATATAATGGCTTCTACTGGACAGTGCAGCGCAGTTGCCATGGTAACGGCTTCACAGTACTCCACAAGGGGGATCCCTCTGGTAAGGGGGAAAATTCAACATTAGAAATTACGTTTGGTCCGGACTTTTTCATCCTATAAATAAATGCCTGGGCAACGCGGGGTTACTGACTAGTGAGCAATATAAAGAACACAAGTGAGTTTGGGAAAAATAAAAACATAAATCTAAAGGGCAATTTTCTGAAATTTAAAAAAAAAACCATTTTTTTTTAATAATAAGGGACAGTGGTGAGTTCTGGATCCCATTGCAACCGGTACAGTGCAACGGGGCGTGACCCGTCAAAACCGCACTCGACTAAACCGCACCCGATTAAACCGCGTCGCTGACGTCATCAACAGGGCGACAACAGCCACCGCGGAGAAAGAAGGGCGCTTTAAATAGCGCTTTGAAAGCAAGCTGATTCAACTTAAGGTAAGGGTTAGGTTTAGGGTTAGGTTTAGGGTTAGGTTAAGGGTTAGGGTTAGGGTTAGGTTAAGGGTTAGGGTTAGGTTTAGGGTTAGGTTTAGGGTTAGGATTAGGTTTAGGGTTAGGTTAAGGGTTAGGTTTAGGGTTAGGTTTAGGGTTAGGTTTAGGGGGGTTAGGTTTAGGTTTAGGGGTTAATTTTAGGTTTAGGGTTTATAGCGTGCTTCTGTCTCCGCGCTGTTGTCGCCCTGTTGATGACGTCAGCGATGCGGTTTAGTTGGGCACAGTTTAGTCGAGCGCGGTTTTGTGGTGAAACTGCAACGGGGCCAGGTGTCCACCGCATGAATGCACGCAGCACACACATACACACACACACACACATACACACAGCTTGCACAGCTTGCACATACTTACCACCTGCGACGTCTCCCTGACGCTCCAGCTGTCAGTGGAGCAGAGCGCAGGCGCTGTATGTTCCCTGCACATGCACGGAAGCCCCAAACAGCTCAAATACAGGTAAGCAGTGTGGGCGGGTGGGTGGGCCCTCCGGAGCATCATAACGGAACGGTACCTGGTGCTCCCAGCAGGCACCAGTACACCTGTACCAGGGTGTATCGGTCGTATCCCTCCACTGATAAAGGATATCGGATTACTATAATTTACAGACAAACCAGCATATAATAAAGCTACAGAAACGCAGCATCGTACAATGAGCTTCCTGACAGACTAGATTTCTATCTGTGGAGTTCTGACCATTTAATCCCCTCCTATCATATCCAGCAATAAAAGGCAGGGGTGCAAGTGACGTTGGTTGAGTCCTCTTCATTTCCAAGTGACATTCCAGAATTGTATTTTTTCCACTCGTCTGCAAATTAAGGATGGTTTTAATCTTTGCCACTGATCTGAAGCTTCCTTGTCTGTTGCCGGTTCCAAAATAGTTGGGGCCTGGTGTCCTTGCTGCTTTGTAACAGCTACTAAGCCTCCGTTGTTGAGACTGTCACTCAGTCACGGTAAGATTTGCAAGAAGGAAAACAGGGCCCTGTTGTTTCCATGGTTCACTAATGAGAAAAGCCTTGAGATTGGTTCCCCATATTTTATCTCCAGTATACAAAAGGAAATTGCTAAAAAAAAAAAAAAATTAAGAGGAATACCAGGTGACGAATACCTTTCTGCTAGCTGAAACCAGACAGGAGCTTTCACAGGCTTTCAAAGCTTTCACCTTTGTAGGCAGGTCAGGTGTGTCTACTCAGGAGAACAGTTACCGTATTTTTTGGAGTATAAGATGCACCTTCCCCCTTTCCCCCCCCCCCCAAAAAAAAGATGATAAAAATCTGGGTATACACTGAATACAGGCATTTTTGGCTTTCCGAAACCCCGCCCTGTACAACCTGTTTTTTGCAAAAATGGACGTGCAGAGGGTTTGGGAGGCCTTCAAAGTGCTTCTGGGGGATGGGGAGGGCATAAACAAGTGAAAAACGGGACAGTTTTTTCCTCATTTTTCCCCTCCCCAACCCCTAGGAGCACTCTAAAGGCCTCCCAAACCCTCTGCACACCCTGTTTTTTGTAAAAAAAAAAAAAAAAAAAACAGGCCCTTTGCTCATTTTTGCCCTCCCCAGCCCCCAGGGGCCCAGGAGCACTTTGCAGGCCTCCCAAAACTTCTGCATGCCCCATTTTTCACAAAACACAGGGCGTGCAGAGCAGTGGTGGGTTTCAAAATTTTTTCGAACCTATTCTGTAGGTATGGCCTGTTTTGTGGGAGTGGCTTAGTGGTCATGTGACTGGGTGGGAGTGGTTTGGCGGTCCTGTGACCGGGTGGGTGTGGCCAACTTGGAAAATGTGGTGAAACTCTCTTAAGGATGCTCTTGCTTAGCAACCAAAATATTGGGCTCAATTGTGGTCATAGGATCTCTTCCTTCCTTCCTTCCTTCCTTCCTTCCTTCCTTCCCTTCTCTTTCCTTCTTTCTCTCTTTCTCTTTCTAACTTTGTCTCTCTCTCTTTTTTCCTCTCACTTTCCCTCCATTCCTTCCTTCCTTTCTTTCTTGTGTATCTCTCTCACTTTCTTTCTTTCTCACTTCCCTCCCTCCTTCCTTCTTTCTTTCTCTCTTTCTTTCTCTCTTTCTCTGTCTTTTTCTTTCTTTCTTTCTTTCTTTCTTTCTTTCTTTCTTTCTTTCTTTCTAAATCACTCTAAGATTTGATGAAAGTAATCACAAGTTTAGGGTGAGTTAAGTCTTTCTCCAAAACTTAAACCAGGATTCCAACAAAAACCAGCTTCAAAAGTTTGGGACAGACCAGGTCCCTCCAGCCCTCTCTCAACAGAGGGGGAGGAATCAGACACCACCCATGTCTAGTCTACAATGCACCCCTTATAGCAGTTCCAAGAAGATTCCACAATTTGATTCAGGAGATCCTGGGAGTACAGATCAACCCCTAAGTGGCTTCAACCGCTCTCAGAGAGAGTTAGTGAACAACCAGATAACTGCAAAAAAATACAATCCTTCTATTTCCCCCCCCCCGCCCCCCTAAAAAGATTTCCTCTACCATCCAGCCATGCGGGGGCACTCCCTTGTCTTTGACAGCCGCCTCATTTCCAATTGTGGGACAGGAAAAGAAATCTATCTTTTTCCTCCCTCTTTATGGACCCCCCCCCAATTGGAAACGAGGCCACTGTTTGAAAAGCCCCGCATGGAACTCCCCTCCTGTTCCTTCTTCTGCTGTTTGAACAAGCCACGCAGGGGATGCTCTCTTGTCTTTGACAGCCATTTCGTTTCCAATTGGGGGAGGGGAAAAGAAATCCATCTTTTTCCTCCCTCTCCATGGACCCCCCCAATTGGAAACGAGGCCGCTGTGAAAGACAATGAAACACACCTGCGTGGCTTGTTCAAACAGCAGAAGAAGGAACAGGAGGGGAGGATTTTAATAGGTGCTAAAATATCTCATTTTCCTAGGAGAGGGGTGGGTGCAGAGGTGGGTTCCTACCAGTTCACACCTATTCAGTAGAACCGGTTCGTCAAATCTACCGAACCGGTTAGAAGAGGTTCCACCAGTGGACCCGGAAAGCAGGCCACACCTACAGAAGAGGTTCCAAAAATTTAAGGTGATTCTGACAAGTGTCGTTGGCATCTTCATATCCGGTCACATGGGCAGCAAGCCACTCCCACAAAGGAGGCCACACCCACAGAGTAGGTTCGAACAATTTTTGAAACCCACCACTGGGTGGGTGCTAACTTCCTACATTGCTATCCCCATGTTGAGCAGGAGAAAACTAAGCTGTCAGGTTTCCGAAAGATGCCCTAATTGATCCACGAGCTTCTGGGTTCTTAGAAAGATTATGAAAGAGCTGAGATTTATTTTAGGGACTCCTGGATTTGAAACTTCCTATCTGGAAGGTCAAAATACCTGGCTGGTACTAAATTAAGGAAGGTGATTTATTCTGCGTTCCAACTATAAATTGGGGCTTGGGGGGGGGGGATATTTTACTCATTTGTTATTAGTTCCGGCCACAGTTGTCAATGACATGGAAACTAAAATAGTCTGCTAAAGTGACTTGCTTTTACAGGGCCCTTGTGTGTTCCAGCTTGAATACAGGCAGTCCCCGACTTCCAATTATTCATTTAGTGACCATTCAAATTACAATGGCATTGAAAATAAATGATGTAGGACCATTTTTTTACACTTATGACCACTCCAGCATCCCCATGGACACATGATCAAAAATTGGATGCTTGGCAACTGGTTTATTTTGCAACCTACTGACAAGCAAAGTCAATGGGGAAGCCAGATTCACTTAACAACCTTGTTAACTAATTTTACAACTGCAGTGATTTGCTTAACAAATGTGGCAAGAAAAGTCGTAAAATGGGGCAAAATTCATTTAACTAATTTCTCACTTAGCAACATAAATTCTGAGTTCAGTTTTGGTCATAAGTTGAAGACTACTCTAGTTGACTTTGCTAAATTCATACAATATATTTAAAAAACACCCATTATAAAACTTGCAAATCTGTTTATTCTCTTGGATTACCTTTTCTGTTGGTTTATTGCTATTATTTGATGGCTTAATCTGTGGTTTGGTTGGTGTATGATTCAACAAACTCCATGAACCCAGAAAATGAGCCAATAAATCATTAAATCTATATGCTGCCCAACTCTTCAGTTTGTATAATAAATCAAGTTAAATTTGTTCTGCAAATGCAAGTGTGAAAAGTCTACATAATCCCAAGTACTTTAAAAGCTCTAGGTGATTCCAGTTACTCCTGCCACCTGCTGTAGGGGAAAAAATTCAGCCAACAAGTTCTGCATTTTACAACACAGAGAATTGCAGGCTAATCTGCCTTTTTTCTTCCCATCATCATTTTTCTCCTTTCTTGCATCATCAGTTTCCAAAAATCTCTTGCAGTGGGTTTCCAGTAAATATTGTGATGGGCCTCACCTTAAAGCGCCAAGCACCTACACTATATTGCCAAAGGTATTCGCTCACCTGCCTTTACTCGCATATGAACTTACTGTAAGTGACATCCTATTCCTAATCCATAGGGTTCAATATGACATCCGTCCACCCTTTGCAACTATAACAGGTTCAACTCTTCTGGGAAGGCTGTCCACAAGGTTCAGGAGTGTGTTTATGGGAATTTATCACCATTCTCCCAGAAGTGCATTTGTGAAGTTACACACTGATGTTGGACGTGTTTACGTGGACTGCCACTTCGTGGCTGAGTTGCTGTCGTTCCCAAACACTTCCACGTTCTTATAATACAGCTGAGAGTTGACTGGGGAATATTTAGGAGCGAGGGAATTTCACGACTGGATTTGTTGCACAGGTGGCATCCTATCACAGTTCCACGCTGGGATTCACTGAGCTCCCGAGAGCGACCCATTCTTTCACTAAGGTTTGTAAAAACAGTCTGCATGCCTTGGTACTTGATTTTATACACCTGTGGCCATGGAAGTGATTGGAACACCTGATTCTGATTACTCGGATGGGTGAGCGAATACTTTCTGAATGCAACTCTTACTAAACCAAATGAAGGCTAAACTAAACCAATATACATGTCCCAGGAAGGATTCTGCTAGATGTTCCTTGACGATGGGCTCCAGCATGAGCTTGGAAGACTAAACCTCTAGTCTCAGTGACAAACCCAAATTGGATCTTACTTAATCATTGAAACCTGCAGTGTTGGTTCTTGTTGATTTGAAAATCCAACAAA
This sequence comes from Thamnophis elegans, assembly GCF_009769535.1. Lineage (NCBI taxonomy): Eukaryota > Metazoa > Chordata > Lepidosauria > Squamata > Natricidae > Thamnophis > Thamnophis elegans. The sequence goes on from NC_045541.1 coordinate 171,528,822, forward strand.
AGAGCTCATCTAAATTAATGAGCAAGATACTATTGGAAGAAAGAAACAACACTGACAATATTTGAGTGGAAACTTAAAAGTTGGAGAATACACAACAACGGCAAAGCTAGCAGCATACTGGATGTCCATAGCTTAACGGTAAAGGTTCCCCTCGAACATATGTGCTAGCTGTTTCCAACTCTAGGGGGCGGTGCTCATCTCCGTTTTTAAGCCAGCATTATCCAAAGACGTCTCTGTGGTCATGTGGCCGGCATGACTAAATGCCAAAGGTGCATGGAATGCTTTTACCTTCCCACTAAAGGTGGTTCCTGTTTTCCTACTTGCATTTTTACATGCTTTCGAACTGCTAGGTTGGCAGAAGCTGGGACAAGTAACGGGAGCTCACTCCGTTACATGGCACTAGGGATTCGAACTGCCGAACCTTTCTGATCATCAAGCTCAGTGTCTTAACCACTGAGTTACCCCATCCATAGCATAGGTTTAACTAAATTCAAGCAAGAATAGCCTCCATGTGTACAATGCCACATGCCGCAAGGCAAATATAAATATTTACAGTGTATGGTTTGTCTAAATGTTTGATAACCCTACAAATTGGTTGGGATATAGAAAGGACGTTAGAGAGATTAAATACCTATCTTGAAGCAATTCCTTTCACTCTTTCTCTTCTTTGTTTCCCTTTTAATATCAGTAAATAATAGTAAACACAGAGACAAGACTTGCAAAACTTATGGTATTCCCTATGACACTCTATGGAAGATAAAGTAGGACTTTAATGAAGAATTGACAAACTGCTGATGACTTTGATGTTGGAGAAGATCGCTGAGAATACCATGTAAAGCCAAGAAAAGAAATAGGTGAATTTGTGAAAAAGTCAACTGAAAGTTCTCACTCAAGACACAAATGACCAGGTTCAAAATATCTTACTTTGGAGACATTAAGCAAAAGCCCAACTCTTTGGAACAGGCTCCAATGCTTGGAAAGGTAGAGAGAAAGAGAAGAGGACCGACAGCGGCAAGGTGGAGGAACCTGTTACACAGGCAATGAGTGCGCCATTAGGAGAGTTGAAAAAACCAACAACAACACAAATTAGTGATACATCATCACGGAGAAAATTATGTCAACCCTGAAGCGAACCTCGCTGAAGCCATTTTTACAGCTTCAGGGTTGCCATTGGATGGGAGTGGGGAGGAAATAGATGGCTGGAGGTTTGTAGCCAAAACAGAAAGTTTTCCTGTGGGAACCAAGGACATTTCAATGGTAGCCGGAAGGAGGAAGAGGAGTAAAGTCATCAAGCAACCAGCCAGCACCTCTATTGGACAATGTGATGGATGACCTGTGGGAACTTTCACTTTTAACTGGGTGAAAACCGTGGGAATGTTCAGAGTCGGTTTTCACCAATTGTGTCAATATGATGTGTCCGATAAATTGTTCTTTCAGGAATCTACTTGCCTCGGAGTTCTGCTTTCGATGGGTGCATTACTTGGAACGCTGACATCCTCTCTATGTGGTCACTAACAGTCAAAAATGACTGGGTGGCATATAATATATCAATTAAGCACTTCGTATTGAGCTCACTACTCAGTGGCTAAGACGCTGAGCTTGTCAATTAGAAAGGTCGGCAGTTTGGCGGTTTGAATCCCTAGCGCTGCGTAATGGAGTGAGCTCCCGTTACTTGTCCCAACTTCTGCCAACCTAGCAGTTCGAAAGCAAGAGCCAAGGTGGCGCAGTGGTTAAATGCAGCACTGCAGGCTACTGCTAGATCAGCAGTTCAGCGGTTCAAATCTCACCGGCTCAGGGTTGACTCAGCCTTCCATCCTTCCGAGGTGGGTAAAATGAGGACCCAGATTGTTGGGGGCAATATGCTGACTCTCTGTAAACCGCTTAGAGAGGGCTGAAAGCCCTATGAAGCGGTATATAAGTCTACTGCTACTGCTATTGCATGTAAAAATGCAAGTAGAAAAATAGGGATCGTCTTTGGTGGGAAGGTAACAGTGTTCCGTGCTTGTTCGGCGTTTAGTCATGCCGACCACATGACTACAGAGACGCCTTCGGACAGCGCTGGCTCTTCGGCTTTGAAATGGAGATGAGCACCGCCCCCTAGAGTCAGGAACGACTAGCACATATCTGTGAGGGGAACCTTTATCTTTACCTTATTGACCTCAAAAGGAAACGAACCCTGACTGTTCTTTGAAGGACAGATGCTGAAGCTGAAGCTCAAATACTTTGGCCACCAAATGAGAAGACCCTGATGTTGGATAAGATGGAAGACAAAAGGAGAAGGGAATTGCAGAGGATGGCATGGTTAGATAGCGTCATCAACGGAATGAACATGAATTTGGGCAAATTTAAACACTCTGTAGAGGAAGGGAGTGGGGACAAGCGTGTTACAGTCCACGGATTCGCAAAGAGTCGGACATGACTTAAATTGAGCTCAAATACCTTTTTAGATTATAAAATACCTTAATACACTTCGGTATTTTTTTTTATCAGTGACATGTTTAGTATAATGGCACAACTTAAACAACTCATTATATCCATTAACATTTTCAAAATCATACTCAGTATTGATATATACTTTTGTCTTTGTCTTCGTCTTGTACAATTTATCTTTTTTTTTTAATAAAGAATTTTATTATTTTTCAATTACAAAAATAAACATTCCATCTTTCCTTATGCAGGGTGTTGCAAACATCTCTGAGCAACATCATTCCCCATTTGCCACATCTTTCACATTCATATTAACATTATTTTCCTAAGCTTAATATTATAATATATTAAACATTTAAACATGATAAAACTCTCCATTTTTCTTCTTAACATCTTCTAGTGGTGATACCATATTAACATTAAACATCATTATATTCATCATACACATACCAACAGTTTTCATCTTATTTATATCTCTATCTTAATATATTTTCTACTTAGTTATTAGCCATCTTTGTTTCCAAACTCCTTTTCATCACACTATTAATAATTTCCAGTTTCTACTAGATAAATGCCACCGTACTCAGATGCTATCTGTATAATCTATTATTCATATTTTGTAGTGCAATAAAAGAATTAACTTGGTGGTGGGGATGAATGAACGAGAGAGCCACAACCAGGGTTACTTAAGGTTCTCAAGCCACTTTTATGCAAAGCCCATTTATGAATTTCAAAGGCTTTCAACCCTGACCATTTAATTTCCCAATTGCTCAGAAAACTGATTGTTCTTGGATAAAATGTGCATGATTTCCAGGAGTAGGAGTGCCGTGGCTGGAGTCGAGGGGTTGGGCGCTGGGCAGGAAGTTAGTCAGCCGACAATCAAGACCCAAGAGCTGCCATGGGGTGGGGGCGAGCTCTCATCCTTCATTCCAACTCCTGCCAGTAAAAGAAGCCCCCAGCTGGGCATCCCCAGGGCATCAATGATGTCATTGGCTAATCCTTTAACCCAGAAGCGACCCGAGTGCAAAAAATAAAAAATTCCAGGGGTTTTGTGATATGTTCATTCTAATGCAGCAAGGTATCTCATGAACCCCAAAATAATATTTTTGCCGCCCACATAATAGCAGCAGCACTTAGACTTATGTACCGCTTCACAGTCAATAAATGGAACCTTTCTTTCCAATCAGACTCCAGCCTCCCTTTTATTTCCGTTGCCTTTTTCCTGGCTTGGAACTGAACCAAATGGATTTCCCTTCCGACATTCCCATTTTTAGGTAGACCCAGCTGGCTGGCCTTGTCTGGACTCAGGAGTTAAGCAGCCAGGTTGGGTTGATCCTCAAATACGACATCACCCAGAGAGAGGTTAAAATGAGAAATGGAACAAATAAGTGGGAAAACTAGCTCCCCCTGCAAGGAAAACTAGTTGGACATGACCAGGAAGCATTCAAGAGCCAACCTCAACTCAGAGGAGACTTTATTTAGCCAAGAAAAGTGTTTCTCAAAATTGGCCATTTTCAGATGTGTAGACCTGATTTCCAAAATTCATGCTGGCTGGAGAATTCTGGGAATTGAAGTCCACACATCTAAAAGTTGCCAACGTTGAACAATATTGTTTTAGACCATGCTGAATTACAACTCCAGCCCAAATAGATAAGAGGCTGGAAGATATGCTTCCCTTCACATCATCTTAGGCTAGGCAAGGATGTATTTGTGTTGTAGAACAAGTTCTAAAATAGGTTTTTTTTTTTCTCTTCTTCTTAAAATTCCAATGAACATGAAATACAGAGTACAAAAGCAACACTGAAGAATTATCTCCATGTTTGACATATCCCATTCTTGGATCTCACGTTATCTCATTTCTGTTTTCTCTCTTCCCTCTTCCCAACATTCTTTCCTGTCCATGCATTCGGGAGAACCGGTTGTTAACTTTCTAAGCAGTTGGACGAACCAGTTGTTGGAAGAAATCTCCTTTTATTTCTTTCCACTTACAGGGCTAATCCTGTAAGGAAGGCAGGAAGGAAACATTCTGGTGTTGTTTCTAGCCTAATCTTTATTGCCCTGCTTACAGAAATTGCCTCTCCAGTTAACTCTTATTACATTGTAACAGCTAAGGCGAAACGCCCATTGACGTGAGTGACGTTGAGTTGGTCACACCCACCCAGTCACATGACCACTGAGCCACGTCTACCCAGCTGCTCATTAGGACAGAGAACCAGTTGTTAAATTATTTGAATCCCACCACTGCTCTCCTCCCTATTTATGATAACTATGCAGGTAGTCCTCAATTTACGACCACACTGAAGGTGAGGGATAGCGAGGGCGGGGAATAGAGATAGCTGGGGTTTTGTAGCCAAAACAAAATACTTTCTCTCCTGGGAACCAAGGATGGTCTCACTCCTGGTCAGAGAGCGTGGGAGAGAGGAGGAGTGACGTTGCCAGGCAACCAGATGGCACCTTGATTGGATCAGTGGTGAAATGCTAATTTTTTTACTACTGGTTCTGTGGGCGTGGCTTGGTAGGCGTGGTGCAGCTTGGTGGGCGTGCCAGGGGAAGGATACTGCAAAATCTCCATTCCCACACCACTCTGGGGCCAGCCAGTGGTGGCCTTCTCTGATCTACTCAAAATTTCCGCTACTGGTTCTCCAGAACCTGTCAGAACCGGCTGGATTTCACCCCTGAATTGGACCGTGTGACTAGTTATTTGGTAAAGGGGAAAAATGTTTACTTTTAATTAGGTGAAAACCACAGGAACCCGTTAGATTCAGTTTTCACCACAAGTGTGCCAATATGATATGCCCAATAAAACTATTTTTTTTCCTACCTGTCCCAGAGTTTTGCTTGCTATGGGTGTCTTACTGGGTTAAATGAGAAATTTATTAAGTGAGTTTGGCCCCATTTTATGACTTTCTAGCCACGTTTGTTAAGTGAATCGCTGCAGTTGTTCATTACTAACACGGCCGTTAAGTGAATCTGTCTTCCCCATTGACTTTGATTCTCAGAAGGTCACAAAAGATGATCGCATGACTGGGACACTGCAATCCTCATAAACGTAAGCCAGTTGTCAGGCATCCGGATAGGAATCACGCGACCATGGAGATGCTGTAACAGTCATAAGTGTGAAAAATGGTCATAAATCAGTTTTTTCAGTGCCGTTGCAACTTTGCGTGGTCACCAATGAACTGTTGGAAATGGAGGATTGCCTGTATTATAATCGCTTGGTTTATCCGATACCTATGACATCTGCATAGGTTGCCTCCTGAGGCACCCCTGAGCCAATACTTTTAGACTGATAATATAGATAACCTGAGTTTATTCAGAGAGATGTTTCTCCATGGGAGACAAGAATTTCAAGATGAAGAAGTTACTCCCTGGAGCCCCTTTCTTATCTGCGTGCCTGGGTACACACACAGAGACACAAAGACACATACGCATACACAACACACACACATGCTAACCTGGAGGGAAGGGTGAGCAAAACAGACTGCAATTAGAATTGAATATTGTCTTGGAAAAAGAAACAGAAACAGTTTATGGTTCAATACCTCTGCAAAAAAAATTAGGTGCTTACCACATCCCTGGAGAGTGCCCATTTCGGTTTCTCATTTTCCCATGCCAAAGTGTGATTAATCTTTGTCCTGTAATACTTTGGTTTTTTTTTTTTAAAAGCACACACGTATGTGCTAAAATGCAGCTGGTTTCGTTTCATTTCTCAAAAGACGTAGTTTTGGCCAAAAGTATTACGCTTTTGAAATGCTTTCCCTTCGTAAGATGCTTTGCTGTGCCTTCTTTAAATGGCTATATTCATTCTTATGGGAAGTTAAACACACCAAGCCCGTCTCTCCTAGAAAAATGAAACATCCTGGGAATTATTGAAAGGGCAGAATATTATATTCCCTGGATCAGAAATGGAGAATCATGTTTTAGGCAGGAAACAGGCTCACTCTTAATAGCCCCACCTTTGTCAATGGGCCATTTAAAAAAAAAGCCTGGGCCAGTCTATTCTACATAACAAAGATACCCCCTTCAGCTCCAGGATGATGGGATTAAGGCATGATCATATTAGCCCTTTACACATCTCACCACAGGACACCTGGGGAGAAGCAAGGCTCAACCAACATGGGCTCAAGGCAGCCTATAGAGTTGTTGCCCCTGCATGGCCCCATGGGAGTCTGACAACCAATCAGAATACAAGTTCAAAAGCCAGAGAGGGCATAAAACCAGGGACTTTCAGCATCTCTGCCTCTTTTCTTCTTCACCCAACATCTGGAAGCATGTGATCTCCCTTTTCTGTTCAGGAGCTCAAGCCATGTGATCCCATCCACCATTAAACCATCTTTCCAAGCAGCCTCCATGCTTCCAGTGTCATTTTTCCCCACTTGGAGCTGAACCCAGGAGGACATTTCTTCCAACAATAGCAATAGCAATAGCAATAGCAGTTAGACTTATATACCGCTTCATAGGGCTTTCAGCCCTCTCTAAGCAGTTTTACAGAGTCAGCATATCGCCCCCACAGTCTGGGTCCTCATTTTACCCACCTCGGAAGGATGGAAGGCTAAGTCAACCTTGAGCTGGTGAGATTTGAACCGTTGAACTGCAGATAGCAGTCAGCTGAAGTGGCCTGCAGTACTGCACTCTAACCACTGCGCCACCTCGGCTCTCTATTGCTTAACTTAACTTTGCCAGGCCTCAGCATCAAGACCTCTCACGTTGCTGCTGGCATATTACATGAGTTAGTTTGGGCAGGGAGGAGGAACGGGAAAACAATAGGCAAATGTTCTTTATTCCTGTCCTGTTTAAAATCACAAGGTTAATACAGTGCTAAATTGAAGAGGTTTTGCATGGCTGCTGGATTTAAACAAAAAAAATGGATTATATAAATCAAAATAACAACTAAACCGATCTCAACACAAGCAACATGGGCTCACTTCCCAACCTTGTCTGAGCTTGAAATCTAAGCAGGGTCTGACTTCCTGAGACTTTGATGGGAGACCATGAAGAGAGCCCAGCACAGTGACAGCTAGAAATGGGGCAATCACACACCTTGCCCAAAAGCCAACTTCCATGGTGGTGTTAGGAAAGTGATATCTTCCTGGAGACCTCAGGATCAAGGTTGATTCAGAGACTTTCTCTTTCCCTTTCCTTTCTCTATGATCCATTTATTATAAGCCATCGAGTCAGTAGTGACTCTTAGTAACCGCATCTTTTTTTAGCAATGATTTATTATTGTACACCATCCAGAGTTATCACCGACTTTGACAGTCTTATAAATTAATATAATAATAATATAAATATAATAAGGCTGAGCATTTTGAGAACATTGTGTCCTGGCTCTCCTAAAGCAATCAAAGCACTGTGAAAATATCCTAAAGCAATCAAAGCACCGTGATTTCACTAGGCATGCAAACAATACAGTGAGCTCCTGGCAAAGCACTGGTAGTTTACTAGGTATAGTAGTTAAAACACCAGGCAAGAAACCAGGAAACGGTGAGTTCTAATCCTACCTTAGGCACCAAGCCAGCTGGTGACTTTGGGCCAGTCACTCCCTGGCAGCCTAAGAAAACAAGCCAAAAGCTAGCCACCTTTGAAAATGTTGGCAAGAAAACTGCAGGGATATGTCCAGGCAGAGGTCAAAACTGACTTGAAGACAGACAGACAGACAGACAGACAGACAGACACACACACACACACACACACCAGAAGTAGTGTTCAGCCAGTTCTGCCAGGTTCTGGAGAACCGGTAGCAGAAATTTTGAGTAGTTTGGAGAACCGGCAAATAGGCTGGCCCCGCCCCTGCTGCCTCCCAGCTGAGCTTCTTTGTTGCCCTGAACAGGAGAACGGAGCTGGGAAGCAGCTTAGTGGGGTGGGGAGGGAATGGGGATTTTGCAGTATCCTTCCCCTGCCACGCCCACAAAGCCACACCCACATAACAGGTAGTAAAAAAAATTGAATCCCACCACTGACACACACACACACATACATGTCCTTCAGCAGAAGTTATTTAAATGCTTGCACATATTCAATTCAAACATTACTCCAAAGGAAGGAAGAACAGTTGGTCTAAACTTTCCTTGTGATCATTTCTTTTCCATTCTTCTCATTCACATCTTGGGTTGCAATCTTCACGTGGAGTCCCCCAAACCCATCACCAATTAGCTGCCGTTGTGGCTTTTTTGACAATTTGCCCACCTACCCTGCCTGTAGCCTAAGCACTACAAGCACCTCATGGATTTGTATAGCATGATTCTCTTACCCATGACTTATCCGATTAACACAATTTTATTTGTATAGCATGATTCTCTTACCCATGACTTATCCGATTAACACAATTTATTTGTATAGCATGATTCTCTTACCCATGACTAATCCGATTAACACAATTTTCAGGATGGTTAGGATTCGAGAACCAGAAATTAATCTCACAACCTAAGTTTATGGAATACACTAGATTGAAATGCAACTAGCTGAAATCTGACACACAGACACACCCATGGATTTGAAGAAGACTATTAGAACCACTTAATGTAGTAGTTTAGAGTGCTAGTGTGAGAGGACCTGAGTTTTGGAATAACAGAGTTGGAAGGGACCTTGGAGGTCTTCCAGTCCAACCCCCTACTTAAGCAGGAAACCCTACACCACTTCAGACAAATGGTTATCCAGCATCTTCTTAAAGACTTCCAGTGTTGGGGCATTCACAACCTCTGGAGGCAAGCTGTTCATGATTAATTGTTCTAACTGTCAGGAAATTTTAGTCCTGTTCTAGATCCTAGAACAGCCAGCAGGATGAGATTGGGCCAGTTACTCTCAGCTCTAGAAAAAAAAGAACCCACAAGCCATTTCAACCAGATTGCCAGAACATGGACTATCCATGTAGTTAAGGTAAAGATTCCACTCACACATGTGTGTTAGTCTTTCCCGACTCTAGGGGGCAGTGCTCATATCCGTTTCAAAGCTGAAGAGACAGTACTCTCCAAAAATGTCTCCGTGGTCTTGTGGCCGGCATGACTAAACACCGAAGGCGCACAGAACGCAGTTACCTTCTCACCAAAGGTGGTCCCTATTTTTCTACTTGCATTTTTACATGCTTTCGAACTGCTAGGTTGGCAGAAGCTGGGACAAGTAACGTGAGTTCACTCCGTTATGCAGCGCTAGGGATTCAAACTGCCAAACTGCTCACCTTTCTTATCGACAAGCTCAGCGTCTTAGCCACTGAGCCACCATGTCCCTCTGTAGTTACCAGGAGTCAAAATTTCCTCAAAGCACCATCACCGCAACAGATTATTTAGATAATAACATAAACTAACCTGGATTGAACGTATAAATGTATTTATTTACTTATTTAGATATTGACATTGTACACCACTCAGAGCCCATCTCTTGGATGGGCTGTTAAAAGAATGAGGTATAAATAAATATTACCAGTGCGTGCATGATATACAACCAAGAATGTCCACCAATCAATTAATTATACCAGGAGAGATTCAAGTAAAACACAACTCTAGACGATAACGCACTTGCCAGAAAATTTCTACAAAAACACATCCTTTGGCAAAAATAGTACGTCCTTTTTATGCAATCACAGCAAAAGAACAAAGAGAGTGGATGTCCAGCAATCTCTGGACACACCAAAAGGAAGGAATCATATTATTCAACTCCAAATTTGCGTCTGGACTAGATCACAGGGCTGGTTTTCCTTGCTGTTCACCATTGCATTTAAAACTGGACATGGTGTTTTAGTTGAGATTAGATGAGTACAAAATAAACTAAATGGAATTCTTATTCTTATGACTTGCAGCTCTGGTTTTGTTAAAGCAAGCAAACCAATCACAAAATATTTTTATTGTTTACATATAAATATATGAATACTGTGTAATTGTCCTGGCATTCCATTTGCCATGAAACAAAGGTAAAAACAAATAACATATACTATTTTAAACAGTACTAGCGTTGTAGTTATTTTGGTCCATCATAAAATTATTTTCAAATGTACTGCAGCTAATCCAGGAATACTCCATTCTAAATATGTGCATTTAATCCCTCAATGTCCTTGCAGAGATTTTTTTTTTGGGGGGGGGGAATAACCATGTTCCAGGGAAGCTAAATTATATGAATTTAGTCCTACTTTCTCTATCATTCCCCGTAAACTCCTTACCAGTTGGATATAATTATTAAAAGGGTGTAAAGTCATTTATCTGGAATTCAGCCCCATCTTCTCTATCATTTCCCCGTAGACCCCTTACCAGTTGGATATAATATTAAGAGGGTGCAAATGCATTTATCTGGAATTCAGCCCCATCTTCTCTATCATTTCTCAAAGACCCCTTACCAATTGGATATGGGTGCAAATTCATTTATCTAGAATTCAGCCCTACTTTCTCTATCATTCCTCTGCAGACCCCTTACCAGTTGGATAATTATTAAAAGGGTGTAAAATCATTTATCTGGAATTCAGCCCCTATCATTTCCCAAAGACCCCTTACCAGTTGGATATGGGTGCAAATTCATTTATCTGGCATTCAGCCCATCTTCTCTATCATCCCACTGTAGACCCCTTACCAGTTGGATATAATTATTAAAAGGGTGTAAACTCCATGGAATTCAGATAAATAGACCCCTTACCAGTTGGATATCATTATTAAGAGAGTGCAAATTCGTTTACCTGACATTTGAAAGACACACTGTAGTACCCAGAGCCATAGGTGGCCATTCAACAGCATCACTCTTCAAGTCCATTTGCCCCTCAGAAATGAAATTAGCTGCTGCCATGTATGGAAAGATCTCAAAACATTTCAGCGGTTAAGTTCCACCTCAGTGAATCATGGTCATTGTGGTTGATAACATTGGCCACAGCTAAGTTGCACCTACCTTCAAGACAACAGGGTATCAATTATATATATACATGCTAGCAGGAATTAATCCCATAATCTGCATTCTTTAGATCATTACCTCAATTGGGAAGTGGTTGCTTTACAGAACTGGTGAACTACGTCAATTTGCTCAGCCCACTCTAGAACAGAGAGCTGTTCAAAGGCAAAATTGAAGGGGGTTATTTATTAATGATTTCTTTATTTATCAGGTTTATTTGCCCTCCTCCCCAAAAAAATCTCACAGTTCAAGGCGATTCTGAGCTACAGAAAAAGATATACAGATAAGGTCCCTCGACTTACAATGATTCATTTAGTGACCATTCAAAGTTACAACGCACTGAAAAAAAGTGACTTACAACTGCTTTCACACTTACAAGGTTGTGGTGTAGGAAGGTAGCACCCACCCCTCTCCTAGAAGAATGAAATATCCAAGGAAATATTGAAAAGGCAGAATATTATATCCCCCAGGATAAGAAATGGAGACACATGTTTTGGACAGAAACAACAGACTCACTCTTAATAGCCTCCACCTTTGTCAATGGGCCATTAAAAAGCCTGAGCTGTCTATCTACATAACAAGATGTCCCCCTTTCAGCTCCAGGGTGATGGGATTAAGGCATAATCGTATTAGCCCTTACCCATCTCACCACAGGGCACCTGGGAAGAAGCAATGCTCAACCAAACTTGGACTCAAAACACAGCCTAGAGAGTTGCCCCTGCATGGCCCCATGGGAGTCTGGCACCAATCAGAATACATTTCTTACACAGGAACAGGAAACAGAGAGGTGGGGTCAAACAGAGTATTAACAAACCCAGCAATTCCCCTTTCTCTCTCCTCCTTTCTTCTTCACCTAACCTCTGGAGGCATGTGATCACCTTTCCTCCCCAGGACCTCAACCATGTGGTCCTGTCCACCATTAAAACCATCTTTCCAAGCAGCCTCCTGACTCACATTATGACGGTTGCTGTATCCCTGGGTCTGTGATCCCCTTTGTGACCTCCTGACATGCAAAGTCAATAGGGAAGCCAGATTCACTTAACAACCGTGTGACCAACTGAACAGCTGCAAGGATTCACTTAAGACCTCTGGCAGAAAGTTCGTAAAAAGGAGGCAAAACTCACTTAATGCCTGCCTTAGCAACAGAAATGTTGGCTCAGTGTGGTCTTAAGTCGAGGACTACCTGTTCTACATTGAACTCTTGGAGGGAAAGCAAGATACGAATTGTTAAAATCTGTTATTGTCAACTGCTGGTCAACAACATGTGTTAGAAGCCTTTATATTCTTCTCTGAACTGAGGGCCGTCTTAACAGCATTATGGGCCCCAGGCCCCTACAACAACTCCACACAGGACTAAAAATGTAAATGGGCAATAAAACTAAACATATATTTATTTATTGGCTGTTAGTATTAATTTAAAAAATGCAGTAAAATGTAATAAATATGTGCTGTATTCCTACGACACAAAGTGCACTGAAGGCTTAACATACCCAGATTAGCATGGGCCCCTATGCTCCTGGGGCGCACAGCCAAGTGCTCATCTGGCCCCTGTGTTAAGACAGCCCTGTCCGAACGTCCTAGTGGGATCCAATTTCTTGCTATAAGAACAGGGTGCCAAATTGGAGACCGGCATGTCCCCAGTGCCGAGACCACTGGATCTTCTTCTGACAGCCCCCATTTTCCTGGGTATTTAGACTCACACCAAAACTTTGATCGACACCAAAATGTTCATGCTTCCCTACCCCCTTTCTTAAATTTCTTCCTTAGCAGATTACACTCCCCCCCCCCCCACAATGGAATCAGATGGCAAGATCTCTTCTGGATTAGCAAACTGATATTGTTTTGGAAAGTACCGTATTTTTCGGACTATAAAACACACCAGACTATAAGACGCACCTAAATTTACAGGAGGAAAACAAGAAAAAAAAATAGGTTTTGGCCTCTGCGCGTCACGTTTTCGCCCACCCCGGGACCCCAGATACACTTTGCAGTGCTCTGTATGGCACATTTTTGGCAAAAGGGTCAGTTCGTGCCAAAAACAGGCCCATTTTTGGCTCCCAAGCCCTCCACAGGTCACTTTTTGCCCACCCCAGCCCCCAGAAGCACTCTGCAGTGCTCTGCAGGGCCCATTTTTGCCAAAATGCACCCATTTTTGGCCTGCAGAGTGATTCTGGGGGCCTGTGAGGTCAAAAATGCAATGCATGGAAGGCTTGGGAGGCCACAAATGCCCGGATTTGGTCTATAAAATGCACCTAAATTTTTGCTCACTTTAGGGGGGGGAAGGTGCATCTTATACTCTGAAAAAATACGGTAATTGGAGGAGTATGCAGTGGTGATGGTGGAGGGGAGACCCTGGGAGAATGATCAGGCCGAACAATGGGGTGGCCTTGGCCTACCCGAGGGATTAAAAAGCAACTTGTTCTTCTTGGTCACATTCCTGAACAGGTTGCTGCTAAATCGTCATGGCGGGGTGAGGTCTTGATGTGGGTTCTTTTACATTTGCCAATCAGAGAACAGTGATTCATAAGATTGATAGAGGAGGGAAAGCCCGTGGTTTATAGGAGGAAAAAAAAACTAATTTATAACACTCCAAAGAATCGTTGGGAAGGTACCTTGGAGATCTTCTACTACAACCCCCGCCTAGGCAGGGGTACCAAAGTTGATTTCATTGAGGACCACATCAGGGTTGTGTTTTGACCATGGGGGGCGGAGGGTGGCGTGGCCAGGATGGGCATGCCAGCTGGAATGTCACGTGTTGGGGGCACCTGTGGGTGGCCCAACGCGCTCTGCCAGCGGAAGCGGACCCATGCACTGTTTCCGGCTGTGACGGCCACCTGCAACCCTCTGCTAGGTGAAAAACAGAGTCCGCGGGGGGCTGTGTGTGGCCCTCCCGACCTCCATTTCCATCTGTGATAGTCTCCTGCAATCCTTTGCCAGTAAAAACAGAGCCCAGGAGGCTGCACGTGGCTCTTGCGAGCTATGTTTTTGGCTGCCACTGCCTCCTGCAACCCTCTACCAGCCAAATTGGAGTCCACAAGCGCAGCACATGGCCCTCCCTAGCTCCATTTTTGCTGGCAAGGTACCATTGCTGTCACTTGGGCAGCCTCATGGGCCAGATCAAACAACCCATGTGTCAGCGTTCCAAATGTCATGCAGAATTAAATCAGAGTCCAAGGCAAAACGATCCTTAAAGTTCCAATTTAATAAGTCAGACATCTTAGCACATCTGGGGAATCCCAATTCTGGAAGTTACCTAGGATTCCCACCCAGTTGAAAGTTCATGATCTTGTCCCCGCACCCACAAATCCATCACAGGGTCCGATCTTCTTCTTCCACGCTGGCATCTCCACCCAGCTGGTTCCAGTCAGGTGCAGAGGTGCAGAGACAAAAGATGACCTTGGGCTTCTAGAAAAGAATGACAACAACACATTCCACAATTCTACTCCTTTCTATTCCCCCCTCCCAACTACTACACTAATAAAACAGCATAATGAAATAAGAGAGAGTGTGGCTGGCCAAAGATCCTAAATGGGATATAACTGCAGGCCTGACACCATGGGCCAGATCCAGCTCGTGGGCTTTGAGTTTGACACCCCTGGCCTAGGGCAATAATTTTCCTACCATTCCAGACAAATAGCTCTCCAACGTGGCTTGAAAATCCAGTCATGGAGCACCACGATTCCATTAGGAAGTTCCACCAGCAGAAAAATTCAAATTTGGAGACAAGCATGCCAGAGGGAGCCAGTTTGGTATAGTGAGTAGGATGCTGGCCTAGCAACTAGGAGACTGGGAGTTCTAGTCCCATTTTAGGCATGAAAGCAGATTGGATGAGTTTGAACTAATCACCTCTTTACACTTAATCCAATTATTGCCACATCCCCATGGTCACATGATCAAAATCCAGACACTGGGCAATTGACTCCTCACTTTTATGACGGTCCCAGAGTCCTGGGGTCATGTGATCACCTTTTGTGACCTTCTGACCGGCAAAGTCAATGGGGAAGCCAGATTCACTTAACAACCATGTTACTAACTTAACAGCTGCAGTGATTCACTTAACAACTGTGTCAAGAAAGGTCATAAAATGGCAAAACTCACTTCAATACCCCACTTAGCAAACAGAAATTTGCGGCCGTAAGTCAAGGACCGCCTGTAATAAAGGTGGGATAAAACAATCTAATAAATAACTATTGAAAAGACTTCCCAAGTTCAATGCATTACTTCCAGCTACGGCCAGTTCACTGAAGTGGTAAAATTCATTTTATTTTTAACAACCGGTTCTGTGGGCGTGTCTTGGTGGGCATGGCACAGGGAGGATACTGCAAAATCTCCATTCCCACCCCACCCTGGGGCCAACCAGAGGTGGTATTTGCCAGTTCTCCGAACTACTCAAAATTTCCGCTACCGGTTCTCCAGAACCTGCTGAATTTCACCCCTGGTTCACTGTCAATCCTTAGGTTGCTGGTTCATTTCTGGCTCGAAAGATCAGATGTCGGCACTCCAAGTAATGCACCCATAGAAAGCAAAACTCCGAGGCAAGCTAGTTCCTCAAAGAAGAATTTATCGGATACATCATATTGGCACAACTGGTGAAAACCGACTCTGAAAATTCCCATGGCTTCCATCTAATTAAAAAGTAAATGTTTCCCCTAAGTCACTGGTCATGTTGTCCAATCAAAGTGCTGGCTGGTTGCTTGGTTACTTCACTCCTCCCTCGACAGCCACCTGTCAGAGTGTCCTTGGTTCTCAGAGGAAAACGATGTTTTGGCTCAAAACCTTATTTACTATTCCCCACCCCTGGCCTTTCCTCTGTCTTGTGCAACACTGAATCCCTAAGATAGAATAGAATAGAATAGAATTTTATTATTGTATGCTGCCCTTCTCCGGAGAACTCAGGGCGGCGAACAATTCAAGGGGGAAAAAGGGGAACATAAAACAAAATACAATAAAAAAGTAAACAACAGTCGCACAACCCTACATCGAGAGGGAGGGCACTCATCACCCCCAGGCCTGCCGGCAAAGCCAGGTTTTGACGGCTTTTCGGAAGGCCTGGAGAGAGGTGAGGGTCCGAATCCCTGCGGAGTTCATTCCAGAGGCCGGAGCGCCACAGAGATGGCCTCAGCCAGCTTCATTTCAGGGTTGACAAACTTCGTTAGAATAATTGCAAATGACCAAGGCAAGGCAGATTTGAGCATAATGTTATCCCCAGCAAAAATGACACTGAGAGAAATTGGGACGGAGAAGGAGGTCTGTTTCACTTGCAAAAACATTTGTAGAAGTTGAAAAGAAATCCCAGGGAGGCCCCAGGCAGGAAATCTTGAAGAGCTCACCAAGTATGCTTGACATCTCCTGGAAATATAATATTTGAGGGGGTCTTTCTAGCTATCAAGCTGAGAAATGTTGAGCATTTGTCCTGGCAGAATTTGTTTAGAACAGGGCTCCCAGCGCAGTACAAAGGGAATGACCCAAAGGTTACGTTGTGCTGTGTGTCCTTGGGTGTGTTAGTAACAGTGACACTGAAGGTCAAGATATCTCCATCCAGCTGTGCAAGTTCCTGGAATATCTGGTAGACAGCATTGTTGGTGTACAATGGTGACTCCCACCCCTCATGAGGGATTTCTTGCTTGGCTTCTGAATCTTCGCCCTTAATCTACATCCTAATGTCTGTATACAAGCTACGATTCCCAACCTGATACCCCACTAAATGAGCTGAAGTCCACCTGCAACATGAAGCCCAACATGTCTGGAGAACATTAAGATGTATTGAGCTGAAATATATATATATATATATATATATGTGTGTGTGTGTGGTGTGGTGTGTGTGTGTGTGTTGTGTGTGTGTGTGTGTTTGTGTGTGTGTGTGTGTGCACGCCAGCATAACTCTGGAACGCCTTGAGCAATTTCAACCAAACTTGACACACAGATGACTCACTCCCTGGAAATAAATACTATGGGAGTAAGACCCCCTAACACCCCTCAGTGTGTATGTTCTGTTACGATACAGCCTGTTGTGCCTTCAAATGGATTCTACTGTGCTGCCGTAAAATGGCTTCTACTGTGCAGTGCAATGGAGTTGCCATAGCTTCACAGTACTCCACGGAGGCTCCCGCTGGTAAGGGGGGGGGGAAATCCAACATTAGAAATTACGTTTGGTCTGGGCATTTTCCCCCTATAAATAAATACCCGGGCAACTCCGGGTTATCACCTAATTAACAGATAAACTGAAGATTGAGTTAATAGGACAAATTAGTTTTCCACAATGGTCCCATGGTCATCTGGAAAGCCTCCACGGGGGAGTTTAACCGCTAAGTGGAATTCCCAGCTATACTGCTTCCGTACATGGAAGCTTCATTTTAAAATGTGACTATGAAACATTTCAGGTCTGCATCTGTTTATATGAACATGGTGACACAAAAGATAAAAGTCAGTGGTGGAGTTAATTCTTAGCGTTATTCAGCTTACAAGTAGTCCTTGACTTACAGCCATTCCTTTATTGACTGTTACAACAGCACCAAAAAAAAAGTAACTTATGATTGCAACCATGGTCACATGATCACATGATCGAAATTTGGATGCATGGCAACCAGCATGTATTTATGATGGTTGCAATGTGCTGGGTCATATGAGCACCAATTGTGACCTTTCCAACCAACTTTCAATGGGGGATTTCTTTAACAACCACGTGATTTACTTAACAACTGCAGCAGAGGTGGGTTTCTTCCAATTTGGCCCGGATTGGGCGAACTGGTAGTGGTGGTGGCGAAGCTCCGCCCACCCATCCGGAGGCTTCTGCGCATGCGCAGAAGCGTCACACTGTGTGAACTGGTAGTAAAAAAAAGAAACCCACCACCGAACTGCAGTGATTAGTTTAACAACCATTGGTGGGTAGGTGGGTGGAGATTGAGATGCAACTCAATTAACAACTGCCTTGCTTAGCAATGGAAATTCTAACCCCAATCCTGGTCCTAAAGTGAGGATTGCGTGTATATAAATGGGTGGGGAGCTTTCCCTTTTAGTTTTGTAAATGGAGGATTGGGTAAGAGAAATAAATGCTGTTGTAACACAAAGCAGGATCACTGAAGAGATGTGATCCAAGAAGAATCCAGAGCTGTGCAGGATCATATGACCCTGCGGGTTTTACTCTGCTAATCGTAGCCGACTTTAGGGAGTAGTGCTCATCCTGTTTCTTTAAGCCATTGAGCCAGTGCCTTCCAAATATGTTTCCAGTCATGTGGCCAGGATGACATCACGCCGCAGCACAAAGAACATGATAAAACATAGAATGCTATTACTTTCCTGCCAAAGTGGTACCTATTTATCTACTTACATTATCATGCTTTCAAACTGCTAGGTTGGCAGAAGCTGAGACAAGTGAAGGGAGCTCACTCCATCACGAGGTGCTAGGATTCGAACCGCCAGTACACAGAAGTTCTCTGGCGTCTTTTAGCCATTGAGCCACTGCGGCTCCCTCATACATGACCCACAGTAAATAATTAGTAGATGGGAGGGGGGTAACTTAAGAATTAAAGACTGCCTGTAGTGCCCCACACCACCACCAATAACCATCAAAGGACTGTGAGGTAGGCAAACTCAGGAAACAAGAACTAATTGGAGGTAAAGTACAGAATTATGAAAATATTCTCCAGATCAATTTATACTTTGCTTAATTAAAGTGGATTTACTCTGAATGTCTCACACTTCCCTGCTTTTCTGACTAACTTGTACCTTTTATATGGTCTTGTTTCTTAATCCACCCTCCAGAGTCATTACTGGCTAGGGAATTCTGGGAGTTGACGTACATGCATGTTAAAGTTGCCAAGTTTGAAAAACATTGCATTAATCAAATCTAGTTTAAAATAATAATAATAATAACCTGCAAGATCTTTGGGAAGTGTGTAAACTCCAGATGGTTTCAGCAATACAAGAAGGGAAGATTAGATTATCTGGGATTAGCAATAATCCCAGATAATCTAACATTCTGGTATAGAATGCTGAAAGGAATGAAATCTCCAAGGGAATTAAATTACAGCTTAAGTTTCATAAACTGCTTCCTTCTCTCTCTCTTTCTCTCTCTCAAAATGGCAGCCAAAAGCACACAGTCAAACCCTGCTCTTTTTAGCATGCATCATAATTAATTAAATTAACTTTGCAACAAAAGCAATACATCCCAGGGAAATGCCCTAGGGCAGGGGTGTCAAACTCAAGGCCTAGGGGATGGATCTGGCCCACAGGGTGCTTAGATCTGGTCCGCAGGACCGCCCTAGAAACAGCAAAGGACCAGACCGAGGTGCCTCTGCCAACAAAAATGGAGCTCGGGAGGCTGCGCATGGCTCTCCCAGGCTCCGTTTTCAGTTGTGACAGCCTCCTGCTGCCCTCTGCCAGCAAAAATGGAGCTCGTGAGGGCCACGCACAGCTTTCCCAGGCTCCGTTTTCAGCCGTGATGGCCTCCTGCCGCCCTCTGCCAGGGAAAATGGAGCTCTGGGGGCTGCACAGGGCCCTCCCGAGCTCCATTTTTGCTGGCAGTGGGCGGCAGGAGTCATCGTGGATGGAAATGAAGCCCGGGAGCCCGTTTTCACTGGCAGAGTGCTCGGCCACAACAGACGCCCCCGACACGAGTGACGTCAAGCTGGCCATGCCCACTCCGGCCACGCCCACCCCAGCCCCTGAGGTCAAAGACAACCCTGATGCAGCCCTGAATAAAATTGAGTTTGACACCCCTGCCTTAAGAGCATGAAGAGAAGACTTGTATGAGCTTTCAAAGGAATTTGCAATGTAACTCGATTGAGCCTAGTTTAGCAAACTGAGACTTATAAAATTCACACAAAGTTTTTTTAAAGTATTTTCTCTTCAATATGCAAACCAAACCATGTAGGGATTATATAATAGACCAGAAGTGAACAAAATAAACAGATCATAATCCATCCAGGTAGCAATATTGCCTGAAGCATTTTGAACATTAATTATTATTTTCACCTTCCCTACTTCTGATCCTCACTGAAAAATTCAACCTTTTATAACCTTTCAGTCAGTAAATGGCCTGTAGCCATCTCCTCTGAGGCAAGCCATAATCCTAGCTTAGCAAAATGAAGACACCTAAAGGTAATGTGAAGCAAATGATGACAATGTGACGTGAGCTTTGTTTGTTCAAAACCAGCTTAATTCAACAGGAACACAGATATGTTTGGAAATAACATTTAATCTCGCTGAAAAGAAAAGTTGAGGCACGGTTCAGGTATGTCTTCTGTGGGCCTAACAGCCATTGAAAAGTTTTCCCTGTGGGTATCTGTAACTCTTCTCCTTCCCCTTCACACTTCACACTCTTTACCTCCAAGACAGTGGTGGTTTCAAAAATTTTTAGAACCTCTTCTGTAGGTGTGGCCTGCTTTGTGGGAGTGGCTTGCTGGCCATGTGATTGGGTGGGAGTGGCTTGCCGGCCATGTCACTCGGTGGGCCAACTTGTAAAATGTGGTGAAACTCACTTAACAACGCTCTTGCTTAGCAACCAAAATGTTGGCTCAGGAACTCTGGCATTTGAAGCACGCAAGTCTTAAAGCTGTCAAGTTACAAGACCCTCACACCCCTAACCCTTTAGAAAAAAAAACCCAAGGGTGTTCAAACTTGAGAGCTTTAAGACTTGTGGACTTCAACTCCCAGAATTCCTCCTCTTGCTCTTCATCTTGATGATGTGTGGACAGGCGGAGGGAGGGAGCTGGAACCGGTTCTAAACGGCACTGTAGATTTGTGGAACCTCGTCTATAGAAGAGGTTAGAACTGGCAGGAATACCCCCCTGCTCCAAGACCACACTTGGAATACCGCATGCAGTATTCGTCACCACAATACAAAAAAGGATGTCGAGACTCTAGAAAGAGTGCAGAGAAGAACAACCAGATGATCAGGGGACTAGAGGCATTTCAATGAACGGTTGTGGGACCTGGGAATGTCTAGTCTAATGAAGAGAAGGATTAGGGGTGACGTGATAGCAGTGTTCCAATATCTATGTCGGAGTTCCAAGTAATAGACCCATACCAAGCAAAACTCTGAGGCAGATGAATTCCTCAAAGAATAGCTTTATTGCAGGGGTGTCAAACTCAAGACCCGGGGCCGGGGTGCTTAGATCTGGCCCATGGGTCACCCTGGAAACAGCTAAGGACCGGCGTGCAGTGCCTCTGCCAGGAAAAACAGAGTTTTTGCTGTCAGAGGGTTGCAGGAACCCGTTGCAGCTGAAAACCGAGTTCGGGAGCCCATTTTCATTGGCAGAGCACTTGAGTCCCGGCATGAGTAACATCGAGCTGGCCACGCCCACCCTGGCCACGCCCACCCCAGCCCCTCATGGTCAAACACAACCCTGATACGGCCCTTAATGAAATCGAGTTTGACACCCCTGCTTAATTGAATATATCATATTGGCACAAATCTGGTGAAAACGACTCTGAAGGGTCCTGGGCTTTCTCCTAATTAAAAGGTTTTCCCTCAACCCAGGGGTGGGTTCCTGCCAGTTCTAACCTCTTCTAGAAGAGGTTCCACAAATCTACAGTGCCATTTAGAACCGGTTCCAGCTCCCTCCCCCTGCCCGTCCGCACTTCATCAAGATGAAGAGCGAGAGGAGGAATTCTGGGAGTTGAAGTCCACAAGTCTTAAAGCTGTCAAGTTTGAACACCCCTGGGGGTTTTTTTCTAAAGGGTTAGGGGTGCAAGGGTCTTGTCAATTGACAGCTTTAAGACTTGCACAGTTCAATGCCAGAGTTTCTGAGCCAACATTTTGGTTGCTAAGCAAGACCGTTGTTAAGTGAGTTTCACCACATTTTACAAGTTGGCCACACCCACCCAGTCACATGGCTGGCAAGCCACTCCTACCCGGTCACATGGCCGGCAAGCCACTCCCACAAAGCAGGCCACACCTACAGAAGAAGTTTTTAAAAAGTTTGAAGCCCCCACTGCTTCAACCCCAAAACAATCAGTCCCATGGCCCAATCAGGCAGCATCCACTGATCAGGTGACATCACTCCTCCTTCCTCCGGCCAGGTATGAGAACGTCCTTGGTTCCCAAAAGGAAGTATTTTGCTTTGACTACACAGCCCCAACTATCTCTAATCCCCTCTCCCTATTCCTCAGTTCCAGGGTGGCAGCACTGAAGCTCCAAATTGGCTTCAGCCAGGTCCACTTCAGGGTTGACGGTGTCCCCCTCCCCTCCCGCCGCTCAATTGAAGAGGTTGACAGTGGCCCTAAATTTACAGAGGGGCTTTTTACAATCAAGGCTGCCTAGAAGCAGGATGGGTTCCAGGAGTCAATACTGCCGGTTCGCTCATGGCCATGCCACACGCACTTCACGCGCATGCGCAGTGCAATAAGAATTGAGCAAAAAACCAAGATGGCGGCGCCTACGGCAGCATCGGAAGACCTGGTTCGGGGGTGTGGCAGGCCTGGGTCACTGCCAGTTCCAGCAACCCAGGCCCCAAACCACTACTGGTTCAACTGAACCAATCTGAAACGGTAGGAACCCACCTCTGCCTAGCAGGCTATGAAAACAACTAGGACTGGAATAAAAAACAAACAGTGGTGGGGGCCAAAACTGATTTCCATCTTCCTTCCCATTGCCTTTTGTTGACTGCTGTTGCAAAAGGTCTAATTCACAGGGTACTTAAACCAGGCTGAGGGCTTTGTATGCGCTGCCCTTCTGCCATTGACATGGTGTGTCAATTTGTTCTTCCAATGAGGCCGGGCTTTTTTTAAAGAAAGAAGGAAAGAATCTTGTTTGCTTTGTAATAAAAATATTGATGAAGCATCATTGGAGCCAGTGGACCGTGACAGTTGTGTGCACACCAGGGGTGGGTTCCTGCCAATTCTAAGCTCTTCTATAGAAGAGGTTCCACAAATCTACAGTGCCGTTTAGAACCGGTTCCAGCTCCCTCCCTCCACCCGTCCGCACATCATCAAGATGAAGAGCAAGAGGAGGGATTCTGGGAGTTGAAGTCCACAAGTCTTAAAGCTGCCAAGTTTGAACACACCTGGGAATTTTTTTTCTAAAGGGTTAGGGTGGAAGGGTCTTGTAACTTGACAGCTTTAAGACTTGCACACTTCAATGCCAGAGTTCCTGAGCCAACATTTTGGTTGCTAAGCAAGAGCGTTGTTAAGTGAGTTTCACCACATTTTACAAGTTGGCCATGCCCACCCGGTCACATGGCTGGCAAGCCACTCCCACCCAGTCAAATGGCCAACAAGCCACTCCCACAAAGCAGGCCACACCTACAGAAGAGGTTCTAAAAAAATTTGAAACCCGCCACTGGTGCACACCCTCTCTCTCTTTACATGATGATATTGGTTGTCAACACAAATCATGTGTTTGTCTCATCAAGAAGAGTATAGGTAGTCCTTGACTTACAATACTTCATTTTGTCACAGTTCAAAGTTATGGCACTGAAAAAAGGGACTTATGACCATTTTTTACACTTACGACAGTTGTAGTGCCATGATCACAATTTGGATGCTTGGCAACTGATTCATATTTATAATCTTTGCAGTGTCTCGGGATCACACGATCACTTTTTGCAACCTTCTGACAAGTCCATGGGATTCACTTAACAACCGTGTAAGTTCACAACTGCAGTGATTCACTTAACAACTGTGGCAACAAAGGCTGTAAAATGGGACAATACCCACTTAACAACTGTCTCACTTCGCAATCAAAATTTTGGGCTCCATTCTGGTCATAAGTCAAAGACTGCCTGTGGAGGAGGTCCTCAGCTTATGACCTCCATAGAGCTCACAATTTCATCATAAGTCATGACAGTCATAAAGCGGGTCACCCTATGACTGCACTCAATTTTACTACCTTTTTTTGCAGAGGTTGTTAAGCAATCATCACGGTCATTAAGCAAATTCATTGTTTGCTATGGGACACAGTTTTTATCAGAAACCAAAAGTAAGTTTCCAGCAAAACGTCATAAATTGTAGTTGCGTGACCACGGGATTCTACAAACAGCCATAAACGCACAAAATATAATGCTATGACCATGAGATGTGGGGAGACCCAGACATCAGGACTTCAAAACCGGGTTGAAATTCCTCTACAACAGGGGTGTCAAACTCGATTTCATTGAGGCCCGCATCAGGGTTGTGTTTGACTTTGTGGGGTGTGGGGGCATGGCCAGCTTGATGTCACTCATGTTGGGGGTGCCTGTGGTGGCCTGAGTATTCTTCAAGAAAAAATGGGCTCCCGAGCTCTCTTTTCAGCTGCGATGGCCTCCTGCAACCCTTGGCCAGGAAAAACACAGCTCGGGACGGTCCTCCCAAGATCTGTTTTCGCTGGCAGAGGATGCAGGAGGCTGTCACAGCTGAAAACAGAGCTTGGGAGACAGTTTTCCCCGCAAAAGCACTGTGGGCCGGTCCTTTGCTGTTTCTAGGGTAGCCCTGTGGGTCTAAACACCCCTCAGGCCAGATCCAGCCCTCAGGCATTGAGTTTGACACCCCTGCTCTACAATATGTCTATTGTAACTCCGAATGGTTTGAACCAGTGGTGGGAATGAATTTTTTTACTAATGGTTCTGTGGGCATGGCTTGGTGGGCGTGGCATGGCGGGCATGGCAGGGGAAGGATCCTGTAAAATCACCATTCCCTCCCCACTCCAGGGGAAGGTTACTGCAAAATCCCCATTACCTCCCAATCAGTTGGGACTTGGGAGGCAGAGAATAGATGGGGGCGGGGCCAGTCAGAGGTGGTATTTGCCGGTTCTCTGAACTACTCATAATTTCTGCTGTTGGTTCTCCAGAACTGGTCAGAACCTGCTGAATACCACCCCTGGTTTAAACCAATGTAAGGTGAGAACTACCTGCTCGAATCATGAACTCAATAGGAGATAATCCCTCAGAGCATTGCAAGAGAGTCCAGTACCTGCTACATGGAATCTGAAGACAGACAAATACAATTTCCAAGTTCAGTTCAGAACGAGGAACAGATTGCTACCTCGAGCTTGAAGACATGGTCTTCACTGAGGGACATTCTTGGACTGACCCAGCTCTTAGCTTCTAGGAACCCAACTTAGTCCTCTGCTGGCCTGTGTAAATAAAGGAACCCAAATCACACATCAAACTGGACTATAGAAGCCAATCACAGTTTGCCATCATGACAAGCGTAGAAACACACACAGAGAGAAAAATAGCAATTTATTTTCATGTACATCTTTTGGAAGGGTCTATGGTCTACCACGAATTGGCCGTGATAAAGGAATCACCATGGCCAACTCGCCATGGCCAACTCATCATGGACAACTTGCTGCCGAACAAGAGTTACACTAATATCAAAGAAATGGTGGAATAGATTCATTAAAGAAAGGGTGTTAAAGAAAGGACAAAAATGAAATGGGAATGACAAAAATCAAAATAATTATTTTAATTATTTTAAATAATTAAATTGAATTGTTGAATTGGGCCATTGTGACTCTATGCCGACCCATTTTGGGCACTTTTTTTTTAGCCAAAGTGCATGCGCAGAAGACTGAAGGCATGCGTGGAGGTGGCACGTGCGCTCACATTTGTGAAATGGTAGGGAAGGTAAGTGAATACTGTTGTCAGGCCTACAGCGGTTCCTTTAAGAATCTTTTGCCTGCCACGCTCTCATTAATGGGGGAAGGGGAATAGCAAGGGGTAGAATGTGTTGTTTTCAAAATAAAAAATTCCTTTCTAAAAGCTCAAGATCATCTTTTGTCTCCGCACCTTTGCACCTAACCGGAAGCAGCTGGGCGTAGGTGCTAGCGTGGAAGAAGAAGATTGGACCATGTGATGGATTGTTGGTGTGGGGACAAGATCATGAACTTTTAAATGGGTGGAATTCTGATGTCATTTCCAGAATTGGGATTAACACAGATTGTTATAGAGCCGAGGCGGCGCAGTGGTTAGGGTGTAGTACTGCAGGCCACTTCAGCTGACTGTGATCTGCAGTTCAGCGGCTCAAATCTCACCGGCTCAAGGTCGACTCAGCCTTCCATCCTTCCGCGGTGGGTGAAATGAGGACCCAGACTGTGGGGCAAGTTGATGACTCAATTTGCTAAAAAAATTTGTAAACCACTTAGAGAGGGCTGAAAGCCCTATAAAGCGGTATATAAGTCTAATTAATAATAATAAATAAATTAATAAATGTGTTAAAATGTCTGCTTTATAAAATTGGAACTTTAAGGAAAGTTTTGCCTTGGACTCTGATTTAATTCTACATGATACTTGGAACGCTGACAACTGTAATGTCTCCAGGCTTCACCCCAGTCCGACTTGCACGCAGGAGAAGAACGCCCACTGATTGGCTGTTCTGTTTGACAGCCGCAAGCAGAGAGAACATTGCCTGATTGACTGTTCCATCTGACAGCTGAATGTATAAAGAGCTGTCAGTCGGAGATGCTGTTGCTAAATCTAAGAGCTGGTCACTGTTAGCCGCAATTCTTAGCTGCAATAAATGGTTAGCTTTAGTGTTATCCTGGGTGGCATCAGTTCTTTGCCCACTCCGTTCCCGGAACAGAATAAATACCACCCCTGGAATAGATCTTAGGAACAGGGATGAGATACTTCCTTAGAACAGTCTGTCTCAACTTTTAAATGTATGGACATCAACTCCCAAAATTTGCCAGCAGGCACAGCTGTGTTATTCAAGGTCAGTTCATGGAAATGGCAAAAATTGGACTTTCCCAGACAAAACACCATTGAAACAACAGTGCCACACCAAGGAAAAATGACTTGGAAAGCAACCATTTATTTCTACCTCCTGTGCTTTCATTGATATTTGTTTTTTATGGGGCTTAAAGGTGCTTTTAACAGTGTTGTTTCTATCCTACCCCACCCAGATTCACATCTCTGAATTGAGTGGCTGCATAAATTTGGTACACAGGTAAAATGCAGCATCCTGTTAACAACTCTCCTTGTAGACGTTTATTTAAACATGGGGTATTGCTGCACTTTTAAAAAAAAAGATAAAATAAATCTTGCGGCTTGGGAAATTGTTGCCATTTCACCTTTTGTTATTTTTGGTTACCTTTCTTAAAGCAACTTACCTGTCCAATACTCTGCAAATGGCCAAACCTACCACGCCTGGCTGTCAATCAGCAGCCCTGCCCAGAGTTTAGCATTTAATCTTGGTTCTTAGCAATTTTTCACCAGTGTTTCATGATACGAGTTGGAACCTAAATTTAGAGGAAATGGCCCTAGCTTATCTTTTTAATTTTGTTAAATGTTTTTCAAAATAGTGAACAAAAAAGAAAAAAGAAACAGAACCCAGAGATAACAATGAAAGAAATTCATACATGTGAAAGGAAAAAAAGACACATGAAAAGTTTTTAAAAAGAAGTGAAAAGAATATAGCAGGAAAAAATTAAGAGAGGGACGGAATTTCTATTATGTAGAAATTAGGTTATGATTTCTTACAAAATGAGGTACTGTTTTGGTATATGATTCCAGGAAATATTATCTGGAATGTATAAAGGTATTTCAACTTTATATTGGAAATACGGAAAACAAGAAAAGGGACATCTTATCATGGTTGGTGGACTTGTGAAGAAGCTAGAAAATGTTGGGTTCAAATCAGAGGTGGGCATATGAATTGACAAATGTTAAATAGCAATAGCAATAGCAGTTAGACTTATATACCGCTTCAGCCCTCTCTAAGCGGTTTACAGAGTCAACATATCGTCCCCACAGCCTGGGTCCTCATTTTACCCACCTCGGAAGGATGGAAGGCTGAGTCAACCTGAGCCAGTGAGATTTGAACCGCTGAACTGCAGATAACAGTCAGCTGAAGTACTGCACTCTAACCACTGCGCCACCTCGGCTCTTTGGCGCAGTGGTATAATAGCAATTATAAGAAGGTATATGTAAGAATGAATTTGAAAGGAAAAATCAAAAACTTTTTACACACATTAAAAAAAAATCAGGGGTGGGCTGCCCACAGGTTTGTCCGGGTTCGGGAGAACTCATAGCTAACTTCATGGCTGGTTTGGAGAACCTCCAAATCCCACCCCTGGCTGGAAATTGACACCACCTCCTGGAATCCCTGGCACAAGATTGTTCAACATGGCACAGGCTGATCCACCATGACTGCCAGACATCTAAGGACAGAAGAACACTGCAAAGCCAGAGCTGCAAATGCTGCTACAATGGTCCCTCCACATATCTGCTCGACCTGTGGTAGAACATTTCATGGCCGTATAGGCCTTACCAATCACCTGCGGATACATCGTGGACAGCCACAACCTGTTAGATGTCAGATCCTCTTCGACCACGATGGACAAACATCATCAAAGCACCATGAAGTCTATATATAAGTGCTATTGCTATCCTGTTTTTCCCAAAATAAGACCTTCCTGGATAATAAGCCCAATCGGGCTTTTGAGCGCATGTGCTTACAATAAGCCCTCCCCTGAAAATAAGCCCTCCCTGAAAATATTGCAATGAGGTGACCACGCTCGCCGCCTCCTGCACCTCAGAAATAATAAGACCTCCCCAAAATAAGGCCAAGCGCTTATTTCGGGGGTCAAAAGCAAATAAGACCCTGTCTTACAAGCGAGGTGGCGCAGGGGTTACGGTGCAGTACTGCAGGCCACTTCAGCTGACTGTTATCTGAAGTTCAGCGGTTCTAATCTCACCGGCTCAAGGTTGACTCAGCCTTCCATCCTTCCGAGGTGGGTGAAATGAGGACCCAGACTGTGGGGGCAATATGCTGACTCTGTAAACCGCTTAGAGAGGGCTGAAAGCCCTATGAAGCGGTATATAAGTCTAACTGCTATGCTATTGCTATTATTTTTGGGGAAACACGGTATTATGGTTAGCATGTGAAATGAATGCTGGCTGATTCCCTGGAGTAGCTTCTGATTTAAAACAGGGTTCAAGTAGAGAGCCTCTCACTTGGTTGCAGTCTTAGGCAGGCCCGGCTCTTTTTGTAAAAACCAAATTAGGTCTGATGATTTTTCCACTTCTTTTATAAGTTGGGCAGAATGGTCCAAGAGCTGAACAGCAGAATTCCAAACTTTTGGCATTAGGCCTCACCAGGCACTACAAAAACCAGCTGTTATGGTTGATAAGGCTGATTCATCCCCGCTTTTTCTCTTCCCTGTCCTCTGGAAGGACACAGAGATTCTTCTTGACAACATGGTCCTTTCGTCTGTGGACAGCAGTATCTCTGTCTAGCCCGTCAGTCACTGATACTTCTTTTTATGGGGCAGAATGAAGAATAGCTCATCTCCAAGGGAACAGCAAGACTGAGGGCAGATCTATTGGGGTGGGGGGTGGGGAGAAATACATCAATCACTGGAATTCATGAGCTCTATTTCCAGAGAGATGAGGCACAACTATTTAGCAACTCTTTTGTTCCCTTGCAAACAGATTTTATTTGAAAAGAAATGGAAAGCTGCTCTGACCTCAAAGAACACCCAACCATCCAAAGGAGGTTGCCCATTGTATCTCTGCATGAGTTACAGTAAAGGTGGGGAATCTGTAGTTTGGTGTTTCTGAAGCGCAGCAAGTTTAAGATGGGTGGGCTTCAATCCCAGAATTCTTCAGCTTGAGGAATTCTGGGAGTTGAAGTCTCCCCATCTTAAAAACTTGCTGATTTTGAGACTCAATGTTTTAGTTCATTGGCTAGATGAAAATAGAATAGAATAGAATAGAATAGAATAGAATGAATAGAATAACAGAGTTGGAAGGGACCTTGGAGGTCTTCTAGTCCAACCCCCTGCCTAGGCAAGTTTTCCAACTTCTAATCCAGGCTTAACTATATCTCGTGCCCTCTTTTTTAGAAAAGAAAGAAAGAACTCTCCTTCTACTTCCACTCAGGGTTATTGAAATGATTTCTTAATTTGGCATTTCATCCACCTATTGAGTCCTTCCCAGGCATCAGGGATAAACAGGTGTTGTTGTTTGATGATATTAAAGGTATGGTTGGAGGATGTCAGCTGTTCCAAGTAAAGCTGCCTTTTGCAATTGACTGAGGGTGAATTTGTCAATGCCGATGGGATTTTGTCAACTGGTGAGATTTTTGAGATTTTTGAGATTTTATTGACATTTGTAGGCCGCCCTTTTCCCTGAGGGGACTCAGGGCGGCTCACATAAAATCAGGGAAGGGGAAATGCAGACAATAACAAAGACACATATAATAAAAACAGTAACCAACATGCATTCATCATTCGGGAGGGGCAACTATCTTCATCCCCAGGCCTGACGGGCTAGCCAGTTCTTCAAGGCTATGCGGAAGGCCTGGACGGTGGTGAGGGTACGAATCTCCACGGGGAGTTCGTTCCAAAGGGTCGGGGCGACTACTGAGAAGGCCCTCCTCCTTGTAGTTGCCAGCCGACATGGCTGGCCGATGGAATACGGAGGAGGCCCAATCTGTGTGATCTTATTGGTCGCAGGGAGGTGATTGGCAGAAGGCGGTCTCTCAAGTATCCAGATCCACTACCATGTAGGCTTTATGGGTGATTAACAGCACCTTGAAGCGCATCCGGAAATCGACAGGTAGCCAGCGCAGCTCGCGGAGGATAGGTGTAATGTGGGTGAACCGCGGTGCACCCACAATCGCTCGCGCGGCTGCGTTCTGTACCAGCTGAAGACGCCGGATGCTCTTCAAGGGCAGCCCCATGTAGAGCACATTGCAGTATTCCAGCCTAGAGGTCACGAGGGCCCAGTGACTGTTGTGAGTGCCTCCCGATTCAGGTAGGGTCGCAACTGGCGCACAGGCGAACCTGGGCGAATGCCCCCCTAGCCACAGCCGTCAAATGATGGTCGAACGATAGCTGTGGATCTAGGAGGACTCCCAAGTTGCGAACCCTCTGAGGGGTATAGAATTTGACCCCCCAGCCTGAGAGATGGAATATTGGTGGAATCCTTGGAGGGAAACACAACAGCCACTCGGTCTTTTCTGGGTTGAGCACAAGCTTGTTAGCCCTCATCCAGTCCATAACGCCTCCAGGCCCCGGTTCATCACGTCTGCCGCTTCATTGAGTTGGCACGGGGCGGACAGATACAGTTGAGTATCGTCCGCATATTGATGGTATCTGATCCCTGCCTGCGGATGATCTCTCCCAGCGGTTTCATGTAGATGTTGAATAGTAGGGGGGATAAGACCGAACCCTGAGGCACCCCATATGTTAGGGCCTAGGGGACGATCTCTGCCCCCCACTAACACCGACTGCGACCTGTCTGAGAGGTAGGAAGAGAACCACCTCAGCACGGTGCCTCCCACTCCCACCTCTCACAGTCGTCGCAGAAGGATACCATGGTCGATGGTATCGAAAGCCGCTGAGAGGTCAAGGAGAACCAGGATGGAGGGAAATCCTCCATCTCTGGCTCTCCAGAGATCGTCAGTCAATGCGACCAAAGCGGTTTCTGTGCTGTAACCGGGTCTGAAGCCTGACTGGAAGGGGTCGAGATAGTTTGCTTCCTCCAAGGACGCTGGAGCTGAAAGGCCACCACCTTCTCAACAACCTTCCCAAGGAAGGGAAGGTTGGAGACTGGACGATAGTTATTAAGGACAGCTGGATCCAAAGATGGCTTCTTTAGGAGGGGTCTCACCACCGCCGCTTTCAGTGCGGCGGGGAAGTTCCCCTCCCGAAGAAGGCGGTCACGACCGCCTGGATCCAGCCTCGTGTCACCTCACTGCTGCTGGTAACCAGCCATGAGGGACACGGGTCCAGTACGCAGGTGGAGGCACTCACAGCCCTCATGGCCTTGTCCACATCCCCGGGGGTAACATCCTGAAACTCAACCCAGAGATGTTCCATCTGATCCTCTTGTGCCTCGGCTGGAACTGCAGGGGTGGAGTCCAAGTCCGACCCGAAACCGAGCAATTTTGTCCGCTAAGAATAGGGCATAATCCTCAGCTCTGCCCTGCAAGGGTTCCCCCCCTCCCTTTTATTTAATAGGGAGGGTTATCTTAAACAGGGCGGCTGGGCGGGACTCAGCGGACGCAACCAAGGTGGCTATGTGGATCTTTTCGCTGCCCTAAGCGCTCTGGTGTATTCCTTGGTGCAGGTGGTTACCATTGCTCGGTTCGATTCGGACTTATTGGACCTCCATCGGTGCTCTAGGCATCTCCTCCGGCGCTTCATCTCCGGAGTTCCTCGGTGAACCAAGGGGGTCTCCGGGATCCGCCGCCTCGGAGGGGCCGTAGTGGCGCAATCCGGTCGAGGGCCTCTGATGCTGCCGAATGCCAGGCAGCAGCCAAAGTCTCTACCGGATTGTGGGCGAAAGAATCAGGAATGACCCCAAGTTCCGTCTGGAACCTTAATGGTTCCATGAGTCGCCTGGGGCGGAACCACCTGGTCGGTTCCTCCCCCTACAGTGGGGGTTTGGTCTCTGGAAGTCGAGCCTCAGTAGCAATGGTCTGGACCACGACAGGGGTATGATGTCGTTACCCCTCAGACCAAGATCACAAATCCACTGCTCCGAGAGGAATACGAGGTCGAGCATGTGACCCGCCGATGGGTTGGGCCCCGAATTACTTGGGCCAAGCCCTGGCTGTCATGGAAGCCAGGAACTCCTGCGCCCCATCAGAAGTTTTCATCCGAAGCGAAGGCAAATTGAAGTCCCCCAGGACCATCAACCTAGGGAACTCAATTGCCAGCTCGGCTTACCGACTCGAGGAGCGAGGATGAGGGCTGCTGCAGACGCTGTTGGGAGGCAGGTACTGTTAACCGCAACCCACCTTGACCCTTGAGGTCCAACTTTATCAGCAGAGACTCACACCCGACAAGCTCCGGAGCAAGGGACCCCTACGAGGAACTAACGACTCCCGGATGACAGCGGCCACACCCCCACCCCTTCCCTGGGCTCTCGGCTGGTGCAGCACCTGAAATCCTTCTGGCACAGTTCTACAAGGGGGGACTCCTCCCTCTGGGCCCAGCCAGGTTTCAGTAAATACATGCCAGGTCTGCCTTCTCGTCTAAAATTAAGTCCCGGACGAGAGGAGCCTTATGTACCACAGACCTGGCATTTAGCGACAGCAGCCTGAGTCCAGGGTCCTGATTACTTTGCGCCATCTGGTCTCGGAGTGGGACTCACAGGGCCGGAAGGAGGGATCTCTGTAATGTAGCGAACCCTCCTTCCCCGTAATGGCCTGCCCTGAAGTCCCCGCCGTATCTGCCCCTCCCTGTTACGACCGTAATACCCCGACCCTCTCCCGTGTCTCTAGTTCCCTCAACCACCCCCATGGCCCCCGCTTCTCCCGGCAAGGTCCTCCGAATCAGACATACTCATTCATTCACCCAAGCAGTCCCCACAGAAAGTTAAAACACATAAAAATACAATGATAATGAATAATAAAAGTGGGATCATTCACTCAAGCACATACAATCCCATGCACTCATCATACCAGATAAAAATTGCGCGGTTTAAACGGTTGTGCGAATTGGTGAAGGCAGGATCTTAGGATTGGCCTTTCTCGTTAATAAGGTCTAATGGGAGTCCGATAGAACGCTGTAATGGTCCAGAAAAGTATATGTCCAAAAAGAAATACTAACAACTGGAGAAATACTACTCCAGTGTGTTTATTTATTAAAGTTATCTGCTATTCATCTCACTATCAAAGCTGCCCCATCGGTGATTATTCTCATGAAGCACCCATAAATTTGAAGGCAACTTCTGGTTTGATTGGTTGATTGCTCTCACTGTCAGAAAATTTCTCCTTATTTCTAGTTGAACCTCTCCTTGATCAGTTTTCCATGGGAATGTCTGGTTGCTAGGAGATTGACAGTGCAGACAAATAACAGGGTTAAGATTAAAGATTAAAGAACAGGACTCTATCAAGCTACTATATCTTGCTTTTCCAGGAATAGATCTGCAATGCTTTTCATGTCCCAGTTTTTTTCTTTGTGGTTACCTTGATTTTTTGTATTTATTTTTTTTACATTTTAAAATTACCAAGTTTGAAAGCATTGGTCTGGGTAGCCAAAGTCAGAACTGGGGTCGTGCATTAAAGCTTATACCATTTTAATAAAAATTGATCACCACACTCCAAAATAGATGTTGGGACTCTAGAAAGAGTGCAGAGAAGAGCAACAATGATTAGAGGCCTGGAAGCTAAAATATATGAAGACGGTTGTAGAACTGGGCCTAGATAGTCTAGTGAAGAGAAGGACCAGGGGTGACATAATAGCAGTGTTTTCAATATTTGAGGGGCTGCCACAGAGAGGAGGGGGACAACCTGTTTTCCAAGCACCGAAGGTCAAACAAGGGATAATGGATGGAAACTGATCAAGGGGAGATTCAAGCTAGAATAAGAAAAATTTTCTGACAGTGAGAGCAATCAACCAGTGGACAGAAGTTGCCTTCAAATTTGTGGGTGCTTCATCACTGGACAGCTTTCAAGAAGAGAGTGGACAGCCATCTGTCAGAAATGGCGTAGAGTCTCCTGCTTGAGCAGGGGGTTGGATTAGATGACCTCCAAGGTCCCTTCCAACTCTCTATTCCATTCCATTCGTTTGCCACTTCTGGGTTTTTGTTCTGTACCTTTTAGTCACTAAGCATAAATTGGCACAAGAATAAAAATGCCACTTCTTAAGGAAGGACATCTTTGTCTGTAAGAAACATATGTAGTACTATATTTATGTAAGTAAGTAAACAAGACATTACACAATTGATTCAATCAGAGTTCTCAGCCCCAACCCTCTACAGTCCGGGAGTATGACTCCCCCACCCATGAGGCCTAGGCAACACACGAGTCCAGTTAATAAGATCCATAAGCCATAGGTACAAGGGTGGTTTAAGAAACTACACCATCAGAGGTGGGTTCCTACCAGTTCGCACCTATTCAGTAGAACCGGTTCGTCAAATCTACCGAACCGGTTAGAAGAGATTCCACCAGTGGACCCGGAAAGCAGGCCACACCTACAGAAGAGGTTTCAAAAATTTTTTGAAACCCACCACTGTACCCCATTACTTACTGCCTTCCCCTTTACATATATTAACTATTGACCCAGACTGGGTCTGGTTTTCTCTTCCCATAATGCCAATTAATTCAGAAGCTATTATTGGGATAATATCAAAATCATAGAATTTGTCAGAAAAGTAAAGATGGGAAATGGCGAATCTCTTGCAATTGCAGTGGGGTAGCGGCATCCACAGTCACTGCTTGCTGGCATTTGTTACTCTCTGATTAAAAGGGAAACTGGGTAATCTAACAATCAACAGCTGTAGATGGATACCAAGAAGTTCCATGTGGAAGGAAGGGAGGGAGGGAGGGAGGAAGGAAGGAAGGAAGAGGAAGGAAGGTAGTAAAGAAAGAAAGAAACGAAGGAATAGAAAGAGGAAGAGTAGAGTAGGGTGGAGGGAGGGAGGGAGGAAGGACGGAAGGAAAGAATAGAAAGAGGAAGAATAGGGTAAAGTAGGGAGGAAGGAAGGAAAGAAGGAACTGAAAGGAAGAGTAGGGTAAGGTAGGGAGGGAGGAAGGAAGGACAGAAGAAAGGAAGGAAGGAATAGAAAGAGGAAGAGTAGGGTAAAGTAGGGAGGGAGGAAGGAAGGAAAGAAGGAATTGAAATAGGAAGAGTATGATAAGGTAGGGTACGAGGAAAGGAGGAAGGAGGGAAGGAAGGAAGGAAGGACAGGCGGAAGGAAGAATAGAAAGAGGAACAGTATGGTAGGGTGGGTGGAAGGAGGAAAGAAAGAAGAAGGAACTGAAAAGAAGAGTAGGGTAAGGTAGGAAGGGAGAAGGAAGGAAGGACAGAAGAAAGGAAAGGAAGGAATAGAAAGAGGAAGAGTAGGGTAAGGTAGGGTGGGAGGAAGGAAGGAAAGAAGGAAGGAATAGAAAGAGGAACAGTAGGGTAGGGTGGGTGGGTGGAAGGAAGGAAGGAAGAAGGAATCAAAATAGGAAGAGTAGGGTAAGGTAGGGTAGGGTGGGAGGAAGGAAGGAAGGAATGAAAGAAGAATAGAAAAGGGAAGGGAAGGAGGAAGGGAAGGAGGGAATTTCATATTTAATTTTCAGATTGCAAGTGTCCCACCTGGTTGTTCCTCTGCCTCAAGCCGACCTATTTACATCTGCAAAACTATTTTTGAGACTGCCAGAGAGAGAGAGAAAAGAGAGAGAGAGAGAGAGAGAGAGAGAGAGAGAAAGAGAAAGAGAGAGAGAGAGAGAAGATAAATTTTACTGAGCACAACAAACATTCACATTTTGAAAAGTTACATCCAACTTAGGACTTCTGAAACATTCGGCTATTTTTTAGACATCATATCCCACGTTTTGGAGTCCTTAGGATGGTAAGTAGCTCCTGTTGCTGGATACCAAGAAGACATTTTCACCACTTTGAGATTCCCCAGATGAGCACAGTGTTTCTTCAGGATCTTTTGGAATAGAGTTGGGGGGGGTTTCTGCAAAGACAGGCTGGGGCAATCCAGACTGGAGCAAGTTGTTGCTAAGAAGGCCGACGGTTTGGAAAACACATCCGTATCCTGTCCTTCCCCGGGATCTGAAAGCTTCAGTCCGTACCTGTTCTTTATTGAGCTACAACTGCTTTCCGACAGGTGAGCTTGGCTAACCCCCTGAGCACTGTGGTCCCTCAGGCTGATGTGTCTACAACCTGCCTGCACATTGTCAACATCCCTGTGGAATCGGTGTCCTCCTGGTGGATCCAAATCTCTCTTTGGCTTGGAAGCCAAACCAAACTGGAAGAAAAGGGCCTCTTCCTTGGTCACCTGAGGGCTTTGCCCCAGTGACACAAAGCCGTAGGGAGTGACGATCTTTGGCAAGTGGGGCAGAGACAACGCAGCTCGGGTGACAGAATCGGCAGGTATATCGTTCAGCCCCAGATCCACCTCGACTCTGGAGTAGCAGGTCAGAAAGGACCCGGTGGGAAGCAGCGACAGCCCTTGATGTTGACGTTGTCCCTCGGTGCCTCCAGCTCTTGGGGCATCCCCTGTGCCAAAGCCTTCGCCTTGCCCAAGCGCCGATGCTCTTCCAGAAGACCCAAGGAAGGGATGATGAATTCAGGGATACGGTCTGGAGTCACCATATACCTGAAATAGTCCCCAGACTGTGGCTCTCTGGGAGAGCTGCTGATGGATCGCGCGGGGTGGTTCTGAAAGGCCATTTTTGTTTCCTCTTCAAAAATTACAAATCGCTCCCAGCCATCCCTTTTGAGTCATCAGGCGGCTCCACAGCCCATTTTGGCTATCTCTCTGCGATGCTCAGCCTCTTTTTATACACTTGGCTTCAAATCTCCTCGCTCCAGTGACGTCTGCAGCCAATGGGTGAGAGACACACGGGTGCCGGAGTTGTCATGCTCTTCATTTAGGGATGGTGCACCCTGCAGCCAGCAGCTGAGTCCTATCATCCTATATGCTCCAAACTGCTGAGTTGCAGCGTTCATGCTTTCTCAAGAAAAATCATTTACAAGGGGTGCTATACTGTGAGTTATACAGAGTTTATAGGCCAGCCTATATTCTCCCCTTACTAGAGAGATTGTCAGGGAGGGCAGACAATTTTATGTAGGCTTTCTCCTCCAGGACTCAAACTCATCTACCACACATGCAGTGGGGCAAAATTCTGTGTTGCTGCAATGTCCACGAGAAAAAAAAAATTGGGTACAGAATTATAGCTGTCAGTTTGTACCAAGTTTTTGAAGATATCTTTAACAATTTCTGGAACAGTATATTTACTCACACACTTATTGGCTTTTCACCCACGTAAACTAGGGAGTGACTCTAACAGTTTGTATTTTCCTATCAGGGATGTTATTATCCACTATTAATGTCATTATTATTAGTGGTTAATCTTTGGTGAGATTCACAGCCTTTGGGGCTGGTTGGTAGCTCATCAGCTCGAGTCCTAACCAAGGACCTAGGAACTGTTAAGGTAACGTCGGAGGATATAAGTTGTTCCAAGTAGGGTAGTTTTTTGTAGAGGCAGAATGTTCAAGTCAGGTAAATTTAGAATTTCCAAATAGCGAGGTAGCCCTTTAGGTATTGCTCCAAGGGCTCCAATTACAATTGGGACAACACATGATTTCTTTTTCCACAGTCGTTCAACCTTAATTTGCAAGTCCTGGTATTTTGTGATTTTTTTCTCGCTGTTTATCTTCAATTCATGCATCACCAGGTATTGCAATGTCAATGAACCATACTTTTTTCTTTTCAATTATTGTTATGTCAGGTGTGTTGTGGGCCAGGTTCCTGTCAGTCTGGATTCTGAAGTTCCACAGGATCTTGACTTTCTCAGTCTAAAACCTTCTCAACCTGATGGTCCCAGTGTTTTTTGCTGTACTCAATCCAAACTTTTGGCACAATTTCCAGTGAATAATCTTAGCAACATGGTCATGGCATTGTAGGTAGTCAGTTTGTGAAATTTTGCTGCACCCACTGATCAAGTGGTTGACTGTCTCATCTTTCTCATTACAGAGGCAACATTTGCTGTTGGTGGTAACATGTTGAATTTTTGCCTTCATGCAGTTTATGGCTAAGGCTTGTTCTCGAGCTGTTCATTATTATTATTATACAATTGTATCACAGCGGCCAGTTGTTTTGCCGGATTTGGCATTGGTTACTAGTCGGGCCCCACGTCGTAACGTATTTCGCAATATGCGTGCAGATCCAAGCAGTGCGGCTTTTTGCATTTGACTGATGGTGATTTTGTCAATTTTTAACTGTTTTAAATGTAATTCCAGAGCTTTTGGAATAGCACCAGTGTGCCAATTGCCACTGGAATTGCCAATGCTGGTTTGTGCCATAATCGTTGAATTTCATTTTTAAGTCCTGGTATTTTGTGATTTTTCATATTCCTTCTCATCGACCCTGCTATCACCTGGTATGTCTATGATTGTAACCTTATTTTTCTCAACCAGTGTGATGTCTGGTGTATTATGTGCCAGTATTTTGTCCGTTTGTATGCGAAAATCCCACAAGATCTTGACCATCTGATTTTCAGTGACTTTTTCAGGCTTTTGTTCCCACTAGTTTGTTGCTGTTTTAATATTATAATTTTTGCACAACAGTTAAAAATTGAAAAAATCACCATCAGTCAAATGCAAAAAGCCGCACTGCTTGGATCTGCACGCACATTACAAAAATACGTTATGACGTCCTAGGCCCCTGGGTGGGGCCCGACTAGTAACCAATGCCAAATCCGGCGAAACAACTGGCCGCTGTGATACAATTGTATAATAATATAAAATAATAATAATAAACAAAATAATAATAATAATATAGTGTAATAAGTGATGTCTATTGCTGATCTATGACTAATATATATATGTGTGTGTGTGTTTGTCTGTGTGTCTGTGTGTGTCTGTGTGTGTATAGACACACACACACACACACACACACACACACACATATTACAAGGGGTGCTTAAGCAGTTGGACACTGAGAAGGATGGTGGGAGAAAAAGGTGCGAAGAGACCAACAGTTGCATTGTGAAACATGTGGTAGAGAAACCCGGATGAAACATCGGCAAAGAAAAGATGAGTCAGGCTGAGCCTTTGAAAAGCAGAAAAGATTAGAAAAGGATCGGTGATCCCCCCCCCCCTTGCACCATCAAACTTCTTTTCACCAGGAAATCAACTTGAGCAAATTTGAAGGAGGACATGAAACCATTTTTCAAATACCTAAATGGAAATCACACAAAAGGTCACAAAACACAACCTCTTTTCTATTGTTCCAAAGCTCAAGAAATGGAGGAATTGATTTTATGTAACAAGAAGGTGGATTATTCTTAAAGGTCAGGAAACATTCCTAACCAAAAACCGGTTCCCAGCTAAACTGGACCTTGTGAATGATGGAGGAGGAGGAGGAGGAGGAGGAGGAGGAGGGAGGAGGAGAGGAGGAGAGACAGCTACTCAAATGAGTAAGAATTTGTTCTGGACAAGGAAAAATAAATCCTACAAGGATAAATGGAGAGGTAATGTGAGTCTTTCAAGGGAGCCCAGAAGAAGAAAACCAAAAATGCCAATACGGTTAGTCCTTTACCTATGACCACAATTGAACCCAAAATTTCTGTTGGTAAGCAAGAAAGTAGCTAAGTGAATTTTGCCCCACTTTAGGACCCTTTCTTTCCACAGTTAAGGGAATCACTGCAGTTGTTAGTAACCTAGTATTAAATGAATCTGGCCTCCTCTTTGACTTGTCAGAAGGCTGCAAAATGGGATTATGTGATCTCGGGACATCATATATATGAGTTGCCAAGCAGCCGAATTTGATTATGTGACCATGGAGATGCTACGTGGGTCGTGTGGAAAATGATCATAAGCCACCTTTTTCAGTGCCACTGTAACTTCGAACGGTCACTAAATGAACTATTGTAAACCAAGAACGACCTATATCCATCTCTGTGTTAATATCTTTGGTTGGTTCCACCACAAAACTGCGAAGCCCTTATCCGCGCCGACATAAGTGCAAAGGCAAATCCGCGCCGTCCGAAGCGCTAAGGAAAACGCGACTCTAGCGCGATGACATAACCGCGGAGGGCAAATCTGCGCCTCCCGAAGCACTCAGCACCCTAAACCTAACCCTAAACCTAACCCTACCCTAACCCTAAACCTAACCCTAAACCTAACCCTAACCCTAACCCTAAACCTAACCCTAAACCTAATCCTAACCCTAACCCTAACCCTAACCCTAAACCGGTGATGACGTTGCGGCTTTAGCGACACGGTTTTATCACCACTATTTTGACGAGCACGGTTTTGTCGTGCCATGCCTTTGGTTCACATTGTATGCCCGTTCTAATCTTGCATGCCACTCAAGAGTCGCTGTGAGATTGTTATCCTAGAAATTAGATTTCTAAATAAAAGGATGCTTTTATTGGTTTTTATTTTTGCAAACTGTCCAGAGTCCTGAAGGCTAGACATTCCTTAGATTTATAAATCAGTGTAATGAATGAATAATGAAGAAGTATTTGATTAGGAACAATCTTCAAAACCTATTGTTTCTTTTAATGGGCTCTGTTCCAAGGGTGGGCTGCTGGGGGTTCGCAGGGGTTCGGGAGAACCTCTAGCTAAGATTCTGTGCCGTTCAGAGAACCCCCAAATCCCACTCCTGGCTGGCCCCGCCCACCCTACCCCTCCCAAGAGTCCCTGCACTTACCTGGATGCAGGTAAGTGCAGGGTATGCAGAAGCTCAGAGAGGGTGGAAAACAGGCCTATCAGAAGTTCGGGAGGGCTGAAAATGGACCCGTTTCTGGCCTCCAAAGCCTGGAGTGGCTGTTTTCATCCTCCTGGAGGCTTGATGAAAACCTCCGAAGTCCGGGGAGGGCAAAAACAGCCACCACCACCCATGGTGCAGGAGACTAACTAGGCCACACCCACCATAGCCACACCCACCCAGCCACTGGGCAGAGAACCTCTTGTTAAAATTTTTGAAGCCCACCCCTGCTCTGTTCCTATAAGAACTCAGCAAGTGAAAAGCCCCTGGCTGATTCATGTAGGCCAGTGATGGCAAACCTTTTTTGGCTCCTGTGCCAAAAGTGGAGGGGAGCGCAATGTGGGGGTCATGCATGGGCATGCCATACCCATAATGCTATGCGTGCAACCAGCAACAAACCCCCTCTCCCGCATTTGGTATGGTTTTTTTCGCCCTCCCCAGACTCCAGAGGCTTTCTAGGAGCCTGGGGAGGGCAAAAACAGACTCCTCTGCCTGAACGCCCTCCGAAGGCCTCAGGAACTCCCTGAAGGCTCCGGAGGGCGAAAAACGGATCTACAAGGAACCCGGAAGTTCAGGAATTGTGACTTCTGGTTTGTCCGTAGGGACTCCAGAGGGTGAAAAACGGCCTCAAAGAAGGCCGAAGTCAGCTGACAGGGCAGCACCTCGCGTGCCCTAACAAATGGCTCCATGTGCCATAGATTCACCATCCCGGATCTAGGCTTAGAAATAAAGCAGGATGAGGCTACTAACTGATTAAGTTTCTGAGTGGGATATCAAGCAACTGAGAAGTAGGATTAAAATATGTCCCACAAAAGCTGCAAACGATTGCTTTCCAAAGCAGGAGTTGAGTTCAACCAAAAGGATTCCTCACCTTTTTTTTTTTTTCAAAGAATAATATTCAGTTCTAAATTAGCCAAACTCTTTTAACCCAGTCCATCAATGCAGTTGAGATAGTTAAGGTCTAGAATACTACCTTTGAATTAAGAAGCCTGGATTGAGTAAAGGACAAATAATAAAAGCCAAGCAAACCACAAAATTGTGAGTTCTTGTCCTGCCTTAGACAGAAAGCCAGCTGGGTGATCCTAATTCTTCCCTCTCAGTCCTAGGCAAGAGACAATAGCAAGTCACTTCCAAAACCAAAAAATAAACCTAAAGGAATTTGTCCAGGAGTCAAAAACTGACTGAAATGCACACACAAAATATGTCCATGCAAACATACCCACTGTCTTTAGTCTTTCATGTGAGCAACAGGCAATTACAACAATCTGCATGCAACTACTGCCAACTGCTCCCAGCATGTAATAATCCCACAAAGACTTAGATTCCGTCCCTTTTAAGCCCCTATTTTCT
The DNA here is from genome assembly GCF_009769535.1 of Thamnophis elegans. Classification (NCBI taxonomy): domain Eukaryota; kingdom Metazoa; phylum Chordata; class Lepidosauria; order Squamata; family Natricidae; genus Thamnophis; species Thamnophis elegans. Next base: position 171,571,550 of record NC_045541.1, read on the forward strand.
CCTACACCTCGCTCTATCCAAAGGATATCCCACTGCTGCCCAACTCCTAAATGCACCAGTTAGAACAATTAATCAGTGGAACAATTTGCCTCCAGAAGTTGTGAATGCTCCAACACTGGAAGTTTTTAAGAAGATGTTGGATAGCCATTTGTCTGAAGTGGTGTAAGGTGTCAGGCATGCCTCCCTTCAATATCCAAGAAGAAAAAAACACAACTGCGTTTGATAGAGATAAAGTGCTTTTACTAGATATGAATCGATAGCAGTGAAAGAAAAGCAAGATCTGAGCCAAAAAGGAACAAACATGTACATATCAAACATTCCCAGCACCCCCCCCCATTACCCCCAACCCATGTCCAATCTGCAACTCCCTAAGGTGTCATGTGGGGTGCATCTTCAAAGCCCTCATCCAGTTGGTATGCAAAGATGGTTGACCTTGTCCAAGACCAAACACAAGCCATCAGCATGTGCAGAAGATGGTGAGAAACGAAACTCCTTTCTTGATAACTCCTCCAGCACCAGTAATTCCCCCTCCCAAATCCCTCAAACCCCCACCCTCCCCGTTTCTATGGCAGCCGATAGCAAGCAAGCAAAGTAGAGGCTGACATAGGGTTTCCTGCCTAAGGGGGGGGAAGGGGTTGGACTAGAAGACCTCCAAGATCTCTCCTCAATTACACAGTTGCTTAACTAAGCCAGTTCAAGATCTCCCAGCTGCATTCACATATAGCCTGTTGTGGTTGGTGAGTTTAACAAAGGTTAGCATTTCAGAGTTTAGCACCTGGTATACAGCTAAACCCTTATTTGCAGCACCGTTATTACCACCCATCCTTAAGTTTCTGAGGATCAGGATCAAAGGCACCCTTTGGTGAGGAGGGAAGCTGGCTAGTTAAAGCTAGAAGGATTGCAGCTGGGGCTGAGTCTATTTAAACCTAATCGAAAGGTTCAACTTGGCTTATTTCTTTTTTTACTCACCATGGAGCAGAAAGGAGGAAAAATCCGTGCCCCAGGTATTGTTATTGCATTTATACTATTGGGGAGGAGAATAGACTGAAGGAGGGTATGAATCAATATGAATCAATAGTGGCTATTTGCTTTTATTATGAATTGCTTGTGTTACTATATAATGTTACTGATTAAACCAATATTTCCTATTGCTTCTGATATGATATACTGCTAGAAATCATTTACTAAGAATTAAGCTTTGTTATTGGCTTCTACTTATATTATTGTATGCTGTCAGAAATTAGTTGTTTTCTAACAAATTGCAACCTTAATACTGGACTGCAAATGTTATCTCACTGCTGCGTCTCAGCTTCTATTCTTGGCTTCAAACCTAGGCACATTCTTGAAAACATAGAATGAATTGTTACACGGGAATATGAGGCCCCATAGATAAAGGAACCAAACTAGGGAATTTTCCTGGCTCATAAATCCTTAAAGCATTCTGCCCGAAACACAATTTTGACAAAGGGGGCTGCCATCCCCATACAAGGCTATAGGAATACTCCACAGATAAGGTAGACAGAGATAGGAGCTTGAACAAAAAAATGCTTTAAAGATCACATTGGTAATTTGTCTCTGATTGGATAAACTTTGTATTTGCCTAAAATGTATATAATAACTCTGAGCAACTCTTGCAGGGGATGGCTATTTCCTTACATGTATTTGTTTGTATGTTTTTTGGATACAGTTGGTCACCCAGCTTTTGCTATGGCCATAAATAAAAGCTGATATTTTTGCAAGCCTTGTGGAGATCTCAGTGGCTCGGGGAAACTGCTGGAACCTTACAATACAATAGGAACAAGTTTGTAAGAGGCATTTCAGCAAGTAATGATGCTGTTGGTCTATGCTTAGAACTTGAGTTGAAAGGGAAAAGGTTATTTATTGGGAGAAGGGTTTGAGCCAGTCCTTCCCTCTCAACCCCAAAGCCAGGTGTTGTTTGAGTTGGAGGAAGAACGTCTATATTCTCCTCTTTTTTTGGTGGTGGTGGGGAATTCCCTCTCTAAACCAATGTTTCTCAACTTTGGCAATGTTAAGTGGTATGGACTTCATTTCCCAGAGTTCTCCAGCCAGTATGCTGGCTGGGGAATTCTGGGAGTTGAAGTCTATGCATCTTAAGCTGTTGTGGCCCAGGTGGCGGCAGAGCACTGCATCAGAGGGAGTGTTCAAGGAAACAATTGGGAGTTGTTGGGGAAGGAACAACTGAGTACATTTTGGTGTGAGTTATAGGACTTTCTGCCAGAGCTAATTGTCTTTGTTTATTTGGGCTTGCAGCCAACAGAGCTTTGACTGATTAAAAGAAACCTTTTAGGTTTCGGCTTTGGCTTTTGGCTTTCATTCCTGGACGGAGAAGGAGGGTCAGAACATTAAACTATTCAAGAAGAATGGCATCTTTCCTGGGATAATTTGTCTCACAAAGTAGCTTGCAATGGCCCCGTTGACCAGTTAGCGGGTATTCTGCTGTTGAAAGAAATGTCCTTCTGGGTTCAGCTCCAAGTGGGGAAAAGACACTGGAGACATGGAGGCTGCTTGGAAAGATGGTTTATTGGTGGACAGGACCACATGGCTTGAGCCCTGAACAGAAAAGGTGGATCACTTGCTTCAATGTTGGTGGAGAAGAGAAGGGAAGGCAGGAAGAGAAGCCGAGTCCCTGGTTTTATGCCCTCTCTGGCCTTTGATCTGAGCTTGTATTCTGATTGGTTGTCAGACTCCCATGGAGCCATGCAGGGACAACTCTCTAGGCTGTGTTTTGAATCCAGGTTTGGTTGAGTTCTCAGATGCCATATGGCGAGTTGGGTAAAGGGCCAATATTATCATGCCTTAATCCCATCACTCTGGAGCTGAAGGGGAGAACTCTTTATTATGTAAAGTGGACTAGCTCAGGCTTTGATGGCTCAAAGTACATTGAGTACATACTTCAAAGTACATTGAAGTACAAAGTACAATGTCCTTCTGGGTTCAGCTCCAAGTGGGGAAAAGACACTGGAGACATGGAGGCTGCTTGGAAAGATGGTTTATTGGTGGACAGGACCACATGGCTTGAGCCCTGTACAGAAAAGGTGATCACATGTTTCAATGTTGGTGGAGAAGAAGAGAGAAGGGCTGAGGAAGGGGCTGCTAGGCTTTTATACCCTGTTCAGTCCCACCTCTCTGTTTCCTGTTCCTGTGTAAGAAATGTATTCTGATTGGTTGTCAGACTCTCATGGTGCTATGCAGGGGGCTACTCTCTAGGCTGTGATGAGTTCTCAGTTGCCTTGTGGTCAGTTGAGTAATATCCCTTCCCCTACAGCTGCAGTGAGGAGAAGTCTTTATTATGTAAAGTGGGCTAGCCTGGCCATCTTAATGGCCCATTAGCTGGGAATGGGCAGAAAGCTATAGGCAACTATTCTGTCTTTTAAAACATGTTTCTTTTCACATCCAGAGAAATATTCTGCCTTTTCAATATTTCCTAGGATATTTCATTTTTCTGGGAGAGGGCTGGATGATAACTTCCCACACTGCATCATCCTACCTGGTTGCTTGCAAGCTTCTTAAATGGTTTTAAGGTGTTGGAAGCTGATTTCTGTCTTTCTACACCTCCCTTCTAGGAGATTTCTACACTTCCCCTCAAAGAAAGTCCAGAGGTCGCCTGGAAAGTATGTTTTAAAATAATAGACTGGATCTGGCCATTGAGGTTTCTGGTAAGTTGCCCTCCTCCCCTTGGGTTTGATGGCGGGGGGAGTAGAATTGCTCTGGAAAATAGGGAGGGGTTGAAATTTTGGTCAAAAAAACCATCTCCAGTCAGGCTTGTATTTTCAGTCAAGTCTCCTAGGTGGTGATTTGGAAAATGAGTAAAAAATGACTTTAGTTTTATTTCAGGGTTTCCTGCATGTTTGCTTCCGTTACTGGAAGCCAGGCTCCTTGGCAAAAAAAAAAAGGGGGGGGGCTGTCCTACTGTGCCTTTTAGATTATCTTGCTTTCTCCAAGTTGGGCATGTTTTGGGAATGGCTAACATGCATGTGCAAGGGGAAGTTTTACCTTTATGCCAATTGGCTTTCATATTTCCCCACTGCCTTGATCACCACAGCTCACTTGCACTTAAACGCACATACTAGTCCTTACGTTGGATTGCAACTGCTCTTCCCGTTTGCAACTAGGATGGAGATGGTTGGGGAAAGGAGAAATGGGATATTTTTTGAATGGATTGTGCAAAGAAACCAAAACTTGTTTTTTATTGTCCCAAGTGCAGGACACAGAACGATAGGTTTAAATTAGAGAAAGGTCCAGCTGAATTCTGGGGGAAAAGAATTGTAATAGTAATAAACTTTGGTAATGTAACTCTTGTAGAAGTGTCAAGAGAGCCGAGGTGGTGCAGTGGTTAGAGTGCAGTACTGCAGGCCACTTCAGCTGACTGCTATCTGCAGTTCAGCCGGTTCAAATCTCACCGGCTCAAGGTTGACTCAGCTTCCATCCTTCCGAGGTGGGTGAAATGAGGCCCAGACTGTGGGGGCGATATGCTGACTCTGTAAACCGCTTAGAGAGGGCTGAAAGCCCTATGAAGCGGTATATAAGTCTAACTGCTATTGCTATTGCTATGTACTGAATTCTAAGGGAAATGGTAAATCTCCTTCCTTGCCTGTTTTCAAACGAAGTGTTGAAAGAAATGTCCTTCTGGGTTCGGCTCCAAGTGGGGAAAAAGACACTGGAGACATGGAGGCTGCTTGGAAAGATGGTTTTAATGGTGGACAGGACCACATAGCTTGAGCCCTGAACAGAAAAAGGTGGATCACTTGCTTCAATGTTGGTGGAGAAGAGAAGGGAAGGCAGGAAGAGAAGCCGAGTCCCTGGTTTTATGCCCTCTCTGGCCTTTGATCTTGAGCTTGTATTCTGATTGGTTGTCAGACTCCCATGGAGCCATGCAGGGACAACTCTCTAGGCTGTGTTTTGAATCCAGGTTTGGTTGAGTTCTCAGATGCCATGTGGCGAGTTGGGTAAAGGGCCAATATTATCATGCCTTAATCCCATCACTCTGGAGCTGAAGGGGAGAACTCTTATTATGTAAAGTGGACTAGCTCAGGCTTTGATGGCTCATTGAGAAAGGGGGATGGGCAGGTAGCTGCAGGCAGCTATTCTGTCTTTTAAAACATGTTTCTTCCTTTTCACATCCAGAGAAATATTCTGCCTTTTCAATATTTCCTAGGATATTTCGTTTTTCTGGGAAAGAGCTGGGTGATAACTTCCTACAGAAGGTTTCTCAAGATATTTTCATTTATATCTCTGTTCCTTGCAGATGCAGGACAGCTGCTGGAAGAAATAGCTTGGTGTTTTGTTTTTTTTAACACATTAGACAAAAAGGATGGATTGTTTGGGTTTGCACATTTTGCTAAATGATAACATTGCTTTGGCTGGGTGATGGTTTGTGAACACAGCTTCTGCGGCTTATAAAATGTGTTGATCTAGCCTGCTGTGAAGTCAGGCAACAAGGTTTATTTAGTGCAGCCTGAATAAGCAGGGTTTGAACACAGCCATTGATCTCTGAGTGCCAATTAATGGATTTCACAGAGGAACTGTTGCTGTCCCTTTGTAAACTTCCTAGACCTAAGGGTACTTTCTAAAGATGTGCTCGTAATATTTTGCAAATCACCAAAGCTGCATTCACACATCAAACCCTGCTTATTCAGGCTATACTCCTTCACAGGACCATTGGAATTAAGGTTGACAAAATGTCATCTTGCTTATTCAGACACCACAGCTGTGATTCAATGCTCAAGATGAGCCATGGAAAACTGGCTTGGAGAATGTGCAGATATACCTGCTGAACCAAGGAGGCTTCTGGGATCAGAAATTCCCCCTTGGCCTAATTTTGTGTTACTTCTTGTGGTCACCTAGGGAGGAGGACTGGTGTATATTCACACACATGTTTCCTTCTTTACTGTTCCAGCTACAGTGGCTACACAGGGGATGTTCCTGGCTTCGTTGCCTGTTTATAGTGAAACCTCGTGATGGCAACAAGCGCCAGCCTGCCATGAAGCGCCTGGGGACAGTGGCTCAGATCCTCTTCGCCATCATCCCAATCCGACTTCAGTTGGCCCTTGGCTTTTTACATAGCATGTGCCAGAGCATTGAAATTGAAGGTAAGTCAGGGAAAAACCGGTAGGGGGAATGGGATGAAGTTTTTTTCCCCCCCTTCTTGTTTTTCCAAACTCTGGAAATGTTAAAAGTATAACTAATACCATGTTCCCCAAAATAGGATCAAGTTGTATATTAATTTTGCTCCAAAAGACGCATTAGATCTTATTTGGGAGGGGGGAATACAGTACTAAATATTTCTGGCTGATGATCTTAACTGGGGCCTGTTTTTAGGGCAGTGCTTATATTAGGAGCATCCTGAACAGATTGTTGTTGTTTATTAGGTTTATATGCCACCCACATCCCGAAGGACTCCAGGCGGCCTAAAATCATGCTAGGGCTTATTTTCTGGTTAGTTCTTATTTCAGAGAAACACAGTAAGGTATATTTTGTAAGGTACCATATTTTTGGACTATAAGATGCACCGGAGTTAAAGACTCCCCATGATTTGAAGAGGTAAATAAAAAGGGTTTTGCACTCTGCAGGCTTCCCAACCCACTGCACGCCTCATTTTTTCAAAAAAAAAAAGGGGGGGCATGCAAAGCTTTAGGAGGTTTCTAGAGTGTTCTAGGAGCTGGGGGGGGGGGCAAAAACGAGCAAAAAACGGGCTCATTCTTTGCTGGTTTTCCCCCTCCCCAGCCCTCAGAAGCACTTTGCAAGCCTCCCAAACCCTCTGCATATCCTTTTTTGCCAAGGGGCCAAAGGGGTTTTTGGTAGGCCAAAAATGCTGTATTCAATGTATAAGAACTCATCCAGATTTTCACCCCTTTTTTGGGGGGGGGAGGTGTATCTTATAATCCCAAAATACAGTATATTAGGCTGGGATAGTCTGCAACACTACATAAGCAGCTTGTTTTTTCTCCCCTCCTTTGAAGGTACGCACTCCTGGTGTTGCAGAAAATGACAGGCTTTAGACTTCTCAGGATACAGGAAAAGTTTATTTGGCAGCCAGGTTCAGAAAGCTAGCCCATGGCTTAGCATTGCAAGTTCTGAACAACCTTCATATCGACGCACACATCTTATCATTCTCAAAAGCATTGCAACACGGAAATATTTAACATTTCTTAGTGGCTACCTTGAGGAGAAAGCCTTATAAGGAGATGGGGTCTTACCTCTCCTTTTGTTTAGGGAGTACGTGTCATTAACAAACTTTAATTGAACATTGGACTTTTGATATAGGCTTGTGGTTAGGCACTGGCTTCCTGTTTCTTTGCAAGCTCCAACTCTGTCTATGTGGCTTTAATATAGAAGTAAAGGGGCTCTAAGAGGCTGTCCAGCCTGGACCCAGTAGGTTTCATACTTAGTGTCCAAATCTCACTTTACGTCTGCTTTATGGGTGGCTGCTTGGAGTAGGCCTAGCAATTTTATTTATTTATTTAGTTTGTCAAACATGTAAAAGATAACAGGTATATGTATAAACGTAAATATGAACACAGTGAATGGGTACAAATAAATGGAAACATTGGATAGGGGCGGTAGGAACACTGGTGTGTTTAGGCACACCCCCTTACAGACCTCTTAGGAAGGGGTGAGGTCAACAGTAGAGAGTCTTAGGTTAAAATTATGGGGGTTTGGGGGTTCTTGGCAATGTTTTTGGAACTGATTTCCATTGCCTTCCTTCTCCGGACTGAGATAAATGAGTGCCCCAAGGTCATCCAATCTTCTTTCTGCCTAGGCAGGATACTCCAATATTTGAGAGGCTGCCAGAAAGAAGAAGGGGGTCAACCTATTTTCCAAAGCACCTGAAAGGTGGAATGTAATCAAGGAGAGAAACATCCTAGAAAATAAGGAATCCCCCCCCCCCCCAGTACAATTAATCAGTTGAAACAATTGCCTCCAGAAGTTGTGGGTTCTCTAATACTGGAAGTTTTCAAGAGGAGATTAGACAACAATTTTTCCTTTGCTGGACCCCACTCTTCTGAAAGGTGGAGTAACAGAGTCTGTGCCCAATTGTTTTTGACCCAGTGTGACACGCTTTCTGTTTTATCCAGTAGGTTCTTTCCTCAGCTTTCCTTTGGGATAATCAGTGGGTGGCAGAAATCACCCCTGTGTTTTCCAGCCCCACGGCACTCTCTTCTTCCCTTGCAGAGAAATCGCCTGTCACCCCTTCTATGAGAGGGATCAAAAGGAAGAAGGAAGAAGATACTGTTCTGGATGAGCCCCAGTGCTGGATAGAAACACTTCTGAATAAGACCTTCCAGATAATGATGATTCAGAGGATATCACCTATGAGGTACTGTGACCCCAAAAGTCCTCCTGCTACCAACATCCTTTGCTTCTAGGGACCTTCTGAGAGTCTCCAGGAAGGTGGCACTAGTGTTGAAAGCCTCAGCCCTTTTCTCCTCAGACTCCCTGGCAAAATGTGATAGTAGGTAGCCCTTCAGTCCTTCATCAGCCTATCTTACACTTCAGAATTAGATTGCAATAAAAATGTTTGTTTCACAGGTGTAATCATCGGTGGAGGGATGTGGTGGTTCAGTGGCTAAGACACCGAGCTTGTTGATCAGAAAGGTTGGCAGTTCAGCGGTTCGAATCCCTAGCGCCGTTTAATGGAGTGAGCTCCCATTACTTGTCCCAGCTTCTGCCAACCTAGCAGTTCAAAATCACATTAAAAATGCAAGTAGAAATAATAGAGACCACCTTTGGTGGGAAGGTAACAGTGTTCCATGGGCCTTTGGTGTTTAGTCATGCCGGCCACATGACCACCGAGAACATCTTTGGACAAGCGTTGGCTCTTTGGCTTTGTAACAGAGATGAGCACCACCTCCTAGCCTCCAGGAGCACTCTATAAGCCTTCTAAAGGCTCATGCTTGAAAAGGGGGGGGGGTGTTTTTGCAAAAAAACAGGCTGTTTTGGGGAGGCCTGCAGAGTGCAAAAACTTTTTTTTTTAATTTGCCTCTTCAAAACCTTGGTGCTTCTTATACTCCAAAAAATACAGTAATTCATGCCTGGTTTATAAATTGCTCTGAGTGTTTCACATGTTTTTTAATATTTTGGCTTAGCACTGTATACAGAACAGCCAACTCTGATTTCTGAGATAGCAGAATGTTTGAATCCTAACGGAGACACCTTATTTTCTTGAAGAGAAATACCGTATTTTCAGAGTATAAAACACACCTTTCTTCCTCAAAAAAGAGGCTGAAAATTTGGGTGCATCTTATACACTGAAAGCAGCATTTTGGCCTCCTGAAACCCCCCCTCACCAAAATAGTCGTGCATAGCCTTTAGGAGGCTTGTAGAGTGCTCCTGGGAGCTGGGGAGGGCAGAAATGAGCGAAAAATGGACTGTTTTTGCTCATTTTTGCCCCCCCTGGCCCTCAGAAGTACTCTACAAGCCTCCTAAAGGCTATGCATGCCCCCTTTTTTTGACAGAAAAACGGGCCATTTTTGGGAGGTCTGCAGAGTGCAAAACCTTTTTTTTATTTGCCTCTTCAAAATCTTGGTGCGTCTTATACTCCAAAAAATACGGTAGATACATATACAGTTTGGACATTGTGAATTGGTGACAGAAATAGTATGTTGTTACTAAAAGAAGAGAATGTCTGTAGTTCAAGGTTGATGCTATCTAGCTGGGTAATGAAATATCCCCAACCAACCAAGTTCACATAGCACCAAAAATCCCACATGTTCCTACTTAGTTACTACGCTCTGCTTTCTTGTGTAATTGAACGATTTGGACTTTTTTTTAAATTATTCCAGGTCTTATAAATATATTTCTTTTCTTACCAGCCCACCAAATCAGAATCGGACAGTGAGGAGTATAAGTCGCAGAACGACACCGAAGGTGACCTGGAATACGAGGAGAAGGATGGTTTGGTGATGCTGAAGGAATTCCACCCGATTCCACCACAACTTTTTGTAAGCATTTTGTCTTATCTTGTCTTAGCAACATGTGTGATTCGGCTCATATCCTGCACAGCAGGGGTGGCTTCCTGCCAGTTCTAACCTCTTCTATAGAAGAGGTTCCACAAATCTACAGTGCCGTTTAGAACCGGTTCCAGCTCCCTCCCCCCGCCCATCCGCACATCATCAAGATGAAGAGCGAGAGGAGGAATTCTGGGAGTTGAAGTCCACAAGTCTTAAAGCTGTCAAGTTTGAACACCCCTGGGGTTTTTTTTTCCTAAAAGGTTAGGGGTACAAGGGTCTTGTAACTTGACAGCTTTAAGACTTGCGTGCTTCAAATGCCAGAGTTTCTGAGCCAACATTTGGTTGCTAAGCAAGAGCGTTATTAAGTAAGTTTCACCACATTTTACAAGTTGGCCACACCCACCCAGTCACATGTCTGGCAAGCCACTCCCACAAAGCAGGCCACACCTACAGAAGAGGTTCTAAAATAAATTTTAAACCCACCACTGCTGCACAGCACTATTTGTTGTTCTGACCAAGGCTTCCCAAGAGCATGAAACAAACTCCTTGTCCTGGCAAAAAAAAAACCTTGTATTAATTGACTGTGAATTCTGCTCATTCACCTCCAACAAAGTCTTTCGAGGGAGGATTTACAGTCACAGACCTTATCTGGCTTGGAGAGCTGACGTATGACCCCTTATGTGTTTCAATTCTTACAGCAGAGCCAAAGTGAAGAATTCACTGTAGCAGAAACACCCCAAACAACAGATGCTAAGAAGAAATTGATGGCATCACAAACATCTGGGGATGACAACAAATACCCAGAGCGCTGTCTTTTGGCAAGCAGTGGCATCTGCTCCCTAATGAGCTTGCAAAGTCCAGAAATCATAGCCACCTCCATCCAAGGCAGTGACATAGTTGATAGCAATGACTCTGAAGATGATTGGACAGAAGCCGGTTGCCCCGGTAAGGATTTTCTCTTTGCTTACTATATTCAAAGGCCCCCTTCATTCGTGGAGACCGCATGGAGTGACTTTCAGCCAGTCATCGTTTCTCAGCTCAGAGTATGCTTTGGGCACAGAAAACTTGGAAGAGAGAATAATGAAAGTACTTAACAATAGCACTTTGACATATACAGCTTTACAGAAGTTTTACAGCCCTCTCTAAGATTCCTGCTTAAGCAGGGGGTTGGACTAGAAGACCTCAAAGGTTCCTTCCAACCCTTCTGAATTCATTTCCGATCTACAACTCTGATCTCCTGGAGGAAAAGTGGGTTACAAATCTTAACATAAAATCTAACATCTTTCTTTCTGAAATGAAGGCCATATTTTCATGGAAATGATGTATAGGTAGAAGAGAACATTTGTAGCACAGAGTTGAACTGTGGAGTCCTTAGTGCTCTCTGAGCTTAGTGGCTTTCTTGCAGATTTTCATTACCAAACTAGGTAACATAAACATCAGTCCTAACATTGATGATGTTACCTAGTTTGGTAATGAAATGTCTGCAAGAAAACCACCACTAAGATCACAGGACCCCACAATGATGAAAAGCCTTGTTTTAGAAAATCTATTAGCAAAAATAGGCAATATGGCAAAATGCAAAATGCAATAGCAACAGCAGTTAGACTTATATACCGCTTCATAGGGCTTTCAGCCCTCTCTAAGCGGTTTACAGAGTCAGCATATTGCCCCCAACAACAATCCGGGTCCTCATTTTACCCACCTCGGAAGGATGGAAGGCTGAGTCAACCCTGAGCTGGTGAGATTTGAACAGCTGAACTGCAGAACTGCAGTCAGCTGAAGTAACCTGCAGTGCTGCATTTAACCACTGTGCCACCTCGGCTCTTAAAAATGCACCTGCAGAGAAATATGTGATAGAAATGTTAGGGCAAAGTTTGCGGTGTGGGGTAGAGGGAAAATCCTACAATTTGAACTAAAGTTGACAATGCAGAAACAAATAGGATGTTAAGTAAAGGTTCCCCTCACATATATGTGCTAGTCATCCCGACTCTAGGGGGCAGTGCTCATCTCCGTTTCAAAGCTGAAGAGCTAACGCTGTCCGAAGACATCTCCGTGGTCATGTAAAAACAGCATGACTAAACGCCGAAAGTGCACAGAGCACTGTTACCTTCCCACCAAAGGTGGTCCCTATTTTTCTACTTGCATTTTTATATGCTTTCGAACTGCTAGGATGGCAGAAGCTGGGACAAGTAACGGGAGCTTACTCCGTTACATGGATCTAGGGATTCGAACCGCTGAACCGCTGACTTTTCTGATCGATAAGTTCAGCGTCTTAGCCACCGAGCCACCACATCCCTAAGATGTTAAGAGCACCCTAATTTAATATATCCATCCACCCCTTGGCCAATCTTAGACTCCCATAGCATTTTTTTAAAATCCAGCTGTTCCCCTTAGCTCAAGTCAGCCCTCCAATTCTAAGTTAAAAGCAATGTGTTTTTTTCTCTCATTCCTGCATCTGTCTCCTATCCATGTTTTAGAAAATACACTCCTGATCCTACAGGTGTTATCTTTGACACACATCACAGAGTCACCATCAGTGACCTAGAACTAAAAAACTTTCTGTGTGAAATGCCCATGGATGTGACAGATTTGCTTTTCTCCAAATGGGCCAGAGACATATTACCTCCTAATTTGTTTGTCTCTTTATAAAAAAACCTTGAAATGTTATACAATAAATTAATCCACCTATAATTTTTTTCTCTTTCTAGAATAATAACGACTGTCAATGACTGGCTGAAAAATTTCAGCTTCCTTTTCTGTGCTGCTGTTACATGGACAAGCTATTTCATAATTTGTTTGTTTTAGAATTGTTCAATAAAGCTTTGTTTCATATTTGTATATTTGACAATTTGCCTGATTTTTTTTCAAAGATAATTTCATGAAACTTAAGGGCCAGAAATTCTGAACCACATCTTTCTGTCTCTTTGGACCATCTTCTCATATTCCGCCGACTGCAACAAAAGATGATATAAATTATTTTCACAGTTTTTATTCTCCTGATGAAGATTTTCTTTCTGGAAAGAGCCAAAATTTCTCTTAAGGCAACATTACCTGCTCTTTACCTGGTGCAAATTTTGGCATACAAATTGCAGATAGTCCTTGACTTGTGACTGTTCATTTAACGATGTTTTAAAGTTAGGATGATCTCAGAAAAAGGGCTGAATGCCTATGGAAATTCTCAATCATCCAGGTCATAGCAATAGCAATAGCAATAGCAGTTAGACTTATATACCGCTTCATAGGGCTTTCAGCCCTCTCTAAGCGGTTTACAGAGTCAGCATATCGCCCCCACAGTCTGGGTCCTCATTTCACCCACCTCGGAAGGATGGAAGGCTGAGTCAACCTTGAGCCGGTGAGATTGGAACTGCTGAACTGCAGATAACAGTCAGCTGAATTGGCCTGCAAAACTGCACCCTAACCACTTGCGCCACCTCGGCTCTTATCGTCATGGTTATTCCAAAGGTTCTTTCAAAAGGCATCTGGACTTTCTTGGTTTTTTCCTTGAAAATGTTTCACTTCTCATCCAAGAAGCTTCTTCAGTTCTCTTCAAACTGAACTTGCATTTACAACCATCACACTACCCTGCAACCATGTGATTGCAATTCAGGCATTGGCAACTGGCTCACAACTTACATCCAGATGCAGCACCTGCAACCACATGATCATGGTTTGCAACATGCAAACATGTACATGCGAAGCAAAAACACAAATGAAACAACACCTATTTGGCTTAATAAAGTCTTCTGTTCCCCAGCAACTTAGCTGGGAAGTTCTCGGAGTTGAAGTCGATATATCTTAAAATTGCTGAAGTTGGGAAGGACTGTGTTAATCCAAAAGTTGGTGTAAGTAAAGGTAAAGATTCCCCTTGCAGATATGTGCTAGTCGTTCCCGACTCTAGGGGGCGGTGCTCATCTCCGTTTCAAAGCTGAAGAGCCAGCGCTGTCTGAAGACGTCTTGGTGGTTTCTACTTGCATTTTTTATGTGCTTTCAAACTGCTAGGTTGGCAGAAGCTGGGACAAGTAACGGAAGCTCACTCCGTCACGTGGCGCTAGGGATTTAAAACGCTGAACTGCAAGATCTTAAAGCACATGATTGCACTTGTATACTGTGGCTTTTTAATGTTAGTGTAAAAATAGGACAAGCTGAACATATTGGTAGACAATAGAGGTACACCGAAGGGAGGAGTAGAGTGAAAGAAGAGGGAGGGGTGGAGAGGGTGGGGAGAGAGGATTGGAGGCAGGAGGAGAAGGAAGGGAGGGAATGTATTGAGAGAGAGGAGTGATAGAGGGGGAGGGGAAGTAGGAAGTAGAGGGGTATGTTGGAAGGAAGAATGAAAGTTGGAGGGGGGTGAAAGAGGGTGTATGGTGGGTCAAGGTGGTATATTGGGTTCGTATTGTGGGGGGTATTGTCTATAAAAGCGAGGGCTGTGTTTATTATTCAATGTTATATGCCCCGGTTATGCACAGTATACATGTGATTGTATGGAATGAAATGGAAATAAATGTATTTTCAGGAAAAAAAAAAAAACTAAAAAAAAAAACGCTGAACTGCTGAACTTTTCTGATCGACAAGCTCAGCATCTTAGCCACTGAGCCACCGTGTCCCTCTGCCAATTGGCATAGGAAAGGACAAATCTGGTTGGTTTTCCATCTCTCTCGTGACACATTTTGACTTCTCCTTCATATGAAGAAATGTCTAAAGGTTGTAGGAAGTTATCACCCAGCCCTCTCTCGGAAAAATGAAATATTCTAGGAAATATTGAAAAGGCAGAATATTTCTCTGGATGTGAAAAGAAAGAAACATGTTTTAAAAGACAGAATAGCTGCCGGCCCATCCCCACTTTGTCAATGGGCCATTAAGAAGGCCAAGCTAGTCCCTTTACATAATAAAGAGTTCTCCACTTCAGCTCCAGAGTGATGGGATTAAGGCGTAATATTCGCCCTTTACCCAGCTCACCACATGGCATCTGAGAACTCAACCAAACCTGGATTCAAAACGCAGCCTAGAGAGTTGCCCTGCATGGCCCCATGGGAGTCTGACAACCAATCAGAAACAAGCTCAAGATCAAAGGCCAGAGAGGGCATAAAACCAGGGACTTTTAGCATCTCAGCCCTTCTCTCTTCTTCTCCACCAACATGAAGCATGTGATCCCCCTTTTCTGTCCAGGGCTCAAGCCATGTGGTCCTGTCCACCAATAAACTACCTTTCCAAGCAGCCTCCATGTCTCCAGTGTCTTTTCCCCCACTTGGAGCCGAACCCAGAAGGACATTTCTTTCATCAAGGTCTAGAGCTCATTCTGAGCCTGGCCTGCTTGTTTTTCACTCTTTATTGCTGAACGAAGAAGGGTGGTGGGAAGCACAGGGTGGGAGGTCTGACAAACTGTCAGGTTTCTGGCCTTCTGGAGCCTCCAGGAGGTCTGTTTTCCCCCCTCCCCAAGCCTCCGTCCAGGCCCTGCACTTACCTTACATCCAAAATGGGCCACGTGGAGACCCCTGGGAGGGGAGGGGCATGGTGGGCGGGGCAGGGTCAGACAGGAGTGGGATTTGGGGGTTTGCTGAACAGTGCAGAATCTTCATTAGAGGATTGCCCGAACCTGGGCAAACTCGGAGCAGCCCACCCCTGATCCTCAACTTACGACCGCAATTGAGCCCAACATTTACGTATGTTGCTAAGTGAGAAATTTGTTAAGTTTCACCCCCATTTTACGACTTTTCTTGCCACGTTTGTTAAGTGGATCCCTGCGGTTGTTAAATGAGCTATCCAGTTGTTAAGGGAATCTGGCTTCCCCGTCAACTTTGCTTGTCAGGAGGTCTCAAAAGATGATCACTGCAACCGTCATAAATGTGAGTCAGCTGTCAAGCATCTGAATGTCAATCAAGTAACCATGGGGGATGTTGCAACGGTCATAAGTCTGAAAAATTACTTTTTTCAGTACCGTTGTAACTTTGAATGGTCACTAAGTGAACTGTTGTAAGTAGAGGTCTAGCTGTATAGGGTTGTTGGTTGGGAGCTTCTCCCTGGGAGCTAGTACTGGATACTGTGAAAATTGGCCACCCTTGGGGTATCTCTGATGTCCTTAATAACGAGCTCTTGACAGCCTGTAAGAGATTTAGCTATCATGTTGCTTGGTATGCATGCTATTTGTGTTATGCTTTTAAATCTGTTTCTTGAACTAATGGTAAAGTGTAAAATTCTTTCATTCACTGGTGTGTTCCTTGTCTCTAGATCCAGATCCAGATTAACAGAGTTGAAAGGAACCTTGTAGGTCATCTAGTCCAACCCCCGAACAGGAGACCCTATACCAGTGTTTCTCAACCTTGGTGACTTTAAGTCCTTTGGACTTCAGCTCCCAGAATCCCCCAGCCAAGGAATTCTGGGAGTTGATGTCCACAGCAGAGGTGGGTTCCTACCAGTTCGCACCTATTCGGTAGAACCGTTCGTCCAATCTACCGAACCGGTTAGAAGAGGTTCCACCAGTGGACCCGGAAAGCAGGCCACACCTACAGAAGAAGTTCCAAATATTTTTGAAACCCACCACTGGTCCTTGGATATGATTACTCTACACTATCATGCTCCTATTTATAAAACTCAGTGCCTCTGTGAAAGGTAAGGATGACTACTGCGTTTGTGGTGCAATCAGAACATTGCGTGTGTTGAAGTTGTTTTAACGCAAACCAAAGATGCCTTTTAAAAAACAATTTACATCATATTCTTATGCGTGCCAGTGCTGTGTGTGAGGTAATTTAAGGTGGTTCTGACAAGTGTCGTCGGCATCTTCATATCGAGGTGGCGCAGTGGTTAAATGCAGCACTGCAGGCTACTGCTAGATCAGCAGTTCAGCGGTTCAAATCTCACCGGCTCAGGGTTGACTCAGCCTTCCATCCTTCCGAGGTGGGTAAAATGAGGACCCAGATTGTTGGGGGCAATATGCTGACTCTCTGTAAACCGCTTAGAGAGGGCTGAAAGCCCTATGAAGCGGTATATAAGTCTACTGCTATTGCTATTGCTATTGAAACCCACCATTGGCACACAGTCACTAGAAACCAAAATGGTGGCGGCCCAGCAGCAGCTAGGCTAGGGAACCAGTTCAGGGGCGTGGCAAGCCTGGGTTGCTGCCAGTTTTGCGACCCAGGCCTGAATTCTACTACCAGTTCAGCAGAAACAGGAGAAACTCGCCTCTGGTTTTAGTCTCCAGTCCCCTAATCATCCTGGTTGCTCTTCTCTTCAATCTTTCTAGCGTCTCAACATCTTTTTTATAGTGTGATGACCAAAACTGGATGCAGTACTCTAAGTGTGGTCTTACTAAGGTTTTATAGAGTGGTAATTAGTACCTCCCTTGATCTCGATTGTATCCCTCTGAAGAGCCATTTGCCTGGGCATCTCATCATTGCCCTGATATATGGGCAAAACGGTGCTCCAAACGGAGAATATGTAAACACAACAACGGATAGAGTGGATGGAGGGAGGAGTAGAAGGAAAGATAGGAAGGAGAGGAGAAAGGAGAGGAATAGGAGAAAGGGAAAGGCAGAGGAAGAATGGGAGGGAATGTAAGAGTAGGAAAGAGGGGAGGAATGGGAAGAAGAGGGGAAGGGTAAAGGGGAGGAAGGGGAAGGAGAGAAGGGAAAGGAGAGGAGGAAGGAAGGAGAGAAGAAAGAAGAAAGGGGGTAGGAAGGAGGGAGGGAAGGAGGGAGGGAAGCAAGGAGGGAAGGAAGGAGAGAAGGAGAGAAGAAAGGAGGGAAGGAAGGAGGGAAGGAGAGAAGAAAGGAGGGAAGGAAGGAGGGAATGTAGGAGAGAAGGAAGGGGGAAGGAAGGAGGAAAGGAAGGGGGAAAGGAAGGAGAGAAGGAGAAAAGAAAGGAGGGAAGGAAGGAAGGAGGGAAGGAAGGAGGGAAGGGGAGGGAGGGAAGGAAGGAGGGAAGGAAGGGGAATAGGAGAGAAGAAACGAGGGAAGGAAAGAGGGAGGGAGGGAAGAAGTAGGACCGTTGTAAGATAAGATGGATCTATGGGATGTTAAGAAAGCAAACTTCAAGTATATTGTCAACTGTAGGGAAAAATTGTTATAAATACATATTATTAATAACAGTTATGAGATCATATAATTGTGAATGTATATATGAAATTGATAAAATAAACAAAACAAAAAACAAAAAAACGGTGCTTTGCGAAGGATGGGTTGATCAACAGCCACTTTGCTGCAACCGGTTTCGATTCTCCCCAGTTCCTGCCAGGAAGGGACGCCCTTTCCAGACTGTGACTGTCCTTGCTAGCTCCTTCTTGGGGCTTCCGTAACTAACACAAGGAGAGGGTGACAGCTGTTGCAGAAACATCTCGGTGACATTTCTTCCTTTGTATGTGGATGGAACTCTGTCATGGGGTTGGCGTCAGCCTCCTATTTCAAGTGTGCTAGGGGGGACTGGCAGTCCTGCCCTACATCCTGCAAGATAAATAAAGCTGCTTAAAAATATTCCAGAAACACGACGGTGACATTGGGATGTGTGTATTTCAATGCTATGCGTTCCATTCATGTTTCATACTGAATCTCTCCTATGATGTCAGTGAATATCTGCGGACAAACTGCACATCCTCTAATTAGGTTGTTGATGAGACGAGAGATGCGTTTGTAATTCTACTAACCCAATTTTTTTTTTAACAATCTGAACCTTCTGGAAGATTTACAGCTGAGAACTGGAGTCTTCCAATATCTTTTAGGTGACAAAGGAGGGAAGAAATCTTAAATACAGGGGGAGATGCTTATTGGGGGCTGAATTGGAGGAGGGATAATGGGGAAACAACCACTGAGCATTTCCACTTCTCCGGTTAAAGGAAAACTCCATCCTTCAATCAAGTTTAATTCCGTTCCTGTAATTTTCTTGTCAACAGTATAAAGCCAGATAGTTATTGTTGTCTTTTCGGATGTTGTCTCAATGTCCTGGTTCAGTGATCTCCCGTACAAATATTTACCAGGCCTGAAATTGCTTACCTTTTTCAAAATCAATCCAGGAGATGACATGCTGCCATGTCATCGGAGGACAAGAAACGGCCCTGAACTGAACTGAAGGCTCTGAAGGGCTTAAACCGGCCCTATCAGCAAACCGGAAATCTATTCCCAAACTTCCAGAGCTTCCCTGAACTCTCGGAGGTCCTCCGGGAGGGGGCGGCGGCGGAGGCTGATTTCGCCCTCCCCGGGCTCCTATAAAGCCTCCGGAGCCTGGGGAGGGCGAAAAAAGCATGCAAAAAATGGGGGGTCGTGCCTGTCATGCGTGCATGCGCGCTGGGGGTGTGTCACACATTGCATTATGGGTGTGGCACCCCCACGCACCACCACACTGCGCTCCCCCTGCTTGTGGCACGCAAGCCAAAAAAGGTTTGCCATCGCTGGTTTAGGGACTACTCAAAGTTACCACGGCACTGAAAAAAGTTACATATGACCGTTTTTCACACTTATGACCAATGCAGCATCCCCATGGTCACCTGATCAAAATTTGGATACCTTGGTAACTTGCTCATTTTTATGACAGTTGCAGCCTCTTTGGGGGGGGGGGGGTCATGTGATCCTCTTTTGTGACCTTCTGACAAGCAAAGTCCATGGGAAGCGAGATTTACTTACCAATTGTGTTGCTAACCAGAGGTGGATTGCTGCCGATTCGGCCCAGATCGGGCAAGCTAGTAGTAGCGGTGGCAAGAGGCTCCGCCCACCTGCCTAGACACTTCTGCGCACGAGCGCGTGTCCACGAGCAAACCGGTAGTAAAAATAATAGAAACTCATCACTATTACTAACTTAACAACTGCAGTGACTCGCTTAACAAATGCGGCAAGAAAGATTGCAAAATGGGCCAAAACTCACTGAACAAATACCTCGCTTAGCCACATAAATTTTGGCCACAGTTGTGGTTGCAAGTCGAGGACTGCATGAACTATCACAATCCTAAGATTCTGCTAATATTTAATTCGGAGCCCCTGAAATGATGTTTGTTAGCTAGTCATTTCTTCTTCTTTTGTGATACCGTACCAGTCTCTAATCTATGCCTAAAGGAAGACGTTAAGTCTGAGGAAAACCAGATTAGTGTATCAAGGCCTCGGTTCTTAAGCACCGTTCCCTGGGTGTTTACTGGCAGCAGCTGTTCTCTGCTTAGTATGCATTACTCCAGATTCTATTTTGGACAGAGTGAGAGCGAAAGTTATCCTAATTATAAACCCGGCACAGGCCAAAGAAATGAGGCCGACGCTGAAAATCGGGGTTAGGTTGTCTCATGGTACCAGTTTAGATAGCTGAGTAATTGTCATGAAATGCCCAAGGGATGAGTTAAATTCTTTACTGCAGGAAGCATCACATCAAAAATATTCCAGCGAGGTGAGAATAAAAGGGAGCCGAATCCCGGAGGCAGAGCATACAGCAGCTGTCTGCATACAAAGACACACCGGGCTCAGATCATTCAGAAGAGAGACCAAGATGCTGTGCAGACTACACCTTGCAGGCCCTCAAATTCCCCTGCGAAGCCGAGGTTTATGGCCCCGGACCAGTTCGCTCTTTGAAGAGCTGGAGCGCGAGATGGACTCTATGTGGGAGCTCCTGACCAGCAACTGCCGGCCTACGGCGAGCAGCATGGTCAGTCGCGAAACCATCCACAGCTTGGAGACACCCAGCGCCAATGACACCTTTGCAGTGACTCAAGACATGACTGGATTTGACCCCCAGGAACTGGTGGTCAAGCTGGTAGGGGAGAAAGTGGTCCTGACGGGAAGGAAGGCCAGCGAGATGCCCAATGGGCCGTTCCGCTACGAGGTCTTCCGGAGGGCGTGGGACGTGCCTCAGAGCGTGGACCGAGATCGGCTCAGTTGCTCCATCTCCAGCGACGGGCAGCTCCGCATCGAAGGTCCTGTGACGGAATCGGCCATGAGGACGGTGCCCATCGCGGTCAACCGAGTGAGAAACGAGCCTCAACCAGCAGCTGATGAAGAATCCACACGCACAAAAGACAGCCGGGCTCAAGGATGAAGGACGCTTGGATGGGAGAGACTTTTTAAGAACTACATGCTGGAAAGCATGAAGACATGTGCACTGCTAATAAATATTTTAGATATGGAATTATACGCCCTGGTGGGGGATAATTCAGTTTTCAAAGGAACTGGGGGGGGGAAGGGTGGGTAGCAAGCTTGGAGAGAATTATTTCATTTACCAGAATTCTCATGGAAAGAATTTGTGATGTAGAATAGTTAAAGGTGGGATAAAGTGATGTGGCAAGTTGGTCAGTCTTGAAAAAAAGGGTTTGGTTCTCAATCCAATATTTATATTTTTGCTGCTCAGATAAAAGGTTGCCAGCTTTTTTAAAAAAAGTTTTTTATCAGTTTTGTAAGCAGTTTTGCCTCCTGAATCAATCAATCCCAATGTCTATTCAATTCAATTTAATTTGCTATTGTGATAAGAACTTGATAAGAAAGCCTTTTCAGAAAGAGGATGGGAAGAAGTCAAAAAGAGGTTTGCTTTTAGTTAATGAGGGGTGGGAAAATCTGAATTGTCCCATTTCTTCATCCCAACATCCTTCCTTTGCCAACATAGACAATACAGTACTTGGAGCAGTTAGCAATGGATAACATTTCCCTGAAGGGTAAATTGGGAAGTAGATTTATATACCACAAGTTTGCATCCTAGGTCTCAGATGAATATTGGAGAGTGTCTGAATGTGAAGTGGGGGATTCTCTGTTTGTTTAAGCAGGACTTTGCCAAGGGGAATCCATTTCCTGAAAAAGGAAATAAATAAATATCTATATCTATATCTATATATTTCTCGTCTTTGTTCTACTCGTTTCTCAGCCTCAGTGTTCCTCATCTGTAACACGGGAATATCAAATTAAGGCATTTGACTAGGTGTTTCTCCAGGTATTTGGGCCAGTTTTATTTTTAGAATTTGAATTCTTGCCCTGTAGAAACGCAAACATTGAGCACTCTTAAAACTATTAAGATGAGTAATAAAGGTGACTCATTCCTTTATGCAAGAGGTAATCACTACAAGATAAATCGGCCACCTCAAATTCCACAGCCCTTTTCCAAGCACAATAGCTATGGTAACAGGAACTAAAATTATTCAGCACAATTGAGCAACTATTGTTTTTCAGCATAATCTTTTTCTTATATAGCACGCTAGCTCCTTTGCTGATCTTCCACTATACATGTATTTGAATTCTAAAATTCCAGTGAAATATTCCACAGCTTCAGCAAGCATGAAACCTGTCCACATAAATGGCCATTATAAGTTTCAAATTAGCCAGGAACTCATAAACTTTGCTGCTGAAAATTTAAAGGTTTTGTACATTCAGAACAGAATTAGGCTAACAGGATCTTCTCGGTGGTAGCCCCTCTGTGCTTCCAAAATGAGGTAAAAACCTGACTATAAAGGGAATATTTGGGCTATGTTAGGTTTCCTTTCACGATTTACTTCGGCATCCCCATAGTCACATGTTCAAAATTCAGGTGCTTGGCAAGTGACTCGTATTTATGACGGTTGCACAGTCCCCTGGTCATGTCATCACTTTTTGCAACCTTCTAACACTCAAAGTCAGTGGGGAAGTCAGATTCAATTAACAACCCTGTTACTAACTTAACAACTCACTGATTCACTTAACAACCGTGGCAAGAAAGGTTGTTAAATGGGGCAACATTTATTTAACAACTGTCCCGTCTAACAACAGAAATTCTGGGCTCAGTTAAGACCGTAAGAGGAGAACTGCCTGTACCAGTAATTACACAATTCAATTAATAACATTCCACAGTCTTTGACCAGGTGACAATGAAGGGAGTCTGTAATTCAGATATTTGGAGGAATACAAATTGTTTTGCTTACTTCTTGTTTAGAAATCTTCTGCATGGAGAAGCCTGCATGTCTCTATTACAGAAGCTAGGGTTTTAAATGCCTTAAAATAGACCAGTGATGGCTAACCTTTTTGTTGTCACATGCCGAAAAGTGTGCATACACCCACAATGTAGTGGTGGTACCTTGCTCAATGGTAGTAACTTTGAGAGGGATCTTGGAGTCCTAGTGGACAACCATTTAAATAGGAGCCAGCCGTGTGCAGCAGCTGCCAAAAAAGCCAACACGCTTCTAGGCTGTATAAACAGAGGGATAGAATCAAGATCCCGTGAAGTGTTAATACAACTTTACAATTCCTTGGTAAGGCCACACTTGGAATACTGCATTCAATTTTGGTTGCCACAATGTAGAAAAGATGTGGAGACTCTAGAAAGAGTGCAGAGAAGAGCAACAAAGATGATCAGGGGACTGGAGACTAAAACATATGAAGAACGGTTGCAGGAACTGGGTATGTCTAGTTTAATAGAAAGAAGGACTAGGGGAGACATGATAGCAATCTTCCAATATCTCAGGGGTTGCCACAAAGAAGAGGGAGTCAAACTATTCTCCAAGGCACCTGAGGGTAGAACAAGAAGCAATGGGTGGAAACTAATCAAGGAGAGAAGCAACTTAGAACTGAGGAGAAATTTCCTGACAGTTAGAAGAATTAATCAGTGGAACAGCTTGCCTCCAGAAGTTGTGAATGCCCCAACACTGGAAGTCTTTAAGAAGACGTTGGATAGCCATTTGTTTGGAACGGTATAGGGTTTCCTGCCTAGGCAGGGGGTTGGACTAGATGACCTCCAAGGTCCCTTCCAACTCTGCTATTGTATATTGTGCAATGCAGGTGTGACCCCCACATGCACCCACCCCACCCATGTGTGCATGACTACCCTCTTCCATGTATGCATAGAACCCCCTGTGCCTAGTACGCCCCCTGCGCATGCAAGTGTCTCTTGCGTGTGCCCCACACAGCAGAGACCCGAAAACCAGCCGGCTGGCAGGAGGTGCATGTGCAGTGCAACTGAACTGGGGCAATGGCTCGTGTGCCAACAAAGCGGGCTATCCATGCCACCCGTGACCCGTCAAAAGCGCGTTCCACAAAAGCGCGGTCGACGAAATCGCGTATGTGACGTCATCACAACGCGACGAAAAAGATCGAAAAATTGAAATAAAAATTAAATTGCAGCAAGCCGATTCAC
Organism: Thamnophis elegans; assembly: GCF_009769535.1. NCBI lineage: Eukaryota > Metazoa > Chordata > Lepidosauria > Squamata > Natricidae > Thamnophis > Thamnophis elegans. The sequence continues at coordinate 171,595,567 of NC_045541.1, forward strand.
ATAAAGGTAAGGGTTAGGTTAAGGGTTAGGCTAAGGGTTAGGGTTAGGGTTAGAGCGTTAGCGTTACGTTTAGCGTTAGGTTAAGGGTTAGCGTTAGGTTTTTCGTTACGTTAAGGGTTAGGTTTAGGGTTAGGTTTAGGGTTAGGTTTGGGGGGGTTAGGGGAAGGTTTTAGCTTTATTTTTACATTTTTCGATCTTTTTCGATCTTTTTCGTCGCGCTGTGATGATGTCACATATGCGCTTTCGTCGACCGCGATTTTGTCGTCCGCGGTTTTGTGGTAGAACCCATGCCACCTACCATAGGTTAACCATCATGGTAATAGACTGTCTTGCTAGTGATAAATATAGGTGGTCCTTGATTTACAACTGTAATTGACCCCAGAATTACTCTTGTAAGTCCAGGTGGTCATTTAGTGGATCATTGCAGGAGCACCTCTGATGTTACAACCTTTTTTATGGCGGCCATTAAATGAACACTAACTGTATGTGGCGGTTTTTAAACAAACCTGTTTTCTCCAATGGGCGTTTCCCCACCCCCACCCCCCCAAAACCAGAAATAAATGCTGGAAACCCTCAAAAAACACTGAAAATCAGTCATGGAGAACAGCCATAAGTGTGAAAGTAGATATAGTTCATACCTTTTTTAAATGAAAATTATCAGTACTTTTGGTCAGTGACGTCATCAAAGTAAACAAACCCACGTGCTGATTACGTCACCAGATCATGCCCCCTAAGCGGAAGTGACGTGCACAGCCCCCACCCTCCAGATGTGACGTGCATACCCCTCCTCCCCGGCTAGGGTGTGCATAATTGACCCCATGTGGTGCAGGTTTCACAAGATCATAACCCTAGCCGGACATGTGTAATGGCCTAAGCCTATCATGATGAGTAGCCCTAACAGATAAGTTGTTGTGCAATATCCTAACCCTATTTTTCAGATAAGACGTGTTGAAACTTACCCCATCAAGAAAGATGCCAAGACTCTGTGTACATGATTAGTTTAACCCTAGATTAATTCTATGGACATTCAAGGGTGGTGGGAGTGGGGTTGTGAAATAAAAAAATGTTTTTTATTTGTAATCAATCTCCTAAGGGCTGCATTTAAACCCACTTTTTTCCCTAGAAGGGATTTATTTCTAGGCAATGTTGGTTTTAATTTTTGCTGAGACATGGGGGTCTGCATTTAACCATTTTTTCTCTAAAAGGTATTTATTTCTAGGTAGATTGAAGTCCGCCAACAGGAAAAGACAAGGAATATTAACAGGAATTAAAATGTTCACAATAGGCAACCCCGCCAGGTTGCATGCAGTGGATAAGCCTGTTCATTCATGCCTGGGATCCACTGCATGCAACCTGGCGGGGTTGCCTATTGTGAACATTTTAATTCCTGTTAATATTCCTTGTCTTTTCCTGTTGGCGGGCTTCAATTTACCTAGAAATAAATACCTTTTAGAGAAAAAATGGTTAAATGCAGACCCCCATGTCTCAGCAAAAATTAAAACCAACATTGCCTAGAAATAAATTCCTTCTAGGGAAAAAGTGGGTTTAAATGCAGCCCTTAGGAGATTGGTTACAAATAAAAAACATTTTTTTATTTCACAACCCCACTCCCACCACCCTTGAATGTCCATAGAATTAATCTAGGGTTAAATTAATCATGTACACAGAGCCTTGGCATCTTTCTTGATGGGGTAAGTTTCAACACGTCTTATCTGAAAAATAGGGTTAGGATATTGCACAACAACTTATCTGTTAGGGCTACTCATCATGATAGGCTTAGGCCATTATACATATCTGGCTAGGGTTATGATCTTGTGAAACCTGCACCATGTGGGGTCAATTATGCACACCCCAGCCGGGGAGGAGTGGTATGCACATCACATCTGGAGGGTGGGGGCTGTGCACGTTACTTCCGCTTTGGGGGCATGATCTGGTGACGTAATCAGCATGTGGGTTTGTTTACTTTGATGACGTCACTGATCAAAAGTACTGATAATTTTCATTAAAAAAAGGTATGAACTCTATCTACTTGTGAAGCTATTGCCAAGCACCCAAAATGTGATCACGTAACCACGAGGGGAGGGGGAGGCAGCCGTCAGAACTTTGAAATCGGGTCCTAAATAGCTCTGGGAAGGTCCATTGTAATTTAGGAACAACCATTAAGTGAGGATTACCTGTAATTTCAGTATTATCCCCACTGTAAATGGATCGGTTTAAGAATGCTCAGCAGCTGTCTGTGATTGTGTTCAGTTCTATAACTTGTCCTGACTTTAAATTATTTTAAAAAGTTTAGCAACTTTGCCACCTGCTGGAGATTGAGGAAAAAAGACATGCACAAAAATCACTCCTACTGTTATCTGGAAACAGGCCAAGATTCCTGAATGATGCAAGGGAGTGTAAGAGGTTCCAGCACTTTCTCCCTCTGCCTAGCTTTCTCCAGATCATTCAGAACGTGAGGATTTGATGTTAGCCACCTAGAAAACTAGAAAATGGCTATTTAATGCTTGCTATGGGCATGTTTTCCTCACTATGAATAACCAGCCAACTGGAGCTTACGGTAATTAAACCACTACTAGGTAAAGGTTCCCCTCGCACGTATGTACTAGTTGTTCCTGACTCTAGGGGGCGGTGCTCATCTCCATTTCAAAGCCAAAGAGCCAGCACTGTCCAAAGACGTCTCTGTGGTCATGTGGCTGGCATGACTAAAGGCAGAAGACGCACAGAATGCTGTTACTTTCCCACCAAAGATGGTCCCTATTTTTCTACTTGCATTTTTTACGTGCTTTTGAACTGCTAGGTTGGCAGAAGTTGGAACAAGTAACAGGAGCTCACTCCGTTACGCGGCACTAGGGATTCAAACCACCAAACTACCGACCTCTCTGATCAACAAGCTCAGCATCTTAGCCACTGAGCCACTGCGTCCCACCAAGAAAAATAGAAAATGGCTATTTAATGCCTGCTATGGGCATGTTTTCCTCACTATGAAAAGTCAGCCAACTGGGGGTTAATTAAACCACCATTGGCAAATATTAATTAAATTTATATAGCCACGCATCTCACCACTGTGACACTGGGTGACATTCGGAGTTAAATATCCCCCCCCCTCCCAAAATATAAAAAACCAACACAAAATAAACACAAAAATCATTAAAACAACGTTAGGGAAAATAAGCAGCATAAACATTAAATAGATAAATAAAAATTAAAAACTATTAAACCATTAAAAAGTATAATCTGTAGGAGAGTGCCATTCATTTTCTTATATTGGAAGAAAAGTCCTTCTGGGTTCGGTTCCAAGTGATGAAAAAGACACTGGAAACATGGAAAGATGGTTTTAATGGTGGACAGGATCACATGGCTTGAGCTCCTGAACAGAAAAGGGGGATCACATGCTTCCAGATGTTGGGTGAAGAAGAAAAAGAGACTAAGATGCTGAAAGTTCCTGGTTTTATGCCCTCTCTGGCCTTTGATCTTGATCTTGTATTCTGATTGGTTGTCAGACTCCCATGGGGCCATGCAGGGGCAACTCTCTAGGCTGTGTTTTGAGTCCATGTTTGATTGAGCCTTGCTTCTTCCCAGGTGCCCTGTGGTGAGATGGGTAAAGGGCTAATACACGCATGCCTTAATCCCATCACCCTGGAGCTGAATGGGGGAGATCTTTGCTATGTAGAATAGACTGCCCCAAGCTTTTTTAATGGCCCATTGACAAAGGTGGGGGCTATTAAGAGTCAGTCTGCTTCCTGCCTAAAAACATGTTTCTCCATTTCTGATCCAGGGAAATATAATATTCTCCCTTTCCAATATTTCCCAGGATATTTCATTTTTCTAAGAGAGAGAAGGGTTTTAACTCCCTACACTTAAAAATACACCCATTTTAACAGGCCCTCCAACAATGTCACCAGATCCCCAGGCCAGACGGCAAGCCCACGGCTTGGGATTCTTCCCAACGGTTGTTGTTTTGTCTCTGTTGTTTTCCAAGAACACTGTGGGCTTCTGTATCAGAGGCTCAGGAAAATCACCTTTGGGACAATCATGACCTCGATGACTGAGGATCTCCATAAAGGGGGGGGGGGAATTACGTTTGATGTTATTATTGTATTTTGATTAGAAGACATGTTAAGAAGGAAATGAAGAGCATTACAATGTTTTAACTGTTCAATGGTATTATAATTTGTGGAAGGTTGTTGCACAGAAATATTTGTGCTCAGATGATACACTGCTTAAGGAAAGATGGAATGTTTATATTTATAAAATTGGGGGGAAAACTTTATTTTAAAAAAACAGAGTTAAAATTATGGCAGCAAAAATAAGCCTGGATGGTTTTTGTCTTCTTTTTTTGCAGTGATTTTAAAGATGGGGGGGTGCCTCTCTCTCTAAGGCTTTCTAATCCTTAAATCCACCTGCTTCTATGATATTATTGAGAATTTGCTGTCTCTCTCTCCAGAAGTCAAATTATCACTCCAAAGCTTTGCTCACCTCAACTTAGTCTTTGCCTCCCTTCCAGTTACCAACCTTTGTACATATAGTCTTAACTTCTCAGCCCCCTCCCATCTCCCACACTTCCAGGATGAAGGGAAGTTTTTATGCCCCGTTTCCTTCTTAGAATTCCCTCAAAGAAAAGCAACTCTGACTCTCCTTTGCAGGGTTGTTGTACAAAACATCTGGAATGGAAGAAGAGGGGAAAGGGTGGGTTTTGAAACTGAAGCCACTGTGAACGTTTTTTTTTTCCTGGACACCCATTCTCAAAAGCAGGAGGCCAATTCCTGGCAATATGGACACCGTTAGCCTTGGGGAGAGCAGTTGGTAGCTTTGTGGGTATGTGTGAATAGAAAAGGAATAGGAATAGGAATGGAATAGAATAGAATAAGGAATGGGAATGTAATAGGAATATAATGGAATATAATGATAGGGATAGGGATAGGGATAGGAGTGGAATAGGAATATAATATAATATAATATAATATAATATAATATAATATAATATAATATAATATAATATAATATAATATAATATAATATAATATAATATAATAGGAATAGGAATAGAATAGGAATATAATGGAATGGAATAGAATAGAATAGAACAGGAATAGAATGGAATAGGAATATAATATAATATAATATAATATAATATAATATAATATAATATAATATAATATAATATAATTAATATAATATAATATAATATAATATAATATAATATAATATATAATATATAGGAATAGGAATGGAATAGGAATATAATAGAATGGAATGTATGGAATAGAATAGGAATAGGAATGTAATAAGAATGGGATAGGAATATAATATAATATAATGGAATAGGAAAGGAATGGAATAGAATGGAATAGGAATGGAATAGGAATGGAATAGGAATAGAATTGGAATATAATAATATAATATAATATAATATAATGGAATAGGAATGGAATAGGAATATAATGGAATGAAATGGAATAGAATAGGAATAGGAATAGGAATGGAATGGGAATGAGAATGGAATATAATATAATATAATAATATAATATAATATATAGGAATAAGAACGGAATAGGAATAGGAATGGAATAGGAATGGAATAGAAATGGAATAGGAATATAATAGAATGGAATGGGAATAGAATAGAATCAATAGAATAGAATAGGAATGGAATAGAATACAATAGAATGGAATAGGATTGGAACGGAACAGAACAGAATAGAATTCTTTATTGGCCAAGTATGATTGGACACACAAGGAATTTGTCTTTGGTGTGTAGGCTCTCAGTGTACATAAAGAAAAAATAGATTACATTCATCAATCATAAGATAATAAAAGACAATCATAAGATATAACACTTAGTGATAGTGATAAATTACTAATAAGCAATCAAATCGTACTAGGAAACAAATAAAGCAATGCGACTGAGCAGCCTTGTCCCGCGTCTAGGACAAACTGGATTTTTTTCTAGAAGCTGCTGGAGCACAAAAGCGTCTCGCTTGGTTTGCCCTTCAAGGCACATTAAGGAGAAAGCGGTGCTGGCACGAATTTTACTTTTTCCTTCTAGGCGCCTCTGGAGTCGCCGCCGGCTTTCCAGACTTGTTTGGAAACCTCTTACACGCCGTTGCATCATAAAAACAACCCAGGCCATGCTGCTTAACCACTTGAAGGGGCGGGGCCTACGGGGACTATAAAAGGCGGCACCGGGCTGTCAGGCCAGCCAGAAATAGACAGAGCGAGCGCGGGGAAAGTCGCTTTATTTGGGAAGCTCCTGCTGCGCTGCCAACCATGGCGAGCTACTCTCGCGTCCTGCTTCGGATGCTCCCTCTGCGGCGTTGGCCTCTGCCCGGGCTGGGCCCCGTCTGGCTGAGCGAGCCGCAGTCGGCAGGCAGGTCCCTCTGGCCGGCCGGCCCCAGCTTCGTGGACCGCGTGATGGGCGACATGGAGAGGCAATTCCAAGAGATGGAGAAGATGAGCCGCGCCTTCTTCCAGGCGACGCCGCTGCCCTTTATGGGGGAGCGCGAAAGCCACAAGGAAGCCTCGGAGGAGAACGCCGGCCCGGCCGAGGTGGACAGAAGAAAGCATTACCGCGTCTCGGTGGACGTGGCCGGCTTTACCCCCGAGGAGATGACGGTGAACCTGGAGGGGAGGAAAGTGACGGTGACCGCCAAGCGCCAACGGGAGAGCCAGAGCAAAGACAGCGGCTACTGGGTGGAGCACCAAGAGCTGCGCCGGGAGACCCTCCTGCCTCCAGATGTGGACCTTCAGGCCATCGCTTGCTCCCTCAACCCGGATGGGCAGCTGTGCATCGAGGCCCCGCGGCTGGCTTCGGACGAGTCCCCGCAACACACCATCCCCATCGACGTGAAAGCAGCCGATCCGCGTCCCGGCGAGGAGGACAAGCCCAAGGAGCGCTGATCGTGTGGATAACGATGCTCCTGCCGCGCACATAGAATCGCCCTATGAAAATGAGCAGGCTCAGCTTCCTAACTTTAGAAAAGGCTCTGCGGCCTTGACTCTCTCCTCTTTCCTTGTCTACAATAAAGCTTCTTTTCAATGTACCCGTGGACGTATTATTCTGAATGTTGTGTTCTGTGGGTCTGACAGCAACTGGGATAAACTTAAGAGGATCTGCTTGGGGAAAAAAGACTGTGTAAAGGGAAGAAATGGGTGGAGACGGAGGTTGTGGTTCTACTGTACAAGGTTGAATTCTTAAATGATGGTAAAAGTCTGACTAAAATGTGGGTGTTCTGTATGACACCAAAGTGGACATTGTGCTTTTTATTTTAAAAGAATAAAGTTACATTTATTTTTAAAAATATCTGACTGCCTGAAACCAGATTCTTAAGTGGCTTACAGAGTATTAAAAAAAAGGGAACAGGTTAAAAGGTTAAAGCGTTTAAAATAGTAACTAAGAATACGAAACTGGGATTGTAATAAGTGACATCACTGCAATTAATTTGTAAGGACCCTTTGGGGGTGTGGGGCGGGGGGAAACAAATCCATTTTTACCTGGAAGGCTGTGAGGATGGGAAGAAGCTAATACGAAAGTTGTGTTGGCTCTTTGTTTGGAGCCTGGCATTATTCTGAATGGGAAAGTTGGTGACTTGTTCAAACTTCACAAAGGGGTTACTGCAGAGGTAGTACGGGCTATGTTAACAGTTTGGTATGTCAGTGGTATTTTGATACTGTCCATGGGGTTTTCTTGACAAGGATAAAGGAGTAGGTTGCCAGGAAAGGAGGACAGAAGATGAGATGGTTAGATAATGTCATCAACACAATGAATTTGGGGCAAACTCTGAGCCAGTGGAGGATGGTGGGCTGGGGTAAAATAGTCTATGGCATAGGTGTCAAACTCAAATTTAATTGAAGGCCACATCGGGGTTATGTTTGACCTCTGAGGGCCAGGATGGGCGTGAGGATGTCAAACTTGCGGCTGGCAGGCCGGATGCATCACATGATGGCCCTGTCCCAGCCCGGTTTAGCGAAGGGGGGGGAAAGTCCCCATACGTTACATGACCATGCCGGGACGACGTAGGTTTGACACCCCTGACCTAAGAGATACAAATACTGTGTTTTCCCCAAAATAAGACAGGGTCTTATTTCCTTTTTACCCACAAAATACGGCTTGGGCCTTATGAGGGGAGGGTTTATTGTTTTGGGGTTGCCGGGCGGCTGCTCTTTTCCGAGTGGGCTCCCAAAGAGCCGGGCACAACCTCATGGGCAAATGGCTGTGTTGTGCTGTCGCAGCAGCTCAACACAACAGCCATGAAGCGACCACACTCACGAGCAGCCACCTGGCAAACCTTTCCAGCCAGGCACAGAGCCATTCACTGACCTAGGGGTATCACCAAGCCGTGTGAGCGCCTGTTCACCGCCACTCGGCTCCCGCGGCTTGGCGCCTTCAAAATGCCACTGAACGGTGCTCTGCATGACCGAAGAGGGGGGTTGCACGAGCGGCTGTTCTGCTCTTTCCTATTTTCGGGGAAACACGGTAGACTTACTTGACTTACAACCACACTTGGGACCAGAACTTTAATTGCTAAGTAAGATGGTTGCTGAGTGAGTTGCGACTGATTTTGCAACCTCTTGCCACAACCGAGAAGCAAATCGCTGTCATTAAGTGAACCATGCTGTCCCAAAGCAAATCTGGCTCCCCCCATTGGCTTTGTCAGAAACCCAGCTGGGAAAGTCACATGATGATCACGTGACTCCAGGATGCGGCTAGCATTGTAAATTAACAGATTGACAGCATTGGAGGGGACCTTGTAGGTCATCTAGTCCAACACCAACAGGTGTTGGACTAGAAAGGCCCGTGGGCCAGATCCGGCCTGCGGGCCTCGAGTTTAACACCCCAGTTCTAGGTGGTGTGTTTAGCTTAAAGAGCCCTCTGGGAACTTTTGTGTAGGTTTGTTTAATGTTGCGATACTGCCAAGAATAACGGAGCATGGGGGGAATTTATCTTCCACACTGCCTTTAGGTTCCAGTGTTGACCGTCATTTGTGGGGTTCTGATAATATAATTTCCAAGGAATGTTTGCTCTCTTAGCAATGTGAGAATGAGATGGGTGGTATATAAATCTGACAAAAAAAATCTAATAAAATTTAAGAGTATACTGAAAAGAGGGATCCAACGGACTAACACCCCCCCCCCGTTTAAATTGCACACTTTGTATTCTGCTTATTTCAAGAAAAGATTGTAACCCCTTCCCCAAACTGCCCACCAAGATGGGGGTGGGAATGAGTGTAGGCAGGCATGTGAGCACATATATGCCAGTGTGTGTGTGTGTGTGTGTGTGTGTGTGTGTGTGTGTGTGTGTGTGTGTCTGTGTGTGTTCCAGAAAACACATCTTCCCACCCATAGTGGTATTTGAGGGGGCAAAATTGCTTCCGCTTGCTTTGGGCTGCTCTAAATTTATCAGTTGTAACTACTTCATCCCAAAGTGAAACTGAACAACTGTTTCCTTGCTAGTCAGTTTCCTGAGTGGGCTAGAGGCATCTGATCCGGCAGGACACCTATATTTATAGAAATTTTCAGGTGTCTCTGAGGTAGCCTAACTATATTTGTGTATCACCGGATTGAGAAAAGCCTTTATATCTTTTTTTCTGGGGAGGGGGGATGTGTAGTAAAAGTTTGCTATAACCAACAAGGTGATAGCTTCCCTTTATGGAAGGAGTGGGGAACTATGGACCTTTTATGATCCATGGACTTCAACTCCCAGAATTCCTGAGCCAGCCATACTAGCTCAGGAATTATGGGAGTCGAAGTCCACAAGTCATAAAAGGGGCATAGTTCCTCACCTCTGCGGCTTATGGGAACAGGTGCCAATCACTGCTTAGAAGATGGTCTTGTAGGAATTCCAGAAGGACTCCCATTAATCTGTGGGATCCGCTATAAAAATATAGGATAGCGGTTTCATTAAGCTTTCAAGAGGGAGGGGTGGGTTTCTTGAACAACTTCAGAGTTGATCACGTGACATGACATGCGCAATGTTTTTTGCCTTTGTGGAGCTGGGGTGGGCGTGGCCTGCGTCAGTGGTGGGTTTCAAATTTTTTTACAATCTCTTCTGTAGGTGTGGCCTGCTTTGTGGGAGTGGCTTGCTGGCCATGAGACTGGGTGGGTGTGGCCAATTTCTAAAATGTGGTGAAATTCACTTAACAACGCTCTTGCTTAGCAACCAAAATGTTGGCTCAGAAACTGTGGCATTTGAAACATGCGAGTCTTAAAGCTGTCAAGTGTTACAAGACCCTCGCACCCCTAATCCTTTAGAAAAAAAACCCCAGGGGTGTTCAAACTTGACAGCTTTAAGACTTGTGGACTTCAACTCCCAGAATTCCTCTTCCAGTCATGTTGGCTCCGGAACTCTGCCATTGAAGTGTACAAGTCTTAAAGCTGTCAAGTGACAAGACCCTTGCACCCCTAACCCTTCAGGAAAAAAAACCCCAGGGGTCTTCAAACTTGACAGCTTTAAGACTTGTGGACTTCAACTCCCAGAATTCCTCTTCCAGTCATGTTGGCTCAGGAACTCTGGCATTGAAGTGTGCAAGTCTTAAAGCTGTCAAGTGACAAGACACTTGCACCCCTAACCCTTCAGGAAAAAAAAACCCCAGGGGTCTTCAAACTTGACAGCTTTAAGACTTGTGGACTTCAACTCCCAGAATTCCTCCTCTCGCTCTTCATCTTGATGATGTGCGGACGGGCAGGGGGAGGGAGCTGGAACCGGTTCTAAACGGCACTGTAGATTTGTGGAACGTCTTTTATAGAAGAGGTTAGAACTGGCAGGAACCCACCCCTGGCCTGCGTGTGGCGCATCTAGCCTGCCAGTCACCAGTTTGACATTGTGCTATATAAGGCCTTTCACAGATTGTTAAAGCAATATGTTCACTGAGGTGAAGGCCAGAGTTTGGAAAACATAAAAGTGTCAGACCTGGAAGCCATTTTTTACACTGGGTCTTCAGGCCTGCTGCTGTGGGAAAATGGGAGGGGGGAATTATATGGAGTATGGGAGATATATAGTCTAAATAACATTCCTTTCTCAGAGAGTCAAGGACAGCTTGCCCTGCACTTGGAGTGGTGTGACTGGGAGGCATCTCCAGTTGGGACAGTGCCTGGTTGGACCATGTGATGGACATGTGGGTGCTGGGCAGGGTCTTAGACTTTCCTTTGGGTGGGGAAAGCTGGAAACTTTCAGATTCGGGTTTCCCCAGATGTGCCAATATGACATCTCTAATAAAATGGAATTTTTGAGGAAACTCAATCCTCAAGTCTTCTTTCGTTGGGGGTGTTACTTGGAACGCTGACAATAAGACTCTATCATGGGCTTTTTCAAAAGGTCTCCTCAAATTTGTTGGCAAGATAACAACAGAACCTCTGAACCAGTGGCTCTTAATCTTAATTTTGAGATATCTGGACTTCAACTCCCTGGATTTCATTCATTCATTCACATTCCTCCATATTAATATAGCTGCTCATCTCACAATCAAGTGACATGCTAGCTAGGGAATTCTGTTGGAGTTGGAGTCCATAGATAAAAATTGCTGTGATTGAGAAATATTATAGATCCAACAGATCTACCTGGCAGGTATTTACGACTTGGGTTCAAAGTTCAGTGGTTGCCTCCCCAGTCATATGATCACACTTCAAGAGTTTAGCAACCAGGCTTATGGCCATTTGCCATGTCCTGAGATCACATGACTGCATTTTTACGATGGTTTTGCTGAAAACTGGAATTCACTTTTGGTTTTCGGCAAAACTGCAACCACTGGTTTCCTTAACAACTGCAGTGTTTAATCTGTGATTTCACAGATTAACAGAGTTGGAAGGGACCTTGTAGGTCATCTAGTCCAACCCACCCTCCAACAGGAGACCCTACACCAATTCTGACAAATGGCAGTCCAATCTCTTCTTGAAAATCTCAAGTGATGAAGCTCCCACACTTTTTGAAGGCAAACTGTTCTGGTTTGCTCAACCATTACAAAAAAAAAAGGTAAAATTGAGTTGGACACCTTTATAACTGTCATGACTTTTGACTATGATGGATGGGCAAGTTCCATTATGGTCGTTACTCAAGGACTACCTGTACAGGTAGTCCCCGGCTTACAACAGTTCACTTAGTGACTGTTCAAAGTTAACATCACTGAAAAATGTGACTCATGACCATCTTTCACACTTACTACTGTTGCAGCATCCCCATAGTCTTGTGTTCAAAATTCAGAAGCGTGGCAACCGATTCACATTTATGACGATTGCAATGTCACATGATCACCTTTTGCAACTCTCTGACAAGCACAGCCAATGGGGAAGCCAGATTCATTTAACAATCGTGTAACTAACTTAACAATTGCAATGATTCACTTAGCAACAGTGCAAAGGTAGGTCGTAAAATGGGGCAAAGGTCACAAATGTCTCACTTAGCGAGATATATTTTGGGCTCAATTGTGGTTGTCTGTTGAGGGCTACCTGTACTCTAAATCAAATGCGGTGGGGGGGGGATTCTGCAGGTTATACCATAGTAATACAGGCCGGGCTTGGGTAGTTACAGGAAATCTGGTTTTTCAGTGGTAGAATATTTCCCTCTCTCCCTGTAAGACACACGCAGACACACAAACGGGATCCTGATTGTGGAATTTGGGGAGTGGTTATTGCCTGCTTAGTTTGGGAAGGAATATACCAAAAGCTGTTCCTTCCTCACTTTACTTCCCTGTTCTTGTTCCATTACTTTATGGAAGCTTTTTTTCTTCTCAAGCTTTTGGTTCTATGACTTTCCAAAGTTAAATGAAGATAAATGGACTATCTATCTATCTATCTATCTATCTATCTATCTATCTATCTATCTATCTATCTATCTATCTATCTATCTATCTATCTATCTTCTGTGTATGTGTGTGTTTGTGAGTTCCAGCATAACTTTGGAACGCCTTGAGCAATTTCAACCAAACCTGGCACACAGATGACTTACTCTCTGGAAAAACTACTGTGCGTGGGTAAGACACCCCTCACACTCCTTGTGGGGGAGGGGGGAGTGTTCTGTTAAGATACAGCCTGTTGGCCTTAAAATGGCTTCTACTGTACTGCTGTAAAATGGCTTCTACTCTACAGCACAACAGAGTTGTCATGGTAATGCTTCACAGTACTCTACAAGGGGGATCCCTCTGGTAAGGGAGAAAATCCAACATTAGAAATTACGTTTGGTCCGGACATTTTCCCTCTATAAATGCTCGCCAGGTTATCCGCTAGTGAGTGAATAAATAATGATTCCACGGCCCTCAGAATAAAGGAATGGCTAGGAAATCTGCTGAGAGATGTTGCTTTATTAGAACATGAGGATGTCGCAGCTGTTCACAGTTTTAAAATGTAGAGAGTGAGAAAAACTGTACCAAAGAAAAACAGCGCCGGGTTCGAGTGGCACCCGGTGCTGCAAACTGAAAAGTTGGGTGGCTTAAAAAGGAGACAGTCAGGGGGTGGAAAAGCCACCAGTAAAGTTTGAAAGCAGATTTTGAGCAACGATGGAGAAGTTCCTTGGCTCCCGATTTGGCTTCCTGAAGACGATCAAAAGAAAGCAATCCAGGTCATTTTTTACCCAGACATGTTCCCTGCAGGCATGTTTTCAACACCTGGAACAAACCAAAATGAAATCTAGAGAAACCCCTGAGGTTCTCCAAGGAAGCTTTCACGGAAGGCGGTTGGACAAACCAAAATCCCTCTGACCCCCACCCAAACCAATCCTGAGCACTAAAGGAGTTATCTTCACAGTCCTGGCCTCTTCTACCTGGCCTAAGGCCAGGTCTAAACAGTTTCTAAACTTCTCCTCCTAAATCTGTTCTAAAACCAATGCAACTCTTTTTTATTTTTATTTTTATTTTTGCAGTCCCTTCGTTTCTTCCCCCTGCCCGGCGGACCCCAGAAATATCCTTCCTTCATTTTGACGGATCTTTTGCGGGGCCAGCTATAGCGCAAGGATAAGAAAAACCCACACGAGCGAGAAAGAGAGAGAGAGAAAGAAAGAAAGAAAGAGAGAAGTGAATGGTAGCCATTGAGCCAAGGCCTGTTTTCCTGCCCTCTCCTGCAAAATATACCCAGACCCTTTGGGTTTCTTCTCACTTCTGCAGCTCCAGATGGTGCAAGAATCTCTCTTGCCACCCCGGGCATCTCCTGCAAAAGGGTTTCATTGATGTTCTGATCAACTCTGGAGGCTGGGAAGTCTTTCTGCTGGGCAGGAGAGCCAAGTCTGCTGTGCCCACCCCCCCACTCAGTCAACCTACAGTCCAGAGGGGAGGACACCGGTGCAAAGTCGTATGCCAGTCCTTGAGGGGGCCAGGTGGTGGAAGAGGGGCAGGAGCTGGGAGGAAGGAAGGGCCAAATCTCCAAGCCTGATTCCTCAAAAGTCATCAACCGCAGGTCGGCCTTAGTTTCTGGCTGCTATGATGACTGACAGGGCTACGCCCCCCAGCGCTACAGCAGTGGCACCGAACAGCCACTTCCACGGAATTGTCTGGGAAGGAGAAAAAAATAAACATATAAGTGACTGTCAAAATTCAGAAGACACATGGCTCAGGAACTGGCATATCCCGAGCAGCCTCAAAGAAACAATTAGAAAACAAATGAGAGAAAAAGACCCAGCGGTCCATCGATCCTGCTCTTTAGAGTTTGTCTCTTGTTTTTAATTTATTATTTTTATAGTTTCTTTATTTTTATTTTTAATTTCGGTCAGACGGTGGGCCTGTGCAGGGGTGGGCTTCGAAAATTTCAGCAACGGGTTTTCTAGGTGGGCGTGGCCAAGGTGAGTGTGGTCCTTGACCCAACAAATGCGCGAACGACAAAAACGTGCCGACAAAACCGCGGCAAGAACACCACGATGTCATACATGCGCCCACAACAACGTGCCGACAAAACCGCCCCCACAAAAGCGCGATTTAAGTTAAGGTAAGGGTTAGGGGTTAGGTTCAGGGTTAGGGTTATTAGGTTGTTATTAGTTGTTTCTTGAAGGCCCACTTTTGTCGGCGCGCTTCTCCGCGCATTCGTCGGCGTGATTTCAACCTTGCGGTTTTCTCAGCGCGGTTTTGTCGGCGCGCTTTTGTTGAGCGCGCATTTGTCGGTGAACCAACGTGGCCTAGTCGGCCTCCTGCACCATGGTGTGTGGGTGGGGCATTTTTGCCTTCCCCAGGCTCCGGAGGCTTTCCTCGAGCCTCTGAGAGGGTGAAAACTGCCTCCCCAGGCTCCGGAGGCCGGAAACGGACCCATTTCTGGCCTTCTGGAAGGCCTGTTTTTCCTTATCCCTGAGCCTCCGTGCAGGCCCTGCACTTACCTCACATCCAAAACAGACCACATGGAGACTCCGGGGAGGGGCGGGGCTAGCCAAGGGTGGGATTCGGAGGTTTTCTGAACCAGCCACAATGTTAGCTAGGGGTTCTCCCGAACCTGGGCAAAACCATAGCAGCCACCCCTGGATCCGTGTTTATCCCAAGCATGTTTAAACCCAGTTCCTGATGAATTTGCTCAATCAAGAGGACTAAAAATCACAACTTTTACATCAGGGGGCCCCCAACCCCTGGCTTGTAGCTCATTACCCAGGCCATGGCCCATTTGGAAGTGGGCTGTGCAAGCCCGCCTCTCACACAAATGGAGCTGCACATGCATGCACTCATCTACCACCTGCGGGGAACATCCCCTCTTCCCCCACCGCCCCCTGGGTTGCCAAGCTGGGACCTCTGTTTTATATAACCTTGCATGGCTCCTTATGTTTTTGTCCTTATTTTGCTGCTCCAGAGCTCCAACTTGCAAATTTGAGTTTTTCCAACACTACCTTCTCATATCATTTGCCCAAAATTAAGGTAGGTCCAGTTTGGAGTATGCTGCCTACCAAGCAACTCTTGTTAAGCATTTTGGGAAAATTCCGCAAATGCTTTCCGACTCCTCAATTAAGAGATCCACTCTTGAGTCCCAGGCCTTGGAATATGGAGATTTTACACCCCACTACCTCTCCCAGAGGCATGCATGGGGGTATTTTTCTGATTTTCACCTGATCCAACCCATTATTCAGACATGGGAAGTTGAAGCGATGTGGACTTCAACTCCCAGAATTCCTGACGATTTAATGATTTAAATCCTGGGAGGTTGGTGGCCACAAAGGGTATTTAAAGGAGTATGTGGGTGTTAGTGGTGAAGAAAAGGTTAAGAACCATTGCCTTAGACCATGGGTGTCAAACTCAAGACCCACGGGCCAGATCCAGTCCATGGGGTACTTAGATCTGGCCCGCGGGGCAACCTTGGAAACAGCAAAGGAACGGCCTGTGGAGCCTCTGCCAGTGAAAATAGGTTCTTCCTGAGACTCAATTTCTCGCTGCGACGGCCTCTTGCAACCCTCTGCCAGCAAAAATGGAGCTGGGGAGGGCTGGCAGAGGGTTACAGGAGGTCGTCGCAGCCAGAAATGGAGCTTAGGAACCTGTTTTCGCTGGCAGAGCACTCGGGCCGCCACAGGTGCCGACATGAATGACATCAAGCAGGCCACACCCACTCTGGCCACACCCACCCCAGCTCCCTGAGGTCAAATACAACCCTGATGCGGCCCTCAATGAAATCGAGTTTGACACCCATGCCGTAGACAAACAGGCCCTAACCTGTTTAGCCTTTGAAGGTAGAAAGCAACATCTTACATTGAGCACGGAAAGCAAGTGGCAATTTTTATAGGCCGCTGTGTCGGTTCTAAGGGCAAAAGACACAAGGGCCTGCAGAAGTTTCTACGCTCATCCTACAGCTGTTAGTACGCAAGGCATCCCATCCATTTCCCTTTTTCTCCCTACCTCTCTTGCTCAGCGAATACTCCTTTCTGGCCACTTACCCAGGAGGATTTATCTTTGCACTTCGCTGGGGGGCTGGTGGACCCAGGGTTCCCCAGCATCTTGCGGTACATCTCTGCCTCGATGCTCTTTTGGTCAGCGTGCTTCTTGGCCAGTTTCGAGAGCTCGGTGTGAATGGTCTGGAGGCCGATGGAGAACAGAATACAGCATGATTGGGGGTACCGTTAAGAAGGTGAGAAGAACACTTCTACATCAGAGTGCCTGGGTTATTTATTTATTTAAATCCCGCCTTTATCATTTTTTATAAACACTTCAAGGTGGTAAATATAGCTGATATTCCTTCCTCGTCCTATTTTTCCCACAACAGCGACCCTGTGAAGGTGGGTTGGGCTAAGAAAGAGAGACTGGCCCCAAATCAACCAACCAGCTTCTCTTTTTTTTTTTTAAATTAAAAAGTTTTATTTCATTTTCATTTTATACAATCACATATATACTGTGCATGATTAAGCCCATATAACATTAAGCAATAAATACAACTCTTCTTATATTCCGAAATACAAAACCAACATAGCGCTTCAACCCTCCATACACCCTTTCTTTCTCCACCTTCCAAATTTCTTTTCTCCCCTTCAGCATTCCCCTCTTCTACTTCCCCTCCCCCTCTAACGTTCCTTTCTCCCCCTCCCTTCCATCTCACCCTCTTTCCATTCCCCTCTCACTCCCTCTCTACCCCTCTCTCTTCTTTCCCTCTACTCCTCACTTCGGTGTATTTCTACTATCCATTGATGTATTCGGCTTCTTATTTTATACTAAAATTAGAAAAAGGAAAAGAAAAAGGCAACAGTATACAAGTGCCTTCTTGTTGTTCTAAAGATTAACATAAACTATATTACCCCCCTCCCCCCCCTCCCCCCCTATAATCCCCCCTCCCTTCCCCCCTTCCGACTTCCCAAATCCCGTACCCGGTATAGCTTTTTATCAAACACAGTCTCGAGTATATTAAAACCAAGTAAGTGAAAAGTGAAAAGAAAAAGGAAAAGAATAGAAGAAAAAAGTACTAAAAAAAAAGAAAGAAAATCAATAAACTCTCTACATTGAGCTCAGCTTCAACCAACCAGCTTCTCATGCCCAAGGTAGGGCTAGAACTCACAGAACTTAAATTCCTTGTGTGTCCAATCACACTTGGCCAATAAAGAATTCTATTCTATTCTATTCTATTCTATTCTATTTTCTATTCTATTCTATTGTACTCTACTCTTCTTTGGTTTCTAGTCTGGTGCCTTAACCACTAAACCAAGTTGTCTGTTGCAAAGTTGGCCAACACAATTCCAGGAAAACATCTTGGCAGGCTGTAACATTCCTTTTTCTGCATAGGCGGCCTTAGAACAGGAGAAGGCTCATCTGAGCCAGATTTTGACTTATTCCCCTCCCAATGGTGGTGGTGGGTTTAGTTCTGACATTTTTCTTGCCCATCTCAACTGCTTACAGACCTTCTTCCCAAAGATGGTCACAGAGTCACCGTTTGTAAGAGGGAATATGGATAAAGATGTTCTCCAATGTCAGGCCTTCCAAGTGTCTTCTATCACTCCTTGGTGTTCTCTGAGCTTGATTGTTCACTGTCAGTTATTCTTCTCTATATATAAAAGTGTGTGTGTGTGTTTTCCAGCATAACACTGGAACTTGAGCAATTTCAACCAAACTTGGTACACAGATGACTTACTCTCTGGAGAAAAATACTGTGGGGTAAGACACCCCTAATACTCTTTGGTGTGTGTGTTCTGTTAAGATACAGCCTGTTGTGCCTTAAAATGGATTCTACTGTACTGCCATAAAATGGCTTCTGCTGTACAGCGTAGTGGAGTTGCCATGATAACAGCTTCACAATGCTCCACAGGGGGCCTCCTACTGGTAAGGCGGGAAATCCAACATTAGAAATTACATTTGGTCCGGACATTTCCCTCCCTTTAAATAAATACCCGGGCAACGCTGGGTTATCAGCTACTTGTATATAAATAGGGAGCAAAAACAAGTTTACTCACCAGCACTGATGATGTTACCTAGTCTGGTAACGAAATGTCTGCAAGCAAACAACCAAGCTCAGAGAGCACTAAGGACTCCCCTGTTCAACTGAGTTACAGAGATTCTTTTACTGTCCTCTTATCAGTCTGGGGTTCATGAAATCACCTTCCCAGCTGGATTTTGACAAGCATAGTCAATAGGGGAAGGAGCCTATAGGCTGTTTGGTGCTCATAAGCCCCTGCTTGTTTTCCCTGCCCCAGTTACGATCAGATTCCAAGGCTTACCTTATTTGATGGTTCCAGCTTCAGAGCAGTCTTTAAGATAGGGATGGCCCCACTGTATTCCCCTTGCTGTGCCAGAACCTAGATTAGCAGACAAGAGAAAAATGCTGGGCAATCTCTGGTTTAACGCAGCTCTTTTGAAAGCCTCTGCCAGACCTATCTGATGGCATCCATTCAAAGTTACAACAGACCCGCACAAAGCTACTTACCACCCAACTTATAATGGCCACACACACACACACACACACAGGCACGATCATGTGATCGTATTTTGGGTGCTTGGCAACTGGCTCACCTTTACAGCTGTTTGCAGCTTCCTGTGATGATGTGACCACAATTAGTAATGCTTTTTTTTGGGGGGGCCAATTTCCAATAGTTACTTCCGGTTTCCGGCAAAAGACACTCATGGAAAAAATGGATTTGCTTAACAACCACTGTGTTTGCTTAACGACTACAGAGTTCGTTTAACGACCCCCACAATAAAGCTCCTGAAATTGCATGTGGTCACATGGTGACCCACTTAACGACTGCGATGACTTGCAATCGTAATCCTGGGTTCAACTCTAGAAAGAGTGCAGAGAAGGACAACCAAGATGATTAGGGGACTGGAGGTTAAAACATACGATGAACGGTTGCAGGATCTGGGCATGGCTAGTCTAGTGAAGAGAAGGACCAAGGGGAGACATGATAGCAGTCTTCCAATATTTGAGGGGCTGCGACAGAGAGGAAGGGATCAAGCTATTTGCCAAGGCACCTGAAGGCCAGGCAAGGAATAATGGATGGAAACTGAACAAAGAGAGATTCAACCTGAAAATATGGAGAAATTTTATGACCGTGAGAGCAATCAACGCATGGAACAGAAGTTGCCTTCGGACGTTGTGGGAGCTTCATCACTGGAGGCTTTCAAGAGGAGATTGGACTGCCATTTGTCAGAAATGGTGTAGGGTCTCCTGCCTGGGAGGGGGGTTGGACTAGATGACCTATAAGGTCCCTTCCAACTCTGTTAATCTGCAATTATAGTTGGAAGCCAAGGATCGCCTGATCCGGAATATAACCTGTGAGGAGGTGCCAAGTGCTGTCATCCTTTGACGGGCAGTTCCACCAGCCAATAACTGAGTGCATGTTGTGTTTTCCTGTTTTAAATTGTATTGTTTTGTGTTTTTAATCTTCTTAATATTTTGATTGTTTTTATGTAAGCTGCCCAGAGTCCTTTGGGATTGGGCGGCATACAAATCTATTAAAATTAAAATTAAAATTCAATCATCCTCAGACCTTGAGCTCATTGTTAAACCCTCTGTTACCTTTCCCTTTCGGAACAGCGCCTTGATGTTATCTGGCTGTTGCTCCAACACTTGATTGCAGGCTCGCAGGGCAGCCTCAAAATGGTCCAGCTTAAGATGGGACGCTGCTAAATTATTCAAACATTTTATCTTCACTTCCACCAGCTCTGCCTCTTCTTCCTCACTGAAATCCACTGCAGGGAGAGAAATGAAACGGAGTTAGGACTGGGAAAAATCCTGTGATTCAGGACAGGGGACAGGACTCTGATTCATTGAACAGTCCTGTTACTTTTTAAAAAAAAATATTTACAAACATGTAAAATACACATACACAAAACTTAGACGTACCTCACATTTACACAATACAAAACGAACAGGAGCTTCCTGTTCTTTCTAATAGTAATTGCCAATCGATATCGCTCACCTTATATTGTTTCCCCTTCTATTATATTTCATTTGTATTTCACCATTCTTAGCCCTCTTATCTTACTCCTCTGTCTGCTATATTGGCTGATTACCTCTAGTAAGTTTAAACCACTTGGATACATATATATGTGTTAATTCTCCTTAACTACTATTTTTGGGCTTTGTTGTCTTCCTTCATTGATCCTTGTTTCTTTCCTCCATCCACCTATATCGTTTATCCCATATCTGGTAGTATTCTGATTCTTCTTTTCCCTGGATTTCTTTAGTTAGTTTGTCCATTTCAGCGCAATCCATAACCTTTCTTATTATTTCATCTTGGCTTGGAATTAATTTGTTTTTCCATTTCTGGGCAAAGGCAATCCTTGCTGCCGTAATTATATGTAATATTAAATACTGAATTTATTTTTTATATTTCACAGTCATTATTCCTAATAAAAAAAACTTCAGTTTCCATTCTATTTTAACACCTGTTATTACCTCTAGCCACTTTTTGATCCTTTTCCCAAAAAAATTAGCCTCCTCACAGGGCCACCATAAGTGGTAGTATGTTCCATGTATTGATTCACATTTCCAGCATTTTGGGGTTGAGATTTTAGCTAACCTTGTTGGTGCCAGAGTCAGGACTGGGAAAAAGCCTGTGATTCAGGACAAGGGGCAGGACTCAGATTCACTGAACAATCCTGTTACTAACTTGACAACTGCGGTGATTCACTTAACAACTGTGGCAAGAAAGGTTGTAAAATGGGGCAAAACTCAACACAAATGTCTCACTTAACAAAATTTTGGGCTGAATTGTGGTTGTAGGTCAAGAACTGCCTGTATCTATAGTACCCGCTCCATATTGTAGAGTTCAAGAGGCATTTTAAAAAAAATAAGGATTATGCTGCTAGTTCCCAATTATTGAGCAGCACTTTGGTACAAAACAAATTGCTCCTTGTTCTGACCGAGGCTTCCCAAGAGCATGAAGCAAACTCCTTGTCCCAACAAAAACCACTTTTATTAACTATGAATTCTGCTCATTGGCATCCAGCAAACTCTTTCAAGGGAGGATTTATAGTCACAGAACTTATCTGGCTTAGAGAAATGACAGGCCAATATCTGCAAAACTTGGAAAGAAGTCTCGGAGAGTCACGAACCAATGAAGCGAACTAATTGTCTCCTGCAAACTCCACTCCCCTTTCGCTCCTCTTTTATTTCTTCTGGGAGGGGCCATTCACCGTCCATCTGTGGCCTTACTCCCAAGACAACCCCTGTTCTTTAGCATGCGCACACTTGGAACAGGCTCCAACTGTTCGTCTGCCTCACTGACGTCTGACTCTGAAGGCAGTTGAAAACTGGCCCTGGTCCTGCCTCGGACGCAGAGCCCTCATCAGAGCCTTCCCCAGACTCCAGGACTGGCCCATGATCCACCCCAACATCTTCACTGTCCAAATCTACTGCCAGGGTCCACTGGCTGCTGACGGGCCACAACACTCCCCTAGGCGGGGCTCTGGGTAGAAGCCAGGCTTCCTGGGGGGCTAAGGGGGGGAGGGGGGAATCAGATACCTTTAGTATTGGAGTTGATGACCTTGAGAGCAATGTCATAGGAATTGGCGGCCAGAACGTAATTTAATTGCTGGTAGTGAACATTGCCATATTCTCTCTTCCGGTTAGCCAGTGAGACTTTCTCTTTCCCGCTGAGGAGTTCCAAATCAGGAGCATCCTGGGCTGTCAACAATTCCACCTCGAGAGTTAAGGAAGCACAGGGAGGAATGTCGGGAATCCTGTTCGGAAGAAATCAGCAGGTGCATTCAGATCAGGTGAGATCCAAGGTTCAATCAACACAACGTTCTGTTGCCAAGAAGGGCCCATTTCATTGAGCCACTAAGTTTGCTAAACTAAACCCGAGTTTCTCAACCTTTGCAACGTGTGTGGACTTCAACTCCCAGAATTCTCCAGCCTATTCTGGGAGTTGGAAGTCCACAAGCCTTAAAGTTGTAAAGGTTGGGAAACACTGTACGAGACCAAAATCTCCTAAAACTGTGCACGTTTACGGATTCAAGCGACAAAATGTGTGTTGTGTCGCAGAGCATGTGGGCACACACAGATGATCTGCTGGAAACATTAAAGCAGCTAAGCTAGGAGTATCAAACAGACAATTCCATGAAGGATTTCAAGGTTGACTCAGCCTTCCTTCCTTCCAAGGTGCGTAAAACGAGGACCCCAGACTGTTGGGGGGCAATAGGCTGACTCTGTAAAGCGCTTAGAGAGGCCTGTAAAAGCACTGTGAAGTGGTATATAAGTCTGTGTGCTGTTGCTATTTCTTCCCAATACTTCACAGGTCAATTGCTGAAGCAGAAACTCCATTTCTGACCTTCGTGGCTGGACTGATCCAAGTATTATAGCAATAGCAATAGCAGTTAGACTTATATACCGCTTCATAGGGCTTTCAGCCCTCTCTATGCGGTTTACAGAGTCAGCATATCTCCCGCAACAACAATCCGGGTCCTCATTTTACCCACCTCGGAAGGATGGAAGGCTGCGTCAACCCTGAGATGGTGAGATTTGAACAGCCGAACTGCAGAACTGCAGTCAGCTGAAGTAGCCTGCAGTGCTGCATTTAACCACTGCGCCACCTCGGCTCTTTATTATGGGCTAGGTTAAGTCGAAAGGATTGTTACTAAGAACCTGGGTCCAACAAAATACCTCCAGGACATTCCACAGGTAGAGTCCGAAGACTCCACCCTCTGTTGCCTCTTAATGATCCTGTTTTCTGAAGTGGGCTGTTTCTACGCATAAGGTGGTAAGCAGAAGATCTATTTAATCCTCTTTAGAACAGCACAAGTGGATCAGAGATCCACCTAGCCCAACTTTTAGCTAACAACCCCCCCCCCCCCCCACACACACACATTATTGTTTAAGGAGCAATAACTTTTTCTGGATTTTCTGTCTGCCAGCTGGAAATTAGCAATAGCAATAGCAGTTAGACTTATATACCGCTTCATAGGGCTTTCAGCCCTCTCTAAGCGGTTTACAGAGTCAGCATATTGCCCCCAACAACAATCCAGGTCCTCATTTTACCCACCTCGGAAGGATGGAAGGCTGAGTCAACCCTGAGCCGGTGAGATCTGAACCGCCGAACTGCAGAACTGCAGTCAGCTGAAGTAGCCTGCAGTGCTGCATTTAACCACTGCACCACCTCGGCTCTATAATTCAGAGAGACTTCCTCTAAATAGATACTCTCTGTAGCTAGCTGCTAAAACACCCCATTCTTGCCAACAACCCAGCTTCTGTCCACTTCCTCATGTACCTCCCCAGTGGGCCGAAGCAGTAATTCCCATCTGAAGTGATGAGCGCTGTCTCCCCCATGTCCATCAGCTGCACACAGAGATCCAGGGCCTGTGAAGAGGAAGAGGGCAGAAAAGGAAAATTATTTGGGGAGCAAGGAGGGTGTGCGGGGAAGACAAATAGTCATTCAGACACCCCATTTGAACAGTGTTTCCCAACCTTCACACATTGGAAACCTGTGGTCTTCAACTCCCAGAATTCCCCAACCAGCATGGCTGATTGGGGAATTCTGGGAGTTGAAGTCCACGCATCTTAAAAGTTGCCAGGGTTGACTTGGTGCTTACAGTATCTATCACCCTGTTAGATGTATTCCCTTGGTTCCTGTTTATTTGCTGCTTATAACAATTCAGGACATCAGCTACCAATTTATTCTCAAAAGGAATCTTCCCAGAATCCCAATGGATGGAGCTGCAGTCCTTCAACTAAAGGCTATATAGTAAAAGTGCGGATGATGGTAACTTTTCCAAACCAATATAAGAAAAGTGATTCTAACCTTCCATTCTCTCCGGCTTGCCTTTAAATATCTAAAGGTAAAAAGGTTTTCCCAATCCACATCATGAAAATCTCCAGAGGGCAGGGCTCATGTGTGTTTCTTAGACGAGGGAATCAACATTGTATGAAGACCCTTCCCATGGTCATGTGGCCAGCAGAATTATACGCCGAGGCGCATGGAACTCTGTTACCTGGTTTCCCCCAAAATAAGCCCTCCCTGGATAATAAACCCAATCGGGCCTTTGAGCGCATGCGCAAATAAGCCCTCCCCGAAAATATTGCAACACAGCAGGTGACCACACTTGCTGCCTCCTGCACCTCAAAAATAATAAGACCTCCCCAAAAATAAGGTCAAACACTTAGTTTTTTTTGGGGGGGGGGAATCAAAAGAAAATAAGATCCTGTCTTATTTTCGTGGAAACACGGTACCTTCCCACCAAAGTGCTACCTATATATCTACTCACATTTGCATGTTTTCGAACTGCTAGGTGGGCAGGAGCTGGGGCAAGGAACAGGAGCTCACCCTGTCACATAGCACTCAGGTCTCGAACCTGGGCTCCCTGCTTTGCAGCTGGCAAGCTAAGCATGTTTAACTGCTGACCCCCTTTAAATATCTACTCCACAGGGAAATAAGTTTCTAGTCCCCATTTTTTCCCCAGGCAGACACGCACCTGGATGCCATCAAAATCCCCCAGCGTGAAGGTGAGTCTGGGGTTTTCCTCCACCACTGTCCCATCCTCCAGCATTGCTTTAAACCGGATGGTCACATCCTGGCCCCTGAATGGCCGGGTCTCCTGGCCTTGCCCTGGTAAGAGGACTTTCTTCTTCAGTAAGCCATTCCCTGGAGATGAGATTGAGAGAAGAGTAACTTATTAGAATTAGAATCCTCAACTTAGAGGTACAGATAGTTCTTGACTTACAACCCGAACTAAGACCTGTTGTGGTCTGCCAGTGGAGGTGGCAGCAGATTAGGACAGTGAGGAGGTTGGGGAGGAACTTGGGCCAGTCCTGGAGTCCGGGGAAGGCTCAGACAAGGGCTCTATGTCTGAGGAAGAGAGGGGGCCAGGGCCATCTGAGAGTTATCAGCTGCCTTCAGAGTCAGACATCAGTGAGGCAGACAAAGAGCTGGAGCCTGTTCCCAGTATGCGCATGCACACAGTTGCCAGACGAAGGGAACAGCTAAATAACAGGGGTCGACTTGGGAATAAGGCCACAGGTGGATGGTGAGGCCCCTCCCAGAGGAAATAAAAGAGGAGCAAAAGGGGAGTGGAGTTTGCAGGAGACAATTAGTTCACTTCATTGGTTTGTGACTCTCCAAGACTCCTTGCCAAATTTTGTACATATTGGCCTGACATCTCTCCAAGCCAGATAAGGTCCGTGACTGTAAATCCTCCCTTGAAAGACTTTGCTGGATGTGAATGAGCAGAATTCACAGTCAGTTAATAAAAGGGGGTTTTGTTGGGACAAGGAGTTTGCTTCATGCTCTTGGGAAGCCTCGGTCAGAACAAGGAGCAATTTTTTTTGTACCAAAGTGCTGCTCAATAGTTGAGAACTAACAGCGTAATCCTTATTTTAAAAAAATGCCTCTTGAACTCTACAATATGGAGAAGGTGCTAATATAGATACAGGTAGTCCTTGACTTACGACCACAACTGAGTCCAAAGTCTCTGTTGTTAAGTGAGACATTTGTGAAGTGAGTTTTGCCCCATTTTACAACCTTTTTTTGCCACAGTTGTTAAGTGAATCACCGCAGTTGTCAAGTTAGTAAAAGGACTGTTCAATGAATCTGAATCCTGCCCCCTGTCCTGAATCACAGGCTTTTTCCCAGTCCTAACTCTGTTTCATTTCTCTCCCTGCAGTGGATTTCAGTGAGGAAGAAGAGGCAGAGCTGGTGGTTGCTAAATGAGTCGTACCCAATTTTACTATTTTTTTCCCCATGGTTGTTAAGCGAATCACTGCAGTTAAATGACGCACATGGCTGCTAAGTGAATCCAGCTTTCCCCACTGACTTTGCTCGTCAGATGCCAGCTAGGAAGGTGGCAAATAGCAATCACATGACCACAGAACACTGCAACCATCCTAAATACAGAGTTCCCAAATTTTGATCTACATGACTGTGGAGATGCTGTGACGGTCATAAGTTCAAGGAGCAGTTGTCAGTCACTTTTTTGAGTGCTGTTGTAACTTTGAGCTAACAAAATGGTTGTTAAGTTGAGGATTACAAATACCATATTTTTCAGACTATAAGACACACCGGTATATAAGACGCACCAAGATTTCGAAGAGGTAAGTTAGAAAAAAAGGTTTTTGTCCTTCCTGGTCCCCAGGAGCATTCTGTAAGCTTCAGCAAGGCTGGGGGGGGAGACAAAAATGCCTCCATTTTTTTGAAAAACGGGTGGAAAACGGGCCATTTTCCGCAAACACAGGCATTTTTGCTTTCCCTCAGCCCTGCTGAAGCCTGCAGAGTGTTTCTGGGGGCTGGGGGAAAGGCAAAAATGCCTCAGTTTTTGCGAAAAACAGCCCGTTTTTTACAAAAATGGGGTGTGGGGGCGGGGCTTCAGGAGACCCAAAAGGGCTGTATTTGGTGTATAAGATGCACCAACATTTCCACACTCTTTTTTTTGGGGGGGGGGTACGTCTTATACTCTGAAAAATACGGTATGTAGAACAGAAAGACATCCTTAATAAAGACTATAAGTCCCACAATACCTGCTCTGAGAATCCTGAATCCCATCACATCCGCAGAGAAGGAGTTTGATACAAATCTAGAGGTACCTGCCCCAAGGAACATACAATACAGGTAGTCCTCAATTTACAACCAGACCCTTAAAAACTGTCCAAAGCAATAATGGACCTTCCTGAGGGTACTTACAAGATGGCTCCAAAGTCCCAATGGTGGTTCCCCCATCCTGAGGTCACATGGCTTCATATATATATATAAACTTGGGTATGGCTAGCTGATGAGAGCTAAATAGCTTGAAATAGATCTATACTAGTCTCCCTTTATTTATTTATCAGCATAAATATAACAAATGTAACAAAAAAGGCAACAGTAAAAAATATTGGGTTTCTGTCTGGATGGTCTCTTGTGACGAGCCTAATGACAGAGAGTGGAAGTGTGACCTTCCTCCCATACTTGGGCATACCAGGGGTTGTGACTTTAAGTATATACCTCCCACCCTGGCTGGCTGATAAAGGAGTCGTTCTCTGTAGCTCAAATGGTTAACTCCCTGCCTGGGAAGGCAATGGAGCACAGGTTCGATTCCCAAACTTGGGTATGGCTAGCTGATGAGAGCTAAATAGCTTGAAATAGATCTATACTAGTCTCCCTTTATTTATTTATCAGCATAAATATAACAAATGTAACAAAAAAGGCAACAGTAAAAAATATTGGGTTTCTGTCTGGATGGTCTCTTGTGATGAGCCGAAGGACAGAGAATGGAAGTGTGACCTTCCTCCCATATTTGGGCATACCAGGGGTTGTGACTTTAAATATATACATACATACATACATACATATATATGATATGAGATATATATATGGCTGTTTGCAGCATCCCCTCGTCACGTCATCGCATTTTACAAGGGCTTTGCTGAAAAACGGCATTTACTTTTGATTTTCAGCAAAAACAGCCCGCAGTGAAGCATTGGCTGGCTTAACGACTGCGGTGTTGGTTTAACATGGGTGAGCCAATTTACAATTTTCATGACTTACGACTGTGATGTGCAGGCTCCATTATGGTCATACGTCTACGGACTACCTGTACACGCCAGATGATGTGGGGCAGCGCGTGTGAATAAAGACGGGTCATAAATGCAGTGAGAGTTCTTCCCCAGCACCTAGATAAGGACCCAGGGAACATGGGGGACTAGAAAAGCAGCAGAGAAGGGGACAAAAGCTATGGTACCACCTAAAACATCAAGCCATTCCTGGCTCGCCTCCGACTCTTCCTTAGATGGATGTTCCACTTTCGCTTCTTGGTTGTCTTTTTTGGCAGAGCTGGTTGGGACATCCTCCAGTGGTGGGAGACCACTTAAATCCCCGTCGTCTGTACTATCCAGGACTTCAAAATCTTCCCCGTTGTCAATCATGGAACCCTGGGTGGATGCCAGTTCAGATGAGGTCAAGTCGACTAGACTGGTGCCCGCCCAGTCGTCCAGGTCTTCCCCTCCAGAAGCCATGGCGCCGCTGCGCTTCTGATCAGCTGAGCTGCAAGAAGGTGGGACAGAGAAAGAGGTCAAGAGTAAGGCTCGACATTTAGGCAAGAAAAACAAAATGCACAGGTACAGTGCAGGTGATACCTTGCTCAATAACAGTAACTGTGAGAGGGATCTTGGGAGTCCTAGTGGACAACCATTTAAATAGGAGCCAGCCGTGTACAGCAGCTGCCAAAAAAGCCAACACAGTTCTAGGCTGCATAAACAGAGGGATAGAATCAAGATCATGTGAAGTGTTAATACCACTTTATAATGCCTTGGTAAGGCCACACTTGGAATACTGCATTCAGTTTTGGTCACCATGATGTAGAAAAGATGTGGAAACTCTAGAAAGAGTGCAGAGAAGAGCAACAAAGATGATTAGGGGACTGGAGCCTAAAACATATGAAGAACGGTTGCAGGAACTGGGTATGTCTAGTTTAATGAAAAGAAGGACTAGGGGAAACATGATAGCAGTCTTCCAATATCTCAGGGAGATATTTGCCACAAAGAAGAGGGAGTCAAACTATTCTCCAGGGCACCTGAGGGTAGAACAAGAAGCAATGGGTGGAAACTAATCAAGGAGAGAAGCAATTTAGAACTGAGGAGAAATTTCCTGACAGAAAAATTAAGCAATGGAACAACTGGAAGTTGTGAATGCTCCAACACTGGAATTTTTAAAGAAGATGTTGGATAACCATTTGTCTGTAGTGGTGTAGGGTTTCCTGCCTAAGCAGGGGGTTGGACTAGAAGACCTCCAAGGTCCCTTCCTATTCTTCTATTCTATTCTATCCTATCCCATCCCTATTCTATTGAGGACACTTGGCTGAGTTTTTTGATTCTTTGCTCCAGTTCCAGGAAATCCACCTCCCATTCTTAACAGACGTGGATAATTCCACAGCCTTCTGGGGTCCTTGGTGCTTTCTAAGCTTGTTTTCTTGCAAACCGTTTCATTACCAAACCAGGTGACATCATCAGTGTGCTGATGGTGTACCTAGTTTGGTAATGAAATATCTGCAAGAAAACCCCCAAGCTCAGAGAGCACCAAAACCCCACAGTTCGATCCTGAGCTACGAATATTTTATATAAAATATTTTTTCTTCCTTCTCCCTCCCCCCCACCCCCCAAAAAGAAGCATCCAAGCACACAACTAACAAAAAAATGTGTTCATTTAATGAACAATGAAAATTCGATGAGAAGATTTAAAAATACTAATGCTATTAATTAAAACATTAATTCAAAAGGGTGAAAATCACTCAGGAAACCAATTAAACTAGTTAAAGATATGGGAAGAAAAGGCAACATTTGCTCTGCAACCAAAAACTGTGTGTGTCTGTGTGTATCTGACAACCCTCAGATACAGAGGAATTTCATAAAATGTGATCAGCTACCCAAAAACTCGCCTGGCCCCAGAGATAAGGGAAATCCACCTTCGCATGGAGTTGTTCTCCAGCAGACAGAATGATACAGAGTCATGCAGCCATTATGTTGATTGCTAACAATGCATTTAGCTCCTGTTGTGAAATTCACTCATCCTTATTAATTAATTAATTACACTTATAGGCCACCCATTTTACCTCAAGGTAACTGTTGTGGCCCAGCAGGAGCTGTTGGAGCTGCCACCAGACTCCGACAGCAAAGGGCCCTATGAGTTGGCTCTGAAGGACCCTGGACAGGGTTCCGATTCCGAGCAGGGCGCAGAGAGGCTGGTTGGCCACC
Organism: Thamnophis elegans; assembly: GCF_009769535.1. NCBI lineage: Eukaryota > Metazoa > Chordata > Lepidosauria > Squamata > Natricidae > Thamnophis > Thamnophis elegans. Next base: position 171,626,083 of record NC_045541.1, read on the forward strand.
AGGAGGCACCTGAGCCTTGGACCATTGGGGAGGAGACAAGGGAGAGTGAGCCGGACGCCAGCAGTGAGTTATTCCTGGATGCCCGGCACCGAAGAGCTAATAGGCGTCAGGAACAGTTGTGCAGTTACAGGAGGTAATTGCACTCAGCTGATGGTCATTAGGCTCCTCTCCAGACTATAAAAGGACTGCTTGTGCATACGCCCCTCTTGCAGAAGTCAACACAGGAACTAATGTTGGAGAACATTATGGTGAGCTTGGCAGGCTGGATTGCTGCCAGGGCTTATCTGTGCTGGATTGCTGCCCAAGCTTGTCTGTGCTGGTTTGCTGCCAAGGACCTGTCTGTCTGTTAATTAAATGCCGTAACTTATCTTTGGCTCTGAGTGTGTGTTGTGTGGGACGATAGGGGTCAGAACAGGTAACTATTACAAATCGTATGAATTGGCACATCTTGTGATCTGGAGTTCCACAAGCTAAGGAACTCCTTTGGCAAGCTACCCATCCTTGCCATGACCCAAATTCCATTACAAGTATCTTTCCGATGTGCTATTTGGCCCATGGATGTGAGGTAACAAACTGAACACTCTATGGTGTGAACGAAGAACACAGCAACAGCATAATATATTACTGTATTTCTGCGTACATGAGTAAAGTGTGGTCCTATATAAAATAACGATAAGAACACAAATGTTTGCAATCTGAAAGCTGTCACAAAAGAGAGGCCAATGGGAGGTAATGCTTACAGTAATCGCCCATGTGCTTCTATAGCATGATCTTGCTTCTGGTTTTAATATCCTTTTTACTGCTTTATAGCTATCAAAGTATAGATGGGAGGGAAGAAGAGAGGAAGTAGCAATAGCAATAGCAGTTAGACTTATATACCGCTTCATAGGGCTTTCAGCCCTCTTTAAGCGGTTTACAGAGTCAGCATATTGCCCCCACAGTCTGGGTCCACATTTTACCCACCTTGGAAGGATGGAAGGCTGAGTCAACCCTGAGCCGGTGAGATTTGAACTGCCGAACTGCAGTTAGCAGTCAGCTGAAGTGGCTGCAGTACTGCACTCTTAACCACTGCGCCACCTCGGCTCTGAGTGAAGTGGAGAGGGAGGAAAGAAGAAAGAAAGAAAGAAGGAAGGAAAGAAGAAAAGGATGGAAGGAAAAGAAAGGAAGGGGGAGAAAGGAAGGGAAAGAAGGGAAAGAAAGGAGAAGAGAGGAGAGGAAAGAAAAGGAGACAGGCAACTCACAGCTTTAAAACCTATGTAAAAATGTAGTAGAGATTGAGCAAACATTCCTTAAAATCTGAACCAATTTGATAATTGCTGGTGCATCCAAATAAATGATTAAAATCGAATCTTGGTTTCAAACTTCAAATAGTTAGAGATATCGAAATTGCTAACAACAGAAACAACACTGTATACTGCCGCAGCAGAGGCGGTACTAATGCAATATATTTTCTCTTGCTTTCTCCCGCATCACTCTAGGGAAAAATAAACATCCTACGTTTATCCCGAGGGAGTTGAAATTACAGTGACCTCAGCAACTCCTCTGAACTCCAAATCTGTTACCAGTTAGTTTGTATGGGGTGTTTTCGACCAAAGTATTTTGCACATATTTCATCCATTCTAAATACCAAATAAGACAGAATAAATGACAAAAGCCCAGAAAACCGCAAAAGATTCCATGACCCGAACAGAGATTTGACAAAGTTATGTTTACTTGGCTTATATTTCAGTGTTTCATATGTGTACACATGTACCCAACTGTGTGAATTTTACATTATTTTATATGAATTTTATATACAGTTTTATATCATTGCAATGGGCCTATTTCAGTGTTGTTTTTTTCCCCAATCTTGGCAACATTTATAAGGTATGTGGACTTCAACTCCCAGAATTCCCCAGCCGGCATGAATTCTGGGAGTTGGTCTACCCATCTTAAAGTTTGAAAAACCCAGTCAATAAGCAAAGTCAGGTGAACTGAAATGCCGGCTTATAATATGGTCCTAGGAATATCTATCCAAAAACATAAGATGAATTCAGAAAAGCTTGCTTGTTAAACCTGTACAGAATTAATGCTTTACTTATAAATCAAGGTTGGCTCAGCCTTCCATCCTTCCATGGTCGATAAAATGAGGACCCAAATTGTTGAGGGGCAATATGCTGACTCTGTAAACCGCTTAAAGAGGGCTGTAAAGCACTGTAAAGTGGTATATAAGTCCAAGACTGAAATGCTATTGCTATTTACATATATAAATATTAAATGTAAAGGAACTCAAACTTCATTTGGGCAAGTAAACAAAGGTGCTGAAATACCAACATGCTCATTTCAGATTGAAACACTGAGCAGGTTAGGAATCTCACGTTTTTAGGGAAGATCTGAAAAAAGTTAGTCTCAGTTGCCTAGAAGAGAATAACATCCATTCCAGCTGCTGTGCTGTAGCACCAATTTTGTAAAACTGAGAATTCCTTCAAGGGAAATGATTTTCCACCAGAGAAATATTTTTGGGAGAAATTTCCTAACTTGGGGCACTGGAAAAACAACTTCCCCAACCCAGATGTGTGTGTGTGTGTGTGTTTTACAGATGTCTTCAGTATAGTCGTAGTCTTCAATTTATAATCATGGAGCCTTGCCTGTCAAAAGCACGATCTTCGTAAAATGGGACCTACGGTACCCAATTCTACAAACTTTGTTTTGTGGTAGTTGTTAAGCAAGCACTGCGGTCGTTAAGGGGAACCAATGGTTTGCTATAGGTGCAGTTTTGCTGAAAATCAGAAGTAACTTCTGGTTTTCAGCAAAACCTTTGTAAAACGCAGCCGTATACCCACAGGGCACTCCAAGCAGCTGTAAATGTGGCCCGGTGGCCGAGCACCCAAAATTCAGTCACGTGACTGTGAGGGGGAGACCCCGCTTCCATCCGTTGGAACTCTTGAGTCTGGGTCATAAGTATCATTGTGATAGATCCACTCTAAAGTCAAATGTTCATAAGTCAAGGACTACCTATACAACTCCAGGATGTTCTCTAAACCCAATAGAGCCGTGACTGAGAACCTGTGGCAGGCACGTGTGCCAGAGCTGGCACGCAGAGCCCTCTCTGTGAGCGTGGGCGCTGTCGCCAGCTGGACTTTGTGGGCACTGGAGCGCTGGAAAATGGCCTGAAAATGCCCCCCCCCCCCCAAACAGACCATTTTCTAGGCCGTTTTCTGGGGCGTTGTTGGCCTGAAAAATGGCACCAAAAAACAGGCATGCGTGCGCCAGCAGTCGGTCTTCGGGTTTCTGGCGCACACATTTGTATGCACATGCACACACGTTCCTGATTGGGCACTGGGTGGCGAAAAGGTTTGCCATCACTGCAATAGGGAATCGTTACTCCGTCTGAAACATTTCAAGTTTCAGATTCATGAAATACAAGATTTTCCCCTCACATTTCAGACCACGAGCATTGATGCTAGGAGATAAAAACAAGATGAAGAGGCCATCTTTGTTGCAGTTATATACAGTAACTCTAAGTTTGAAAAACCATATCCATTTTTCCGGTTTTTCTTCTGGAATCAAGATATTCGATAAAGCCATTTTAAAACACATCAAATCATGACGTTCACCGTCCATCTTCTTAGCATGCTGTTCTTCCAACTATATAGTCTGAAATTAACTTTAAGAAGATGGTCTAAAATGAATTTTAAAAGGCTGAGGTCCTCATTTAACTTCTCACCAGTAGGGAATATGGTCACCAAAATCCTTGCAACTTAGCTTCAAATATGTGAGGATTTGAAAATCACCACTAGTCAACAATCCTATCTCTGGGGAAACAGATCTATATAGATGGAGCAGAATCTTTGCCAACAACTGGTTTAACAAGTTGAAAAATATCTGTAGTTTTTACATTTATGAGATCTTTGTCCTTTGTGCCCTGAGTCTGGAGGAAAGGGAGTGCACCTTGTCCTCATTTTAAGTATTAATTCAAAATGGCACTGCAGGGTAGGGTAGGCTAGGCTAAGAGAAAGCAAGTTTTGAGAAGAAAGTGGAACTTATATTTCTAGCCAACACAAAGCAGAGTTTCCAGCACCACAAACCGAGATTCCCATGAAGGCGTGTTTCAGTTTGTCATATTAATTTAACATAATTTAATATTCCATATATTGCCCGACACTGCATTGGGATGTATTGGGGAGAACTACACTGAAATCCACCCCTCCCAGCCACTGAAACTCTGGCCCATTTATTAACTCACCCGAACCTACTTCACAGGGTCGTTGTGGGTAAAAGTAGGAGGGAGCATACAACGTATGCTGCCTTGAGCTCCTGTATAAAAGGCAGGTTACATGGCTACTAAATAAATTCCCAGGGATGAGACTTATCACTAGCTCAACAACTCCACCCTGAGACACGTATCTATTCCTTTGAAATCTACATTCAGACACAAATACAGAGATTTCTTCCAGCTCACCCCAGTGAGAAATCCTCCAAGCTATTCCTCCATCTCCTCGGCCATGAAAACTCCAGTGTCAACAGGATTCAGGTTGCAAACAACAGGAAGTGCTTCCACAACGTGTCATTAAGCTTATGGAACTCCCTGCTGCAAGACTCAGTCATAGTGCAATAACTATGTGGCTTAGGAGAGATGTATCAATAGCCACAAAATACTTTGGTTTTGACAATCAAGGTTTCTAAATTCCAAATAACAGGTGACTGGCGACAGAGAAAAAGACAAGGGACGCCTTGGCACCAATTACAGCTCTATAAAACCACCCTGTTTAAACCCCAAAACACACAATAAGGACAAATGGACAAACATTGCAGACTTATTGGTTTTATGGAAGCCTATTTTAACATCTAATGGTTGGCTTTATTTATGCAATTATTACTGGCTCATCCCCGACCAGCAAGTTGTGAGGAATAATTAATATGAGAAACAACAGAGCTAATTGCTCAAGAACAGATTAAAACCTGCCAGACAGGTCCTGCATTTTTTTCTAGGCAAAGGAGAGAGAAAAAAAACAAGTAAGATGGTAAGTTGCCTTTCATTTGTGATGAGCATCATTTTCCGGGAAAGGAGAAAGATTTTAATCCAGCACATGACATAACTGCAGTATCATGTGGACTAGCAACTTACGAAATGGTTTTGAAAGGCAGAAGAATGTCACCTGATTTTAAGGACTCTTTGGGGCGCCAACAAAAGCAGTGGAAACTATCACATTAAAAAAAAAAACTGCATGGAAGGCATCGCCACTGAACTACAATCAAGAAAAACCTTCAGTTAAACCCAACTTTCTGCCATGGAGAAACTCGCAAAATGGTCTCATCTAACCAATATGTTCCTTCTCCCTATCTTGCTGGCCTTCATATGTGTTGGAACTTAGTTCCTCATTGTGGTCAAGGGTTATGAAGGATGGCAGATAAAATGCAGACAAATTGTTTTGGATAACAGCTTGGCTTATCCCAACAGATCCTTGACTATGAAATCTACCGCATGTAAAGTTAATCAACACGGAACTATTATAAAAAACTAATATGATCACACACACACCCCATCTATATAATAATTCTCCCCTTCTTTCACCTTGAGTTAGAACTGAAGAAGCTTCTTGGATGAAAAGCAAAATGTTTTCAAAGAGAAAAACAACAACAAGAAAGTCCAGTTGCCTTTTGGAAAAGCACCCATGGGACAACCATGACCTGGATAATTGAGAATTTCCATAGACGTTTCACATTAAGAACTACAATTTGCGGTCTCTGCACTTCTGGGACTGTAGTTGTAAATTTTTAAACAAAGAGACCAATTTCACTAACTCGCCTTGTATTGTACGAATTAGCACTTTGTATACTCTCATTGGCTCAGTTACATTTTTCCTTGTTATTTAATATGATCCTATTTTTTTTTTCAGCTTCAGCTTTAACTAAGATCATGGCATCCGGCCCTCTCAATTCCTGGCAAATAGATGGGACAGAGATGGAGGTAGTGACATATTTTGTTTTCCTGGGCTCCAAGATCATCACAGATGGGGACTGCAGCCAAGAAATTAAAAGGCGCTTGCTCCTGGGGAGGAAAGCTAGGGCAAAAACTAAAAAAATGTTTTTAAAAAATACTAAAAAGCAGAGACATCACCCTGACAACAAAAGTGTGTGTAGTCAAGGCTATGGTTTTCCCAGTTGCAATGGATGGCTGTAAAGGTTGCACCATAAGAAAGGCTGAGCACCAAAGAATGGAGGCCTTTGAACTCTGGTGCTGGAGAAGGCTCCTGTGAGTCCCTTGGATTGCAAGGCAATCCAACCGGTCAGTCCTAGAGATCAACCCTGATTGCTCTTTAGGAGGCCAGATCCTAAAGAGGAAACTCAAATACTTTGGCCACCGAATGAGAAGGAAGGACTCACTGGAGAAGAGCCTAATGCTGGGAAAGATTGAGGGCAAAAGAAGAAGAGAATGAGGTGGTATAGGTATAGGTATTTTATTTGTATGCAGCCCTTTTCCCTGGGGGGACTCAGGGTGGCTCACAGTTCAGGGGGAAGGGAGGACAAACCAGGTTAAACACATAAGAGGTTAAAAGCACAACATTCATACAATTCGGGTGGGGTTGAGGTCTTTAGCCCCAGGCCTGTCGGGACAGCCAGGTTTTAAGGGCTATGCGGGAGGTCTGGAGGGTGGTGAGGGTAGGAATGTCCACGGGGAGTTCGTTCCATAGGGTCGGTGGCTGGATGGAGTCACTGAAGCAGTCGGCCTGAGCTTAAATAGACTCCAAAGGATGGCAGAGGATAGGAAGGCCTGGAGGAACGTTGTCCATGGGGTCGCGATGGATCGGACACCATTTCTAACAACAACAATTATTTTTTTAATTCTATATGCATACTTATGTATTACACAAAGCGCACAATGGGTTAAGAGCTAAATCCAGATGCCGATTGACTGTGAAGTAAATCCTCACGAATCCAAGCCTCTTCGAGTCTTAAGTAAAAAGTTGCACAAATCTATAAACTAGGGTGCGCTAGCTAACATTAAATCCCCACGGGAAGTGGGGTCATGCCAGAGGCCACACAGCAGCAAAATAATCTGAAGGGCTGCAAATTCAGCATTGAAAAGTCTCATGGAAATCAAAATCTGTTAATACCAATAGTATTAGGTAGTTCTCGACTTACAACCACTTGTTTAGTGACTGCTCAAAGTTACAGCAGTACTGAAAAAAGTGACTTATGACCGTTTTTCACTCTTACAGCCATTGCGGCCTCCACATGGTCGCTTGAATAAAATTCAGATGCCAACACCTGGCTCGTATTTATGACGATTGTAGTGTCCAGGGCCCATGGGATCACCTTTTACGACCTTCGGACGAGCAAAGTTAATGGGGATGGCTGATTCACTTAACAACTGTGTTACTAACTTAACAACTACAGTGGTTCCCTCAACAACGGTGGCAAGAAAAGCCGCAAAATAAGGCAAAACTCACTTAACATCCATCTTGCTTAGCAACAGAAATTTTGGACTCGATTGTGGTTGCAAGTCGAAGGCTACAAGTATTAAAACTGCTGCAGCCTCAAACACCCCCGCGTTTCTTGTTGTACACTGTAGGACAGCCATGTTAGAGGATGGGACAAAAGCTAGAAGTGTAATACCATTACAGGAAGTTAAAAACCCACCCCTCTCCTAGAAAAATGAAATATCCTGGGAAATATTGAAAGGGCAGAATATTATATTTCCCTGGATCAGAAATGGAGAAACATGTTTTTAGGCAGGAAACAGGCTCACTCTTAACAGCCCCCACCTTTGTCAATGGGGCATTTTAAAAAAAGCCTGGGCCAGTCTATTCTACATAACAAAGATACCCCCTCTTCAACTCCAGGATGATGGGATTAAGGCATGAGTGTATTAGCCCTTTACACATCTCACCACAGGACACCTGGGAAGAAGCAAGGCTCAACCAAACATGGGCTCAAGGCAGCCTAAAGAGTTGCCTCTGCATGGCCCCATGGGAGTCTGACAACCAATCAGAATACAAGTTCAAAACCAGAGAGAGCATAAAACCAGGAACTTTCAGCATCTCGGGTCTCTTTTCTTCTTCAACCAAAATCTGGAAGCATGTGATCCCCCTTTTCTGTTCAGGAGTTCAAGCCACGTGATCCTGTCCACCATTAAAACCATCTTTCCAAGCAGCCTCCATGTCTCCTTTTTCCCCACTTGGAGCCGAACCCAGAAGGACATTTCTTCCAACACCATTTTGTCCAACTCGCACCTTGTATTAAAAATACTGGCTTTCATGACCTACGTCTGAAGAAGGGAGCTGCGGCTCATAACAGAGGATGCCTTTGAATACAAATTTGGAAGTTAGAAAAGGTGCTTATCTGGCTGATTTTTGGGGGGTGGGGAGGGGGGCAAAACAACTAAGAATCTCTTCAAATCCTCTTCAAACATGGGGAAACTGAGCTTTGCAGCTACAGCTACACCAATTAATTTATCCACCCCAAGCAGCCACACCACAATACTGGCGTTTGTTTGTCTTAACAATCAATGTATGGAGGGAGAAAAGGCCAGGCTCTCACGCCAAAGAAAAGAGAAAGGAAGGAACATCAGTACGATTAAAAAAAAAAAAAAGCTTCTGGAGAGGGGGGAAGGAAGCAGAGGGGAAACAACAGGGACTGGCCATAAATAACAACCCACACACTTTTCTTGCTCGGATTTTAACCTGATAACCCAAAGGAGGGAAAAGTTAAAATTATGCATGTCTACTGCCAGCCTCGAAGGTCTTTTCCCCCTTCTCTGCCTGTCTCCAAAATGCATAGAAAGATGGTTAAAGATGGTTTCAACTTAAGAAAATCAACCTTACCCCTCTCACCACCCTGAAATGATCTGAAAGTTTAAAACTGAAAGTGGGGGGGGAGGAAAACAGGACCAGTTTTTCACAGCTCGCAAAATCTAAGCAGCTGCTAATGCCATTTGCAACCTCCACCCAAGCTCTGCATTAATTATGTTCTTATAGCATTTCTCTCTCGCCCCTCTCTCTCTGCCCCCCCTTTCAATACACTCACCTGGGCTCAGGAATTATCCAATTTAGGCCCCACCCCTTCAGTTCCCCAGAGTGCCTCCAGTGCCCACAGGAAATCAATGCTATTGGCCTTCCCAGCTGTTACTCAAAGGCTGAAAGTCACAGCCTCCCATTCCTTCTGCCACCTACGCCTATTAAAGGGACAGGAACGGGCAGAGAAAAAAAGTAGGAAATTTTAGTGGAAAGTTCATTATTTTATCAGAATCCTACCTTGGTCAGACCAAAGCATGAGAAGAAGTGGGGGAGGGGGATTTGCTAAAGCATTTGCTACTTTTAAGCTTCAATGTTTTGTTTCCATCTTTGATTTTTGTATTACTCAGCTGGGATGTGTAATATATTCTTTTTTCATTTCTGACCTAAATGCACTTTTGTTTTATTTGCAAGGGTGTCTATCGTCATCATTTCAAAAGCCACTATGATTACGTTCCCCGGGCAGAAGAAACACTGGACTATTTTAAAATCAGTCAGAGCCACTCAACTTACAATTTTAAGAGTTTTATGAAATGCAAAGGGGAAAGGACAACGAAGGGCAGGGATGGATTTATTTACTTTTTAGGTTCAAGGTTCGAGGTTCATTTTATTTATATGCCGCCCTATTCCCAGCGGGACTCAGGGCGGCACACAAACCCAAGAGGGGAAGGGAAACACAAAAACTACAACAAAAAAATACAGGGCATTTAAAACAACCAACAGCCACACAATTTGAGAGGGGAAGGGAACTCATCGACCCCAGGCCTGCCGACATAGCCAGGTTTTAACGGCTTTTCGGAAGGCCTGGAGAGAGGTGAGGGTCCGAATCTCTGCGGGGAGTTCGGTCCAAAGGGCTGAAGCCGCCACAGATGCAGCTTTAGGTCTTCTGAAAACTACATGAACTGTAGGAATGTATAACTTATTTATTAAATTTATATAGCCACCCATCTCACATGGAGGCTAAAACATACGGAGAAATAGTTGCAGGATTTGGGTATGACTAATGAAAAGAAGGACTAAGGGTGACATGATAGCTGTGTTCCAAAATCTCAGGGGTTGCCTCAAAGAAGAGGGGGACAAGCTATTCTCCAAACCACCTGAAGGCAGGATAAGAAGCAATGGGTGGAAACTAATCTAACTTAGAACTAAGGAGAAATTTCCTGACAGAACAATTAACCAATGGAACAGCTTGCCTTCGGGAGTTGTGGGTACTCCATTATTGGAGGCTTTTAAGAAGAGACTGGACAGTCACTTGTATGCAATGGTATAAGGTTTCCTGCTTGAGCAGGGGATTGGACTAGAAGACCTCCAAGGTCCCTTCCAACAATATTGTTATTAATAGTGAAATGTGGCTCTGAGAAGCTCACAGTGATTAAAAACGAGAGAGTACAATACAAATATAAATAAAAACATCATATAACTATTAAAACTATTATTAAACACAAAACATAAGCAGAGTTAGCAGGCAAATAAAAGGCAATGGATCCATTTAATATAATAGAGCATCATGTCTGACTACTATCACCAGACCTCAAGCGTCATGGCACAGCCATGTTTTCAGGCCCTTCTTAAAGCCCAAAAGGATAGGAACCAATCTAAGTTCTGGGTGAATGATGTTCTAAAGGAGGGGTGCCACAGCAGAACATGGTTTCTTCTTGGGCTTCATCAAATGATATTCCTTACTAGGCAATATCCCTAACATACCTCTCCTGCTGGATCTGATAGAATGGTCCTATCCTCCTACCTTACAGGGTTGCTGTGAAGGCATCATCATGAATTCTAGCCAAATCTGGACAAATAGGGAAGGCAGAAGGACTCCATGTTAGAAAAAGAAAAGAGAAGGTAGAGAAACCAGTCTTTTCTGGATGAAAGAAATTATATCCTAAACCAAAGATGCCTTTAATAATTAACTTTCAAAACAATGGGGAAAATCTCATATACAGTGGGGAAAAAAATAATAAATCACATAATTCCACATTAGACTCTAAATATCTCCAGCAACCCAATCTTTATTTTAAATTGCTACCAATGACTCACAATGGAGTCTTCCCAGAGATATCTTACTTTCAAGGATAACTACTTGGAGAGAGGGGAGATTGTTTTCATGCCTTTAGGGAATTATACTTGACAAGATTAACTTGTTCTGCTTTTGAAAATTAATATTTTAGCACCTAGCCAGTCTTCCAGATACACACTCAGGATTAGTCAGCACAAAGTTAAGCATTAACTCTTAACAGTTATTGTCCAACTGTCCAACTCTATGCCTATTCTCACTGTGTAAATTTAAAAATACATACATGAATTTATTGGCCCAAAACAAGCATTTGGAAATGGTCAAATACTGTCAAATAGTAACTTTACTCTCATGTGGGAAGAGAAATGTCACAAAACTGTAAATGATTACTGCCGTAATAGAAAAGGGGGACTCTGAATTTCACTATATTTATTTATTGTAAGCATGTTTATAACTTCAATATTTTTAGGATATACTTCAGTGATATTCCTAGGAAAGGATTGCAAAAATAATAAAAGTTGAAATGAAAGCACATATAGACACCAACCCCCCCACCCCCACCCAATCTTCCTTAAAACTAGGATTTTTAATAGTGGCATAATATAACCAGTGAAATAAACATTGCAATTGAAAAACTCAAGAAAACAAACAGTCTTCTCACTGGAAAGGCAATGAATTAGTCACCAAGCAAATGTGTTTAGGGAGAACATTCCAGAACTAGGCATCATCAGTAAGAAGGCTCTTTTTAAAGGAGATAGTGAGAGGAGGGTTTGTTGAAGGTAATAAATAATGACGGGGTAGCTGGATTTACACATCTGTGTGCGTGACACATCTGTCACAATGCAGTTTGATTGTACATATGGCTTAGCGTCCTGTTATCCAAACCTGAGGATCACAAACTAAGGCCAGCAAGGATAATGTTGCAGGATCCGATCTGGATCCAGAGGTTTTGTTTCCTGAGCTTTCAGAGATGAAGCCCACCTTCAGGGAACTTCTCTCTAGCTAGCAATTAGGCTCCAGGAGGAGTCCAAAAGCTGGGAAGACAAAAGCTCTCTGGCCCCGGGTTACTAACCCAGATCAGATCCTGCCAACCTGATGTTATCTACTTTGGGTAATGAAACATATGCAAGAAAGGACCCTTATTTCAAACATTCTCCTTTATTGGTTCACCAAACCACAGCCGACTATATCTAATGCACGACTCCTGTTGCAAGATTTGATAGAAGATTCCTGATAGAAAAAAAATCTACTGGACATCCTTACACGCACACCTACCAGATCTTCAACAGATACTTTTTTATTATTTGGAAAACAAGCCTTGGTTTGAGTAAACACAGTCAGGCCCGCTGCAGCTCCAACTGCTGGTGGAACACAATTGCAAGGATCTGCAGGAGAGACACAGCCATCTTGCTGCCTGAGAAGCAAGCCTACTTTCTGTACATGCCCAGAAACCTGCAACAAAAGCAGCCATGTTTACTGCATACAAAGCATGCCCCTGTGCATATTTCTAAGTCTACGCGTCCTGTCCTGCTATCTGGTAAGAGAAAAAGACCCTTTGCTGAATTCCTGGGGAAAAAAAACACCCTTGCGGCTTGCCTTGCCCTCTGCAGCGAAACTATAGCGTGCTTGCATGCCACCTGCTGCACCCCCCCTCCCCACGAGCCTTCAAGAAGCCCTGCACAGGCCGAGCTCCCCTCTTTTCTGCCTGGCTTCACGAGAAATGCATTCTGCGTCCTGTATATTCCCAAATCATGGGCGTCTGTAATTTATTGCACAGGATTTATTGCTCTGCACATGCGTAACAAGCTCATGCTCGATGGACGGGGGTGGGGAGATCGGGAGGAAGAAAAACCCCGAGACCAAGTTGTGCCTACCTTGCTGTCTACGCAGAAATGCACTCTGCCCATTCCCAGAGGCACGCTTCTCCCGCTGCCACTCTTTAAAGGGCCCCTCCGGCCTTTCAATCTCTCTCCGTTCAAGAATTCAGGCAGCTGTGTGGGTGTTTGGGGGGGGGGCGGGTCCCCGCTGGCAACGTTTCGCCCAATGAAAAGAGAGGAAGGGCGGGGCCGGCGGGGCAGGAGGCGGGGCCGAACTGGCTCCTTCGTTACCCCGCCCTCACTCGGTGAGGAACGATGGAGCCAGTTGGGCCCCGCCCGCCCTCCCTCGCTCCGTACGGCACGCAAGACGCCAGCGAGGTCGCGCGTCACGTGATCCCCAGCCCAACCCGGAAGTGAGCTTGCTGCTCTGGGTCTATGGCCGGAGTTAACAATCGGTGGTGGGCTTGAGAGAGGGGAAACTTTTTTTTCGGTCTCTCCCTCCTCGCTCGCTCCGGCTCCCGTCCGCGGATCCCCTTTAAGTGTCCGACATGTGATCCGTTGGCTGGTTCCACTCCTCCAGGTAGGGACAATAGGCGTGGTCGCACCTGCTCCCGGGCAGAGGATAACTGCGCGTAGGGGGGGGGGAGGAGAGGAGGGATCTGGCGGGAAAAGGGGCGGAGCCACGAAGCTACTTCGCTTCTAACTCAGGAGAGCAGCTACTACCCCCCATCTGGTAATACTTGGATAATAAAGTAAACTACAATTCCCATCATCTTGGTGCAAATTGAAAATTGCAAATGTTGGTGCAAATTGCAAATGTTGGTGCAAATTGCAAATGTTGGTGCAAATTGCAAATGTTGGTGCAAATTGCAGATCTTGATTCAAATTGCAAATTTTGCTACAAAAAGTGCAAATTGGATTATACTTCCTACTCTCTGCACAAGCGCTGGCTGGGGATTGTACCTATTGGTGGAGCTGTACTACACCTGGGAGGTCTGGTTCCCATGGTTCAAGGGCAGCGTTTCTCAACCTTACAAGTTAAGTGGACTTCAACTCCATGCCCGCTGGGGAATTCTAGGAGTTGGAAGCCCGCCCATCATCGAGTTGGCTGAAGTTGAGAAACGCTGCCCTTAAAGAGTTGGGGATAGGGTCAGAATCGTTTATTGCAAGAAGGGAGATTTTGAATTGAATATTGCAAAGATTCCTGAAGTGTAAGAATAAAAAACCAGAGTTGCTGGGATTTGGATGGCGTATAATAAATGTAATGAATTATGGTTGGTCGAACAGTCAGCTAGATGTTCAGACTGAATTTGGCGTATTGTTCTGTCGAGTTTTTGGGACGTGGTGGCTCAATGGCTAAGACGCTGAGCTTGTCAATGAGAAAAGTCAATGGTTTGAATCCCTAGTACCACATAACCGAGTGAGCTCCCATTACTTGTCCCAGCTTCTGCCAATCTAGCAATTCAAAAGCATGTAAAAATGCAAGTAGAAAAAATAAGAACCACCTTTGGTGGGAAGATAACAGCGTTCTGTGCACCTTCGGCATTTAGTCATGATGGCCACATGACCACAGAGACGTCTTCGGACAGTGCTGGCTCTTCGGCTTTGAAACGGAGATGAGTACTGCCCCCTAGAGTCGGAACAACTAGCACATATATGCGACCTTTACCTTTGTGTTCCTCACTGGTATTTCCTTTGAGGATGCCTATACTGAGGGATGGTCTTAAAAGGACAGCTTGTGGAGACTGAAAATATTTCAAAGATCTGATGTTCTAACTGGTTGTGGAAATGAATGAACCCCACCCAGTGGGACATTTTGTAAACCTAGTAAAGCAAATGATCCCTATTCTAGGAACATAACCCCATACCAGAAAATCCAGGTGTAGAAAGGACCAACTGTGCAGGGCACAGAGCAGAGGAGCAGAGGAAGATGCTTCATGCAAAATCAAGTTTATCTAGACCAGGTTAAAGTGTCTTACTCGCCACAGGAACAAAATCTCATGGGGTGTGGTGACCAGTCTGGACAGCAGCATTTGCTTTTCTCACCCTTGAAGGCAAGAGGTGAGGGACAAGAATGCACACTTTTCCCACTGACATTTCCCTGCAAGGTTCTACATCAATACATTATTTATGGCATAGGAAAAAAATGTGAGTTCTTGAAGAGTTGGTGATTAAGTCAGAATCTGGGAAAAGGCTTGTCACCTCTGCCATCTTCGCTAAGCTTGCTGGCATCCTGCCATAAACAAAGCGAGGGGGCAGGGGAAGCTAAGGAAGTTGTACAGGGTGATGTGAAGAGGGGTGTAAGGGGGGAGGGGAGACATTGACAGGAACCAGAGGTGCCAAGTGGCCAGATTCCACCACCTTAAGGATGCCTGACCTGGGAAAGAATGTGAAGCCCTACCATCAAAGATATTCTCAAAACATCAAGCCGGGATGCCATTGGACACTGACGGATCAGTCAAGTGGGAAGGCCACAAGTAAGGGGAAAACTCTGTATCTTTGTGGAGGAATACTCAGATCTTGCCTTGCTTTTGCTGCCCCTCAGTAGCAGAACCTATCACTTCAGCCAAATGGAGTCGTGGGTCTTCCTTTCCTAGGGATCTAGTTGGGGCAGGCCTGACAAGCTTTTTCTGCTTCGGCTTTTGAAGCAATGTAATGGACATAGGTGGCTCAGTGGCTAAGACGCTGAGCTTGTCGATCAGAAAGGTTGGCAGTTCGGCAGTTCAAATCCCTAGTGCCGCATAACAGAGTGAGCTCCCATTACTTGTCCCAGCTTCTGCCAACCTAGCAGTTCAAAAGCATGTAAAAAATGCAAGTAGAAAAAATAAGGACCACCTTTGGTGGGAAGGTAACAGCGTTCCATCTGCCTTCGGCATTTAAGTCATGCCAGCTACATGACCACGGAGACATCTACAGGAGCCGAGGTGGCGCAGTGGTTAAATGCAGCACTGCAGGCTACTTCAGCTGACTGCAGTTCTGCAGTTCGGCTGTTCAAATCTCACCGGCTCAAGGTTGACTCAGCCTTCCATCCTTCTGAGGTAGGTAAAATGAGGACCCGGATTGTTGTTGGGGGCAATATGCTGACTCTGTAAACCGCTTAGAGAGGGCTGAAAGCCCTATGAAGCGGTATATAAGTCTAACTGCTATTGCTATTGCTATTGTCTTCGGACAGCGTTGGCTGTTTGGGTTTGAAACGGAGATGAGCACCGCTACCTAGCGTCGGGAACGACCAGCAAATATGTGTGCCCATATAATTTATGTTCCCCACTGGTATTATTTCCTTTGAGGATGCTTTTCTTCTTTCTTATAGATAATAGAAAGCTTTTCCCCCTCAAATCATATGAGGTTGTATACCTCTCTAAGCCCAGAGGAAGTTTTCTTACTCATCGTGTATCTTTCTTTCCTCTTTTGTGTTTGGCAGATTTCAGTGTCTGTCTAAGATGGAACCTACTGCCTCGGGCGTCTTCTGCAACCGTGTGCTCAGCATGGTGAACTCAGAAGATGTGAACGCCATCATCTTGGCTCAGAAGAACATGTGAGTGCTATACTTGTTTTCCACAGCGTTGTATTACTTTGATCTTAGTAAACTTTCCTGTCTGTCATTAATCTCTCTCTCTCGTTTTGCCAGCTGATAATTTACTTCTTTCATCACTTATTCTTTTCTCTTGATGTTTTCATCTAGCAGAAAAAGAGGGTAGGACATACTGGTATATCTTTTCTTTCATTTTCTATCCTGCCAGTTGTCATACCACTAGGTACTCACTGAAAAGCTTATTGAAAACAAATCCATGTGCCAATATCATCTATAAGCAACTCAGTCCATAGGTCCCACAAGGAAGGGGAACCATTTGTAGGATGAGTTCAGTGTGGAAACTGCTTGGGGCTGCTTGCCACACTCCATGAAACCACAGCATGATGCAAATACTGTAAGAATGCCATCCAATGGAGAAGGCAGGAAGGGCAAAAAAGCAGGAAGTGAGCTGGCAAAAGCAAACTCCTTGGCACTTTCCCATTGGACAATACTATTGGGAAGCATTGCAAAGCACTTGAGGAATGGGTTGCCGGCATTCTCCAAATAAAGGTAGTCCTCAAACTTACAACCATTTGTTTAGCGACCACTCAAAGTCACAGCAGCACCATTTTTTCACACAACCGTTGCAGCAAACCCAGGTGATCGAAATTTGGATGCCTGGCAACTGACTCATATTTATGACGGTTGCAGTTGTCAGGCCTGCAGTGATTCCTTTAAAAATCTTTGGCCTGCCACACTCGCATTAGGGTGGGGGTGGGTGGGTGGGATAGCAAGGGGTAGAATGTGTTGTTTTCAAAATAAAAAATTCCTTTCTAGAAGCTCAAGGTCATCTTTTGTCTCCGCACCTTTGCACCTGACCGGAAGCAGCTGGGCGTAGGTGCTAGCATGGAAGAAGAAGATTGGACCATGTGATGGATTGTGGGTGTGGGGACAAGATCATGAACTTTTAACTGGGTGGGATTCTAATGTAATTTCCAGAATTGGGATTCCACAGCAATGTGCTAAGATGTCTGCTTTATTAAATTGGAACTTTAAGGATCGTTTTGCCTTGGACTCTGATTTAATTCTACATGATACTTGGAACGCTGACAGCAGTGTCCCGAGGTCATGCAATCCCCCTTTTCCCCCTTCTGACAAGCAGAGTCAATGGGGGAAGCCAGATTCACTTAAGAACCATGTTAGTCACTTAAAAAGTACAGTGATTCACTTAACGACCGTGGCAAGGAAGGTCGTAAAATGGGATGAAACTCACTGAACTGTCTCAGCAACAGATACATTGGGCTCAATTAGGGTCATAAGTCAAGGACTATCTGTCATGTGCCTGTTCATGCAAGACCTAGGGAACAGTTCGGAAGCTTTCTGAAGTATTGCAGCCCTGGGAAGGAGTCTCAGCCAGCAGCTGCCTTGCATATGTAGGTCAAGCCAGGTGTGTCTCAGCAATGGGAGAAAATGATGGTCGCTTAAGCACAGCAGGGCCTATAAGAGCCTAGGACAGTGATGACGAACCTTTTTGTCATTGGAAGAAAACCTGGAATGTCTGTGCATGTGCTGGAGCACCAGAAGACCAGCTGGCTAGCCCACGCGTGCCTGTTTTTTGGCCATTTTGGGGGCTGTTTTCAGGTGGTTTCCAGGCTGTTTTTCGGGGCATTTTCCGGGCTTTTTTCCAAGCCTTGGCTCAAAAAACATGAACATATGAATATATATGAATGTACCGTGTTTAATGCATACATTGTTGATAGATTATGGGAATGCTGTGGATATATCTGTATTTCAGCAAAGTATTTGTATGTATGGGATACTAGGTAAAATATTAGTTAAGTGTGGACTAGAGGGAGGAGAGGGGGGGAGAGGGGGAGAGAGAGATTTTATGGAGGCCAGAAGATTGTGAAGGCTGCCTTTCTGAGGCCATCATAATTTTGAACGATTTTTAAACCCTCACTCATAAATTAAAAGCTATTTGTATCCCATTTGTTCACCCAGAGAAATGTACTGGTTTTTGGCTCAAAAAACAGCCTGAAAACAGCCCAGAAAACGGCCACATGCACACTGGAAACCAGAAGAGCAGCTGACGACTGTGCGTGCCCACAGAGAGGGCTCTGCTTCCCACAGGCTCGCCATCACGGGCCTAGGGTGATAGGGGTAACTGGTGCTTTGCACAGTGGTGCTGCAATGTGAGGTTTGAGGTGTATTTCTCGGGGGCAGCTCTGGGGCTAAAGTAGAGAGTGATGGCAGCGGCAGCTGGCTGACACTGCTGATGGCTCTGGGTCTCTATTTCAGCCTCAGCTCTTACATTGCCTCTGAGTGCCACTATGCCAGGTGGCCAAAAGGGCAAACGTTGGTGGGGGAGAGATCAGAGAATGAGGGAAGTTGTGGCGCCCCTGCAGTCATAAGTGTCCTCGGACTGCAAAATGCCCAAATGTTGATCATGTGACCTTGGAGGGGTTGCAAAGGGCCATAACGTAGGCCATGGCTCCTAAGTCAATTGAACGTTGTTGGAACTGGTTCCACCACAAAACCGCGCTCGACTAAACCGCATCGCTGACGTCATCAACAGGGCGACAACAGCGCGGAGACAGAAGCACGCTGTAAACCCTAAACTTAAAATTAACCCCTAAACTTAAAATTAACCCCTAAACCTAAACCTAACCCCCCTAAACCTAATCCTAAACCTAACCCTAAACCTAACCCTTAACCTAACCCTAAACCTAACCCTTAACCTAACCCTAAACCTAATCCTAACCCTTAACCTAACCCTAAACCTAACCCTAACCCTTAACCTAACCCTAAACCTAACCCTTACCTTAAGTTGAATCGGCTTGCTTTCAAAGCGCTATTTAAAGCGCCCTTCTTTCTCCGCGCTGGCTGTTGTCACCCTGTTGATGACGTCAGCGACGCGGTTTAATCGGGCGCGGCTTAGTCGAGCGCGGTTTTGACAGGTCACGGTTGGAACTTCAAATGGTCATTGAACAAATAGTTGCAAATTACCTGTAGTGTTTTTGTTTGAAGATCCTCGTCATGATCACAGAATTACTTGTGCCATTCTCATTCAACCCCTTGCCTTTCTGTTCAGGCTTGACCGATTTGAGAAAACCAACGAGATGTTGCTCAACTTCAACAACCTATCTGGGGTCCCGAATGCAGCAGATGAACGAGCGCTTCCTTCACCACACCCGGACATTGGTGAGATGAAGAAAGATTTGGATAGTATTTTTCGGGAGGATCAGGTACATATACCGCCTCTTCAGTCATCCAGCCCTTCTCTTGCCCCAGGAGCTCCTCTTGTCCCTCTGAAATTCCCATCAACAATTTCTGACTTCTCTTCAGAACACGGGATCCTGGGAAAGTCCGTATAGATTGAAGGGGAGTTGCAACATAACTTTTTGGGGGCAGGGGGAGATGGCTTTGGAGATTCTTAGACATCAAGTCATAGTTGTCTCACAAAAGTGCTTTTTTCAAAAGGCAACTGGACTGTTTTTTTTCCCTTGAGGATGAAGAAGATGTTTTGCTTCTTATCTGAGAAGCTTCATCGGTTTTGGCAGGATGGTGGGGGTGATGGAAGGATTAATTCTGACCGGATGGGGTGTGGTGGAAGGATCATATTCTTTGCAGTCCTCTGGTTGTTGGCCCTTCCCTCAGAGCTCCCTGAGAATTCTTGAGGCGATTTGGGGTTTTATCTGTGCCCTAGAGCCAAGGTGGCGCAGTGGTTAAATGCAGCACTGCAGGCTACTGCTAGATCAGCAGTTCGGCTGTTCAAATCTCACCGGCTCAGGGTTGACTCAGCCTTCCATCCTTCCGAGGTGGGTAAAATGAGGACCCAGATTGTTGGGGGCAATATGCTGACTCCCTGTAAACCGCTTAGAGAGGGCTGAAAGGCCTATGAAGCGGTATATAAGTCTACTGCTATTGCTAAACGCCTCAAGAACTCTCAGGGAGAGTACTAATGGCCAGAGGACTGCAAAGAAATATGATCCTTCCACCCCGTCTCCCCCATCCAGTCAGAACTAATCCTTCCATACCTTCACTATCTTGCCAGAACTAATGAAGCAGCAGCAGCTGTTGCTGCTGCTTCCTCTTCTCCTCCTCCTCCTCTTCTTCTTCTTCTTCTCCTTCTCCTTCTTCGTCTTCTTCTTCTTCTTCTTCTCCTTCTCCTTCTCCTACTCCTCCCCTTCCTCTTCTTCCTCCTTCTCTTTCTTTTCTCCTCCTCCTCCTCCTCCTCCTCCTCTTCAGACAGACTTCTGAAAAAAGTTCACATATTGCTTTCTTTTCCTTGCACTTTGGTCACTCCTGTTTCCTCCCCCCTCCCTTTGAAACAACTGTAATGTCTTTTCTTTTTCTTGCAGAACTCTGAAAGGAAAGCTAGCAAAACAGTATCCAGAAGCATTTAGCAGTAAGTAGACTTAACTTCAATACAAAGTTTTTCCAATGACGCTGTTAAATAATGAACAATACTGTATACCTTAATGCTATTTAACAGTATTTGGGACAGCATGAAGTGGTCCTTGCTTAACTCTAAATGGGGTTTATTTAGTTTTGACTTACTCTGATGGAGACACTGCTTATTATGGCTTAATGTGTGAACCAATCCACAATGCCCTGATTAACAGAAATTTTGGAGAAAAAGCCAGGCTACAAGAAAGGAGTTCAGTACTGTGTAAGATGAGTAAAAGTTTCTTGCAGTTTATTATTATTATATATGAATGTACCGTGTTTAATGCATACATTGTTGATAGATTATGGGAATGCTGTGGATATATCTTTATTTCAGCAAAGTATTTATATGTATGAGATGCTAGGTAAAATATTAGTTAAGTGTGGACTGGAGGGAGGGAGGGAGTGGGAGATATATAGATATAGATATATACAGAGAGAGAGAAAGAAAGAGAGATTTTATGGAAGCCAGAAGATTGTGAAGGCTGCCTTTCTGAGGCCATCATAATTTTGAACGATTTTTAAACCATCACTAATAAATTGAAAGCTATTTGTATCCCATTTGTTCACCCAGAGAAATGTACCGGGTTTTTTTATTACCAGTCAAGGATGCTGTTCTTTTCCAAGCCTTTTAAATTTTTCGGCTTTTTGTTTCAGTGCTGCAGTTAATATTGTCTGTTTTTTATGAACATTAAATATAAAAGTCCAGTTACAATTTCTATGTGGTAGACTGCTTTACTTTCATTTTCTTAATCACTTTTAACAGCTGTTCTGTTCAATAAGCCAGGACATATGTCAAATGGGGACTGAGATTTAAGGGCCAAAAAGCAGTTTACTGTATTTTTCGGAGAATAGAGGCACTGGAGTATAGGACGCACCAAGATTTTGAAGAGGCAAATTTAAAAAAAGTTTTTGCATTCTGCAAACCTCCCAAAAACGGTCTGTGTTTTGCAAAAGCGGGCCCATTTTTTGTCAAAAAAAGGGCATGAATAGCCTTTAGGAGACTTGTAGAGTGCTCCTGGGTGCTGGAGGGAGGGGGGGATGAGCAAAACAAGGCCTATTTGTCAGTCATTTCTGCCCTCCACAGCAGCGCACTGGAAGCCTCCTAAAGGCTCTGCATGGCCATTTTGCAAAGGGTTTCAGGAGGCCAAAAATGCTGTATTCAGTGTATAAGACGCGCCCAAATTTTCACCCTCTTTTTTGAGGAAAAAAGGCCCATCTTATACTCCGAAAAATACGGTAGTTCCGCTGTCAGGTCTGTACTAAAGGCTGAACAAAGTCAGTGCATCCGATGCCTATTCGCGCCTTCCTGATAATTCCGTAACAAATGTTCCTTCTCCCCTTTTCCAGATGTACATGAATCCCCCATTCTGGAAGATGATGACTTTGATCCTGTCCCAAAAGTACCCGCCACGACCATTGCTACCTCAGAGCAGACCACCGAGTCCTGTGACACCAGTCCAGACATCATCTCCCCTGCCACCAGCCACGACTTTGAAGACCTGTC
The DNA here is from genome assembly GCF_009769535.1 of Thamnophis elegans. NCBI lineage: Eukaryota > Metazoa > Chordata > Lepidosauria > Squamata > Natricidae > Thamnophis > Thamnophis elegans. Next base: position 171,648,377 of record NC_045541.1, read on the forward strand.
CCAGGGCCCGTACGACTCCATGGCTATGAATGGGCAGAGCATAACAGATGAGGACAATGAGACAGACTAGTCTCTATGGACATTGTCATAGGAGCAGAGGTGGACTTTCTTCCCACTCACCGCCCACCTGCTAACAGACCTGCAAACTTCTTTTTTTAAAAACAAAACCAACAATCTATGTTATCTGTATTGTTCTGGCTAAGTGTTTCTGTCTGGGAAGAGAGGGCTAAGCATGGGTGATGGGCCTTTTGCATGAAGCACCATCATCCACAGGGTGCTGATCGGTGTCTGATGCCAAATAAACTTAACCTTGTGTTCTAGGCCACAGTGTTTCTCAACCTCGACAACCTTTTAAAGAGGTGTGAACTTTTAACTCCCAGAATTTCTCCAGCCGGCATGCCCGGCTGGGGAAATTCTGGGACTTAAAAGAGTCCACGCATCTTTAAAAAAATGTCAAGGTTGAGAAACACCAGTTTAGGCAGTGCACAGTTGTCAAGGCAGCAAATCAGGAGTGGCGGCAGAGAAGTGGTTGCCTCTGCGAGCTTCAGCCCAAACTACTTCCTTCTCTTGGACAGACTGATTAGTTACGGGAGGCTTCCTCTCAGTAAAGACCTTGCATCCCAGCTCTTATAGACAACAGTAGATTGAGCTGAACATCTTGCAATTCCTGACCCCATTAATTATGCAACAGACAAGAATCTAAAATCTTTTGGCGTCCATAGGAAATGCTATGCTAATAGCCAGCTACAGTTTACTCAAAAGCAGGCAAGGATGCCTTCAGGAACACAAGTTCCTGTGTTTTCCCCTCTCTTTGTTAGGCATAAGACCCCATTGCTGAGTCTTCCCATTGGCCTCTCTATGCAGAATACAGATGATTAGAATCAAAATCTGCTTGGTGGGGTGGGGGATGGGGTTTAAAGCAAGCTACAATCTCTGTTCACTTCAGAGGGACTGGCATGGGTGAGATTTCCAGGGGATTGTGCCTCTTAGTAATTGCTGCTACCACCGTCCTCTCGAGCTATTACTCATCTTTGGTTGTAGAGCTGATAAGTCAACAGTGGTGGAAGTGTTCGGTATTCCCCATTCCCAAAACTCTCAAAGCTGACTTTGTACAACCTCCATCATCTGATGATGCACCTTATAAAAAAGATGAGGGCCATATGCTGCATTGCACTTGCCTTGTGCTATTTTTCTTACGTTTGTCAGCCACACTCACTGTTACATGTCATATCTAATATTTCAATAATTTTCCTGTGTGTTTAAACATCTCACCCCCCCACCCCCCTTACCACACTTTCAGTTGCTATAATGCTAATGAATGTTTTTGTTTGATTTTTGATAGTTCCCTGCGCTGGAACTTAGCAAAACTAGATGTGTTGCTTAGAGGATGGGGTGAACTGGCCTCTTTCCTCTAATGTAATCTTGTGAAATGTGTTCTAATTCAAAGGAAAAAAAATATTTTTGTACTGCTGTAAGTTTACAGAGGTTAATAAGATAATAACCAATAAACAAATTACCCAAGAGCTCACTTGCTTGAAAGTAAGTGGAGTTGTAGTTTTTGATGTTTTTAAAACTACCCAATAAACAAAATCTTCTGATAGCAAGTTATAAAAGGGCTGGGGAAGGGTCAACTTTTAGTTTAACTAGCCAGTGAAGCAAAATGAATTTGCTGCTTTTAAAAGCAGACTGAAGGAACTAATGACACCAATGTTATTAACCAGATTGGTGCATATTGCTGACAGAGAGTGCGGCCCGTGCCTCTCTAAATTTGCCATGTAATCATCTTATTTGTATCAGATAAGATAGTTGGCTGGTTTAGATGCCCACCTTAATTCCAACTCAGTCTGGAAGATAAAGCCTTTCATTCATCCCGAGGATATGTTACATTCAGAAGTACTATGTGTCTGTAAGGGACATATATAATTTAATTCTACACTGTAATAATTGTGGCAGTACCCTTGCTATGATCAACAAAAGTGATGTTTTTATATTCCCTTCTGCCATTTTATTTATATTATTGAGTGTGAATGCCTAGGTTGTGCTATTTCGTACCATTAGATAAAATACATGTATTTTAGGAAACCTACACTTCAAACAAAAAGTTACAAACAAATGTGAAATATTTTGATTTGTATTTACAGACATCCTAATTTTTCAGTTTTCAGGATGTCTACCACTGAAAAATAGTTTTTGAATTTGTAGATCTGACAGCCACACAATGTATTTGCCAGAGCCTCAACTTTGGACGCTATAAGATGAGTGGACTTCAACTCCCAGCTTTCCTCAGCCAGCATGGCTGATTGTGGAATGTTGGGAGTTGAAGTCCATCTTTTATAAAGTTGCCAATGTTGCAAAATAGTGTATTATATCATAGCTAGCAGTGTTCTGATTCTCTACCGAATGCACATCAATACAGCAGAAAAAGTAAAATATTGTGCTGTATGAGGTCCCGTCTTTCCAGAATTTATTAACACCCAATATTCGTTATTGTTATTGCAATAGTCTTTCCCAGTCTGACAGGAAAGCTTATTCTCAGCTACTTAGATCTACAATTCTCGAGGGCGGAAGTTTGGTGTAGTATTTTCATCTCTATGATCAACAACTTGCCTCCTCGAGACCGCGATTTCCTTCTGCGCCTGCGCACGATTGAGGAGGCGGGTGTGTGTCGGGGCGGTCCGGCGTGTCGGCCAAGATGGCGGTCGCCGGCGGAGGTCTAGGGGGCCCCGTGGAAGTGGCAGTGGTGGCGGCGGCGGGTGAGACCTCTTTGGGACCCGGGAGCGGCGGCTCCTCCTCGAACTCCTCGAGTAGCGGTTGCTGCTCGGTGTGGGAAGTGGGCTCAGGGGCATCGGTAGCCGGCTACCGCGGGGGTTGCTGCGCTCCTCGTGGGCTGACGCTGCTAAGCGGGGAGCATCTTCTCGGGGCGCAGCTGGGCAAGGCCTGCGTGGGAGCCTGGGAGCTCCAGAGGAAGGTAAGGCGGAGGATGTGGAGTGACTTTCGGTAGGCAGATATTATTCCGGGAAGTATTTGACTTCCCTAGCGCTCGTTATACTTTTCTATACTATCGTATACTATAGTCGTGTGTAAGTATTAATACGCATTATGTTGAGTAGAAGAAGAAAAACAGAGTTGGAAGGGGCCTTGGAGGTCTTCTAGTCCAACCCCCTGCCTAGGCAGGAAATTCTACACCACCTCAGACAAATAGTTATCCAACATCTTTTTAAAGACAAATAGGCAATTTGTTCCACTGATTAATTGTTCTAACTGTCAGGAAATTTCTCCTCAGTTCTAAGTTGCTTCTTTCCTTGATTAGTTTCCACCCATTGCTTTGGAGAATAGTTTGACTCCCTCTTCCTTGTGGCAGTCCCTGAGATATTGAAAACTGCTATCATGTCTCTCCTAGCCCTTTTCATTAAACTAGACATACCCAGTTCCTTCAACCGATCCTCATATGTTTTGGCCTCTAGTCCCCTAATCATCTTTGTTGCTCTTTTCTGTATACTTTCTAGAGTCTCCACATCTTTTTTTGCGTCGGGGCGACCAAAAATGGATGCAATATTCCAAGTGTGGCCTTACCAAGGCATTATAAAGTGGTATTAACACTTCACGGGATCTTGATAGATCTTGAAAGAGGGCAAGTCAGTTGGCAACCTAAAGGATAGATAATAAAATAGTGGATGCACAATATATATGATATAAATATACATGTATGTGTGCATGCATAACTACAGGTAGTCCTTGACTTACAACAGTTCATTTAGAGACTGTTGAAGGTTACCAGGGCACTGAAAAATGTGACTTATAGCCGTTTTTCCCAGTTATGATCTTTGCAGCATCTCCATGGTCATGTGATCAAAATTCAGATACTTGGCAACTGGCTCATACTTATGACCATTGCTGTTTCCCAAGGTCATGTGATCACCTTTGGCGATTTTCTCACAAGCAAAGTTAATGGGGAAGCCAGATTTACTTAACAACCGGGTTACTATTTCATTGACTACAGTGATTTACTTAACAACTGTGGTAAAAAAGGTCATAAAATGGGGCAAAACTTACTTAACAAATGTTTCACTTAACATAAATTTTGAGCTCAATTGTGGTCGTAAGTCGAGTACCACCTGTATACATCCGCATGTATTTATATGCTTTATTTTTATTGTCTACCTTTTTCTCTAGAGTTCAAGATGACAGTCATTTCCCTGTATAATAGGAATAATAATATAATCCTGAAAGTTTTTTTTCCAAAATATAACCTTGTCTAGTAGGCTGAATCAAAAGAGAGAGACGGATCCAAAGTTTGTGAAAACTTTTGGAGGATGAGAGGAAATTTGAACCTGAGGGCCTGAGATATAAGCCTTCCACAGTAACCTTTTTAAGAGTTGCTGTATGGTTCCTTCACTGAAGATGCTAAAGCTCCATGTGTAGAAATACCCCATTAAAATATCTCTCTTTGGGAAATTGTTCTAATGTTCCCGGAGTACTCTCCACAGAGATCTTTATTCTGAAGACAACTTCAAGAACAAAAATTTTGTTAGAAAAGTTTAATTATATACTCCATGTGGGAGTTTCTCCCCTTGTGCAAGTATTTTCAGAAAGAATCACTAGCATAAAGTTTTTTCAGTAGGAACCTCTTTTCCTAGCACCTCTCTGATTCAAATTTCTTCGTAGGGTGGCCCATATAAGAAGACTCCAGTAATAATTCCCTTCCTCATTTGCCCCCAAGCTATTCCAATTTCTGATGTGAAAAAGTTCCTCAAGATTCAGAGTCTCATATACAGTTGCAAGAAAAAGTATGTGAACCCCTTGGGATTACGTGGAGTTTTGCATGAATTGGTCATAAAATGTGCTCTGAACTTCATCTAAGTCACAACAATAGACAAACACAGTCTGCTGAAAATAATACTACACAAACATTAGATGTTGCCGTGGTTTAATTGCACATAACATGTAAACATTCACAGTGCAAGGAGGAAAAAGTTTGTGAGCCCCTAGCCTAATGATGTCTCCAAGAGCTAATTGGAGCCAGGAGTGAGCCAACCTTGACTCCAATCAGTGTGATGATATTGAAATGTGTTGCTGACAGCTGTTCTGCCCTTTAAAATACACACTTGTGGGTTTACTGGTTTCAAGAAGCACTGTCTGATGTGAACCATGCCTCGCAGAAAAGAGCTCTCAGAAGACCTACAATCAAGAATTGTTGACTTGCATGAAGCTGGAAAGGGTTACAAAAGTATCTCCAAAAGCCTTGATGTTCATGTGTCCACGGTAGGACAGACTGTCTACAAATGGAGAAAGTTTAGCACTCTTGCTATTCTCCCTAGGTGTGGTCGTTCTGTAAAAATGACTGCAAGAGCACAGCGCAGAATGCTTCATGAGGTAAAGAAGACTTACAGAAATCTCTGGCACATGCTAACATTTTTGTTGACACATCTACAATAAGGAAAACATTAAGAATGGAGTACATGGGAGGACACCACAGAGGAAGCCATTGCTGTCCAAAAAAAATATTGCAGCACGTTTGAAGTTTGAAAAAAAGGCACAGCACACCAACATCAAAACCTCATCCCCACTGTAAAACATGGCGGAGGGAGCATCATGGTTTGTGGCTGCTTTGTTGCCTCAGGGCCTGGACGGATTGTTCTCATTGATGGGAAAATGAATTCCAGAGTTTATCAAGACATTTTGCAGGAAAACGTACGACCATCTGTCCGCCAACTGAAGCTCTGCAGAGGATGGATGATGTAACAGGACAATGACCCAAAGCATACAAATAAGTCAACACCAACACAAAAATGGCTTCAACAGCACAGAATATGCCCTCTGGAGTGGCCCAGTCAGAGTCCTGACCTAAACCCGATTGAAATACTGTGGCGTGACCTTAAGAGAGCGATTCACACCAAAAATCCCAAGAATATTGCTACACTGAAACAGTTTTGTGAAGAGGAGTGGTCCAAAATTACTCCAGATCGTTGTGCAGGTCTGATCTGCAACTACAAGAAACATTTGGTTGAGGTTATTGGTGGCAAAGGTGGGTCAACCAGTTATTAAGTCCAAGGGTTCACATACTTTTTCCTCCCTGCACTGTGAATGTTTATATGTTATGTGCAATTGAACCATGTCAACATCTAATGTTTGTGTAGTATTATTTTCAGCAGACTGTGTTTTTCTATTGTGACTTACATGAAGTTCAGAGCACATTTTATGACCAATTCATGCAAAACCCCATGTAATCCCAAGGGGTTCACATACTTTTTCTTGCAACTGTATGTGAGACATACATACATACATACATACATACATACACACACACACACACACACACACACACACACACATACATATGAGCTGTGGCTCAGTGGCTAAGACGCTGAGCATGTCGATCAGAAAGGTCGGTAGGTCAGCAGTTTGAATCCCTAGTGCCACATAACGGAGTGAGCTCCCGTTACTTGTCCCAGCTTCTGCCAACCTATCAGTTCAAAAGCACCTAAAAATACAAATAGGAAAATAGGAACCAACTTTGGTGGGAAGGTAACAGTGTTCCGTGCACCTTCGGCATTTAGTCATGCCAGCCACCTGACCACATCTTTGGACAGCGCTGACTCTTCGGCTTTGAAATGGAGATGAGCACCACCCGCTAGAGCTGGGAATGACTAGCACATATGTGCGAGGGGACCTTATATGTATACCTTATATGTGTGCATATATGCAGAAGTTGTTTCTACATATGAATTCTAAATGTATACATCCCATAAGAAACACTTGAAATAGAATCTAGACATTCATCCATCTAGTTCATTAGTTGTCTAATGTGTTAACAACTGTCCAAGATACAGTAGGAGTTTTTCACAGTTCTGCTGACCAGGGATTAGAATTTTGTACCTGCAAAGCAGAAACACTGAATTGCAACCTCTTTCCAAGTGAGATGGACAGTCTCACTTGGAAATGCTTCCCTCAGCCTGGTTTTGATTGAATCTGGTAAAAGCTAGTGTTCTCTGCTTCACAGCTTGAATTTTTTTTCCCATTGGGAAAAAGAGATTTATTTATTTTATGAGCTCAGCACCACCTGACTCCAGAATAACAGGTTGCTCATACATTATATTCATAGGATACCTTAACTCATGATTAATCTAGTCATCATTTATTGACTTATTTATGAATAGAAGAAAAGAAGTAGTCATCAGCTTATAACCACAATTGGGATCTGTTGCTAAACAAGGCAGTTGTTAAATGAATCATGCACAATTTAAAAACCTTTCTGGCCACGGTCGTTACACAAATCACTGCAATTGTTAAATGAATCACATAGTCATTGAACAAATTTGACTTCCCCTATTGACTTTGCTCGTCAGAAGCCAGCTGTGAAGGTTGCAAATGGCAATCATACTGTATGACCCCTAGGAGGCTGCAACTGTCATAGATACAATCCAGTTGCCGAGAACCAGAATTTTGATCATTTGACTACAGAGACATTGGGATGGTCGTAAGTTCAAGTACTGGTTGCAAGTCACTTGTTTTCTGTGTCACTAAAACTTCCATCACTAAATAAATGATTGTAAGTCGTAGGACTACCTATATCAAGCAGGGAGAAGAAGGTGTATCAGGCTCAGAATGTATTGTCCACTGCCAGTGTTTCCCTCTTCTGGCCTCATCTACTTCTTGTTTCAGCCTTCCTCACCATAAACTTAAAATTGATTACTTTCAAATGTGATAATAACCTTCCCAGCTAGCAGTACCTACATATTTGGTTGCCTGTGGTGTACAGTAAAATAATGGCTATGATCCTGTTCATATTCTTCATTGTTCCATGTGCCTCTGTCCAGATTGTAAGATGCTTAAAAAAGGACGTTCTCTCTCTTGCAGTGGTATATTTGGTAAGAGTATAAGAACATCCACCCAAATGTTGCCTGTAGTCTTTGAAAGTCATGGAACCCTATGCTAATACTTTTATCCCTCTGTGACAAACAGAACTTCTCTTTATATAAACAGATTGGCTGCTAGTACTCATTTTTATATATTGAGTTTTGTTAATTCTTTCTGATGTAATGTCAGCCTCAAGTAATGTCAACCTCAATCTGGATGTTCTGCAAAATGTCTAGATTTAAACTCCCAGAATTCTCCAGCCAGCATGTTCACTGCTGAGAATTTTGGAAAATGAAGGTTTTGCAGAAGCTGTGTTTCACTATAATTTGGTCATTTTATTTATGATTAAAGCCTACTTCATAGTCAGTTACCAATTGATTCCGCTTCTCACAAGGTGGTACATGTTTTTTATTATTATTATGATTATCTCTACCTTCCGTCCCCCCTTCATTTTATCCATTCCCACTGCTGTGAGTCCTCAAAATGTGAAATGGTTGGGACCATTACTGTAAAGCAGGGGTGTCAAACGTCACAGTGGCATTACGTGACATATTGCGACTCCCCCCCCCCCAAATTCGCTAAACCTGCTGCAAAGCATAGGACAATAGACACCCCCCCTCACAGTATCCAGAAAACTATCTGGTGCTGACTTTGTAATGTCTTGGGGGACATCTCACTGGTCCTAAACAGGGGTCAGCAACCCGTGGATCTGGAGCCACATGTGGCTCTTTCATCCCTCTGCTGCGGCTCAGTCACTCAAAATATTTTTCATAACCGCCAATGTGCGACATGTGATTTATTGAGCTTTTTGACCCCTGGTAGGTTTTGTGGCTCCCGGTCTTTTCTTTTCTGTGGGAAACGGATCCAAATGGCTCTTTGAGTGTTTAAGGTTGCCGACCCCTGTCCTAAACAGTAGGGGGAATAGAGTTGAAACTGATGGATGGATGATGGAAATTGAAATCCAGAATTTCCAAAAATCCTTTCCCCCAAAAAGAATTTCTTTCTTTCTTTCTTTCCAAGAAATACCTTCTGAAAAAGAAGCAGAGGCAAAGTGATGCCATCCCAGTAAAAAGTCTCTTCTGTCTCCATTGCTTAGGAAGGATTGTGTTAGAGCCGAAAGAATGGGGCTTATACAGTAGTTTCACCCAGGGCCAAAATCCTCACCTTCTGTTTATTACAGGAATGGCAAGTGAATGCCTTAAAGCAGGGGTAACTTCCTTTCTTGGGCTGACATCTGCTTTTCTTGAGGGTTGTCTGTTACAACTTACCTGTGATAATAAGGAGAAAGATGGTCGGGAACAGGGAAGAATCAGATATTAACAGATGTAACCCTTTTCTTCTCAACAGTTTAATTATTGAGAATTTATTTTCCCATCATTTCGTTTGTGCCAGACGTTTGAAGCAGCGATGTGTGCAAAATAAATACACATTTGCTGCCAGAGCAAAACAATGATTACCCAGGTTAATTCAGATTTTAGCCAAGACAAATCTGAGAGAAAGGCAAATAATCTGCCATGCAGATGTGTGTCCCCTTCCATGTGGCCTGCATACCAGCCCATCTGTCAGTGTTCTTGGCATAGGTCTGTAGATATTCACAGCCATCCAGGTCATGGCTGTCTCAAAGGTGCTTTTTTCAGGAGGCAACTGGACTTTTTGAAGACGTTTCGCTTCTCATCCAAGAAGTCGGCATAGTAGGGCGGCATACTTGAGAGACCGCCTCCTGCCAATCACCTCCCTACGACCAATTAGATCCCACAGATTAGGCCTCCTCCGAATACCATCTGCTAGCCAATGTCAACTGTCGATCCCTCGGGGAAGAGCCTTCTCTGTGGTTGCTCCGGCCCTCTGGAACGATCTCCCCGTGGAGATCCGGACCCTCACCATCCTTCCGGCTTTCCGCAAAACCACTAAGACCTGGCTGTTCCGGCAGGCCTGGGGCTGATGAGTTCCCGGCCCCACTTAAACTGTTGTGACTGTTGCTTTGTTTTAACTTGCTTGTTTTTTTGTTTGTATTCCCCTTCTCCCCTGCTGTAAGCCGACCTGAGTCTCTCGGGAATAGGGTGGTATACAAATGGAATAAACATAAACAACAAACATAAACAAGTCAGAGCTGAAGAAGCTTCTTGGATGAGAAGCGAAAGGTCTTCAAAGAAAAAACAAGGAAGTCCAGTTGCCTCCTGAAAAAGCACCCTTGGGTTGTTCTCAGCATCTTTTCCTTAGGTTCCTTCATTTCTATCACACAGATTCAACTGTTGCTTACCCATCTGGGCTCGTCCACTCTTCCCAAACCTGCCTTCTCTGCACCACCTACACCTGTCCATTTACTCTACCTCTCGATTGCATCTTCCTTTCTCATGATATCTGCCTTCTGTCTCTGCTGTCCCCTCTGTTTTTAGGACTTTAAAGGTAAAGGTTCCCCTCGCACATATGTGCTAGTCCTTCCTGACTCTAGGAGGTGGTGCTCATCTCCGTTTCAAAGCCAAAGAGCCAGCGCTGTCCGAAAACATCTCCGTGGTCATGTGGCTGGCATGACTAAAAGCCGAAGGCCCATGGAACTCTGTTACCTTCCCACCAAAGTGGTCCCTATTTTTCTACTTGCATTTTTTAACTGCTAGGTTGGCAGAAGTTGGAACAAGTAACAGGAGCTCACTCTATTATGTGGCGCTAGGGATTTGAACCGCCGACCTTTCTGATCGACAAGTTCAGCATCTTAGCCACTGAGCTACCACGTCCCTTTTTAGGACTTTACAACAGTGTATATTTTCATGAAGTGCTATTCTGGTGATTTTATTTATCCCTTTTCTGCACAAATGCTGTGGGATCCAGCTGGTTTGAAGTAATTATTTCTTTGTCGCATAAGCTGTAATCGAAGATCTAATGAGATGTTTGATATTGAGGTTAAAACATTTTCTTTCTGGTGTGAGCAAATTGGGAGTCCGTTCCTTATTGCATTCTCACTTTAAAGTTTTCATATCAGATTGATTTGATAACAGCTATTTATAAAGTCTGGACTTTCATGGTCTTATAGGATTTAATGATCCCATCTAATTCCTTAGATGCCTTTGAGGCTGAAAATGCCTCTGGTGCAAATTGAGATGGCAGTTAATGTAATTGTAGATGCTGCCACAGGATGGCAGCTGACACATGATATTTACTACCGTATATCTCATAACATAGAAATTAAAACTCTTTGTTATCAACTGCCAGTTGAGCTAATATGAGGTTCGCAGCATTAATTGATACCTTCCGTAAAGTCATTTTTAAATCAGTTTTGAGATCTGGGCTATTGTAGCATCATGCCTCAATTTAGCCCGAGGAAAAGGATTAAATCCACTGTTCCAGAAATAGGATAGTATGAAATCCAACAGTAATGGAGAATTTATATAAACAAATTTTAAAATATCTTGATTTTGAAATTGTCCAATTACTTAAGCCATCATACAGGCAGTCTTCAACTTACAACCATTGGTTCAGTGACCATACGAAGTTACAATGGCACTAAAAAAAATGACTTCTGACTGGTTTTCACAGTTATAGCCATCACAGCATCCCCACAACTACAAGATCAAAATTAGGGTGCTTGGTAACTAGCATGAATTGTACTGTCCTGGAGTGATGCAATTTTTAACCTTCCTAGCCAGATTCTATTCTATTCTATTCTATTCATCATCTATTCATTAAATGACCAAATTTTTCATTTAACAACTGCAGTGATTCGCTTAGCGACTGTGGCAAAAAGTCTATAAAATGGGGCAAAACTCACTTAACAACTTCCTTTCTTAGCAATGGAAATTCTGGGCTCAATTGCGGTCATAAGTTGAGGACTTTCTGTATACTGTACAGATATTGCAAAAGTGCCCAGGATGAAGAATTTGTGCTGCCTGAAATGAGCAGAATTTGGTGCCAGTTGAAAGGCATGCATAGTACTCACGATTTGGAAAAATGAAACCCTCATCTTGAATTGACAATTGCATCTTCTTCAAAGATAACTGGAATTAGAAAACCACATAGAAATATATGAAACACTACAGAGTTTTCAAAACGTGTCTATAAGGAATTCTATACAAAATATAAAGTACCCTGCAATTTCAATTTAAAAATTGTTTTTCCTACCTCAAGAGGTAAGATTTAATGATTCCCATCTAGCAGTATCCATAGAAACATTCTTTCAACCCTTTTATCTTAAGCCTAAATTATGTTAAATGAATTCTGATGGTCCATAAATAAATATCATTCCAATATCAATTTTTGTAAGAGCTGAAGTATATCATAATGTGTATTATAAAGTAGTCTTGTAGTAAAAAAAATAACATCATCTTGCTGTGAGTAGCACTTTAGTAATTGTTAACTGTCTGAATAGAAATTAGCTAAATGCAAGCCAACAATAAAGAAAAAAACCAATAGAACGAAAAAAGTAAAATTGGATGCGATAGAATATGATAAAACAGGAAAGAAAAACAACACGAGAAAAGAAACGTTTCATTTCCAATTGAGATGACTGCAGCTCTCAAAATATTGTATAATATTCTTAAAAGGAGAGGAAAAAAGTGTGGAACAAAGAGAAAAAGTAGAAGAAAAATCAGAAGACATTTTGGCAATCTGTCCAGACACTGAATAAGATATGGTTATAATCAAGAATCAAGCTCACATGAAGTGTTAATACCACTTTATAATGCCTTGGTAAGGCCACACTTGGAATACTGCATCCAGTTTTGGTCGCCACGAAGTAAAAAAGATGTGGAGACTCTAGAAAGTGTACAGAGAAGAGCAACAAAGATGATTAGGGGACTGGAGGCTAAAACATATGAAGAACGGATGCAGGAACTGGGTATATCTAGTCTGATGAAAAGAAGAACTAGGGGAGACATGATAGCAGTGTTCCAATATCTCAGGAGCTGCCATAGAAAATAGGGAGTCAAGCTATTCTCCAAGGCACCTGAGGGTAGAACAAGAAGCAATGGGTGGAAACTAATCAAGGAGAGAAGCAACCTAGAACTAAGGAGAAATTTCCTGACAGTTAGAACAATTTATCAGTGGGACAACTTGCCTCCAGAATTTGTGAATTCTCCAACACTGGAAGTTTTTAAGAAGAGATTGGATAATCATTTGTCTGAAATGGTATAGGGTTTCCTGCCTCAGCAGGAGGTTGGACTAGAAGACCTCCAAGATCCCTTCCAACTCTTCTATTCTATAAACCAAAAGTGAATCACATTAGAAAGTCCTTTTTTGAAGAAGCAATTTATGAAAGGGTTTTTTCCTTTTGAAAAATTGATGTTCCTTATATATTTGTACACTCCTTATCGCTGAAGGCTCTCAGCAGCTAAAGATCAGAAACATCATTTAAAAAAAACCCTTCATATGTAATATACACACCGGTATCATTCCAAAAACAAACTCAGGAACACTTTAAAGAATAAAGCATCTTGACATTCAAAGCACAACTTCTTGCTGAGCTAGATGGGAAAACCACATCGCAATTGATTTGATTTAAACCAAATCCACTCGGATACAGCCAAAAACTTTAATGCATTTCTGGGTCTCCATTCATTTTAAAGACAAATAACATATTGGCCCCAGTGTTAAATATGTATTTAATGCAGCTCATCAACATTACCTCTTATTTTAAAAATACTAAAATGTTTCTATGCCTCAACAGGGACAGAGTTAGGTATTGCTAACATTCCGCTGCTGTGCCTTTTATGAACATAAAAATTGCTTTGTTGGATCTCGGGGATGAAGAAATCCCAATGTTCTACTTAGTCGCTACCTTGGCCTCTGATAATTAAGATTTACCTTCTGTGAATTTACCTCTCTCTTTAAATGGCCCATCACCCAAATCTGGAGTATTTACACCTGGAAGATTTAGAGTTGACAATCTTTAGATTGTGTGGAAGGCACAGAACACTTGCAATCCTGTTTGTATGAGTTCTGGTTTAGGTGCAATTTAGCGTTGGCATTTGGTCAAGCATAAAGACTAAGAAACAAGCAGAGAGATATTTTTGCTCCTTTTAATGCTGCAGCTTGATTATTTAGGGGTTCATTCAACAAGAAATTAATTGGGACAAGGTGTGTCTAATGCAAGAATGGTTTTAAATAGAGGAGTCCTAAGAAAGGGGAATTTCCATCCGCGCTAATGACTGCATTTGGATTAACTCTGCAGCTCCAAGGTTGAAAATAATTACTCTCCAAATGCAGGGGAGCAGCAGCAGGAGAGAGTCACTGACTTAGTATCTCATTTGTGGACTTCCTTAATGCATCTCCAAGCCTATGTTGTAAATAGGAAACAGATGGGTTATTTTGGATGCCTCTAGTCTTACTACAGCGTCCTAATTGTACATGTTTATCTTATATTCTTCGCTTAGCATCTATAGATCAGACAGAGCGGGTTTTCTGTCACCTTCTGCCTGGTCCTTTTTTTAACCGGATGATTGAATCTGGAATATTCTGCATGCAACTCAAGTGTGCGTTCTACCCGTGAATGACAATTTCTCCCTCTCAAGCCTGGCACACACTCTGTCTTCTCCTTTTGTTTGTCAGGTAGGGCTTGCTCCCTCTGATCTCTGTCGAAACCCTTTTCAGGTCACGCGTGTATCCGTGCTCATCGGCATTTTTTTCTGTGTCTCTAGGATCAACTCCAGCAGAAGATAATATGCCCAGGCCCAGTGGCTTGCCTGACAGCTGCTCCCAATGGTCTCTACATCTTGGCAGGTATTGCTGAAAGCATCTACCTCTGGGAGGTAAGGGAGTTGGTAGCATTGGCCTGGAATGCAGTCTGATTGTTTTGGCTGCTCAAGGAGAGAGCGGGCTGAAAGTTTAAGAAGCCGAAACAAGACTAGTGGAAGAATTGGACTTGATGTTCTCCCCTCTGTTAAGAGTACATTTGCTAAAGTTAAAGATCTTCAACCATACACAGTGAGATCCTGGAGGTTTTCTTTAATGTAGTAACAGCAGGAACTAGGGTGCGTGCGTGTTTGTATCTGGTAACAATATATATAAATATAAGAAGGTCTTATTTTCAGGGAAACACAATATATATATATATATATATATATATATATATATATATATATATATATATATATGTGTGTGTGTGTGTGTGTGTGTGTGTATGTGTGTATGTGTGTATGTATGTATGTATGTATGTATATATATATATACATACACACACACACACACACACACATATACATACACACACACACACATACACACTGTGTTTCCCTGAAAATAAGACCTTCTTATATTTTTGTTGCCACCAAAAAAGGCACCAGGTCTTATTTTCAGGGGGATGTCTTCCACTGACTCTCCTCACTTGCACGTGTTGCCCACGGCCTCCTTTTCACTGTCAGAAGCCTTCAGGAACTTCTTCTGCAGCCAGCAAGGTGGCGCAGTGGTTAAATGCAGCACTGCAGGCTACTGCTAGATCAGCAGGTCAGCGGTTCAAATCTCACCGGCTCAGGGTTGACTCAGCCTTCCATCCTTCCGAGGTGGGTAAAATGAGGACCCAGATTGTTGGGGGCAATATGCTGACTCTCTGTAAACCGCTTAGAGAGGCCTGAAAGGCCTATGAAGCGGTATATAAGTCTACTGCTATTGCTATTGCTATTTCCTGAAGGCCTCTGGATTGTCGGGGTGTGCAAGGTCTGGCTGCAGCTGTCCAAAGGTAAGTAGTAGGGCAGTTTCCCCCCCATCCCCACCCTAACTTAATTTTTACCCCTGCACCCTGGAGTGGATGGGGTCAAAATTAGGGCTTATTTTGAGGGTAGGTCTTATATTGGATGCACGTGTAAAAATCAAGCTAAGGCTTACTTTCGGGGTAGGTCGTATTTTCAGGGAAACACTATGTATGTGTGTGTGTGTGTGTTGTGTGTGTGTGTGTTTATCTCCTGCCTTCATTATTTTTATAAATAATTCATGATGTGCACATGCCTAATAATGCCTTCCTCCTCCTATTTTCCCCAAAACAACAACCCTCTGAAGTCTGTTGGCCTGAGAGAGTGACTGGATTTCATCATGGGTGGGACTAGAGCATCATGTTTTCTAGTCTGATGCCTTAATCTCCAGTTTGATTTTGTATTAATCTGTTTTATTTAGAACTCACTTATTTCCACCAAAGTCAGCTCTTGACTATTAACCGCTTTTGTTAACAACAAATGGATGAATCCGTAAATAACAATCCTTATAACACCATTCTTAAAACAGCCATCAAAAATGGCATGAAGTACACACTGAAAAGTCAGCTTACAGTAGTTTTTCAAAATTCATAGAATTGGGATGGGATGGGATAGAATATAGAATATAGAATAGGAATAGGATAGAATAGAATAATAGGATAGAATAGAATACTTTCTCAGCTCTGGTGTATAGATTTATTTCATAATCAGTGAAGTTGATCCAGGACTGGTGTTGCATGTCCCCAGTGAGGAATATGTCACAGGAGCCTGACTGCTGCATTCTGGACCTGCAGCTTCTGAATTTTTTTTCAAAGACAAAAGGCAAATAGAAACTATAACAGTAATCTATTGGAGGGAACCAGTATAGACCAGAAAGGCCAGGTCATAGAGATCAAAAAAGCTCAGAAATCAACTCATCCAATCCACTCGGTGCAAGATATGCTAAAGTAGTTTGGGCAGATTAGCTATCCAGCGTTTGCTTGAAGATCTCTGGTAAAAAAGACTGTGCCACTTCGTGAAGCATCCTATTTCCCTGTGGTTTCAACTCATTAGTTATGATCTCTTGGACAGTAAAGAACAAGTGCCAGGGTTCCAAGTAAACCCACTAACGAAAGAAGACTTTGAGGCTTGAGTTTCCCCAAAAGTTCCATTAGAGATGTCATATTGGCACATCTGGGAAAGCCCGAATCTGAAAGCTTCCAGGTTTTCCCCATTCAAAAAAAAGTCCAAGCCCCTGCCTAGCACCCACATGTCAGTCACATGGCCCAATCAGGAATTGTCCCAGCTTGAGATGTCTCATAGTCACGCCACTCCAGATGAGTCAGGTATCCTTGACTTTCTGAGAAAGGAATGTTATTTAGACTATATATCTCCCATACTCCATATCATCCCCCTTCATATTTTCCCACAGTATTAAATGTGGCAGGCCTGAAGGCCCAATGCAAAAGATGGCTTTCAGGCCTCACAGTATGCCACCTCCCTTCATCAGAAGATCATGTCCTTTATACAGAAGATTAAAGTTAAAACCTTAACTACCTCTCCCCCACTCCCCACCCCCGGGTGGGACCCTTTGGCTTATCAGCAAGCCAATGCAAAAGGTGGCGTCTAGGCCTGACAACAAATCCATGCCCTTCTTTATTGAAACTCTTTTTTTAGTTTTGGAAGATTGCCGTCGTGCCCATCCTCTGTCTTCTTGTTTGCAGGATAAACACATTTAGTCTCTCTAGCCATTCTTTGCAGGACTTAATTTCCAGTCCCCTTGCTGTCTCTGAACGTCTTCCACTTTGCTAATGACTGCAGTGCGCCGTTGAACTGGAGTGATGGTGTTATGTGGGATCTGAATATAGCAAAGCAGAGTAGGGCAATTATTTTTCGCAATCATCAGGATTGTGTATTCCTGGTGCTACTTTCCAACATCGTGTTTTCTTTTTTAGCAGCCGTTTCATTTTGTTGGCTCGTGTTCAACTTGTGATCTTTTAAAAAGCCTAGTTCTTTTTCACATACAGTACAGCCAAATCCCTTCCCATCCAACAGCCTTCCTTTTTTCTTGCCAAATTCAAGACTTTGCGTTTCTCCCTGTTACATTTCATCGTATTGATTTCAACCCACTGCTAAAGTCTAATCCTTTTTTAATCTTCTTTCTTTCTTAAAGTATAAGCAAGTCCCTTAATTTAATGTCATCTGCAGATGATCAGTCCCTCAACTCTTTTAATCGAATCTCTCTATATAAAAGTGAAAACCACTCATGCTGCATCATGAAATCTCCAGAACCGTAAAGCCTACAAACTTGAAATGTGGCACGTATTTTCCTCTTGGCTTCTAGGTGCTCGCTTAGAAAGGATTTTTTCAAAATGACTATCACAGCATTAGTATTTCTTATATTATTATTATTATTAACACGCTCTGATGCTAAGGAGTTAGATGTTCTACTCTACTTTTGCTCTATTTTACAACCTTTCTTGCCACAGTTGTTAAGGGAATCACTACAGTTAAGGTAGAAACACTTAGGTTAATAAGTGAATCTAGCTTTCCTGTTGATTTTGCTTGACAGAAGGTCATAATAGGTGATCACAGAGATACTGCAATTGTCATAAATATGAATCACTTGCCAAGTGTCTGAATTTTGATCACGTGACCATGGGGATGCTGCAATGGTCGTAAGTGTGAAAAACAGTAATGGGTCACTTTTTTTCCTATGCTGCTGTAACTTTGAACGGTCGCTAAATGAAACATTGTAAATCAAGTATCTGTAAAAGTATAATGAGAAGTTTTCTTAAATGTGCAAGTTAGCCCTATCCAGTGTTGGATAAATTGGGCAAAGTTGATAAATGCAACTGATAGAAATCATTCCTTGCTATCGTACTCAACTACCGTGTTTCCCTGAAAATAAAACAGGGTCTTATTTTCTTCCCCCCCCGCCCCTCCACACACATTTTGCTTGGTCCTTATCGGTGGTGGGGCTTATTGGTTTGGGGTTGCCGGGTGGCTGCTCTCTTGCGAGCAGGTGCCTGAAGAGCCAGGCACAGCCTCGGGGGCAAACGGCTGTGTTGCGCTGTTGCAGCAGCACCACAAAGCCGCCATGAAGTGACCATGCTCAGCAGCCGCCCGGCAACGCCCCTTTCCAGCCGGGCAAAGTGCCACTCACCGACCCAGTAATATCCCAAAGGCGCTAAGCTGCGTGGTGCTCTGCCCGGCTGGAAACAGAGCACTTGTTCTGCCTCCAGCTCGTGTGCCTCCCAGCCTCACCATGCCCAGCTCTCCCTGCAGGGCTGGGCCAGGGCGACGCCGCTGCAGCCCCACTGCCGCCACCATGCTCCGAACATAACTGGCTTCCAAACTCCGGAAATCTGCTGCCGAGTCTTCCGGCAGTGGCTGCTCTGGGACTACGCTCTATGGTTGTGGGCTGACTGCAGGAAGACTCTTCCAACAGCCAGCCCACAACCATAGAGCGTAGTCCCAGAGCGGCTGCTGCCGGAAGACTCGGCAACGGATTTCTGGAGTTTGGAAGCCGGTTATGCTCAGAGCATGGCAGTGGCACCCTGGCCCAGCCCTACAGGGAGAGTTGGGCATGGTGAGGCTGGGAGGCATGCGAGCTGGAGGCAGGATAGTCCATGTTCTGGCAATCTGGTTGAAATGGCTTGTGGGTTCTTTTTTTTCTAGAGCTGAGAGTAACTGGCCCAATGTCATTCTGCTGGCTTCAGGGTCTAGAACAGGACTAAAATTTCCTGACCGTTAGAACAATTAATCAGTGGAACAGCTTGCCTCCAGAGGTTGTGAATGCCCCAATACTTGAAGTCTTTAAGAAGATGTTGGGTAGCCATTTGTCTGAAATGGTGTAGGGTTTCCTGCCTACGCAGGGGGTTGGACTAGAAGACTTCCAAGGTCCCTTCCAACTCTGTTCTATTCTATTCCAAAAAGTAGGCTGATGTGATAATCCATGTTGAATGTTACATACTAATAAAGCTACAGGAAGTACAATACAATACAATAGCAGAGTTGGAAGAGACCTTGGAAGTCTTCTAGTCCAACCCTCTGCCTAGGCAGGAAATCCTATCCCATTTCAGACAAATGGCTATCCAACATCTTCTTAAAGACTTAAAGAAGTAAGTCATCTTACCCTCATCCCACGTGGGCCTCCTCTTTCTCTTGGAATGCATCTTAATGGGAAATTATCAAAACCAAGAGTCAAGTGATTAAAATTGCAACTGTACATTTAATTCTATGGAGTAGTCAACAGCCAGGACTTGGTAAACAGACTTGCTGAGTCAGACTTTTATGTAGATGTTTGTTTAAAAGATTTATAAAGCTGCCACTCTCCCAGTTTAAGTGGCACACACCAATAAAAATCAAAGAGGAAATCACGATCAAAGAGGAAAATACTGTACAGCACCAAAATAAATGGCACTTAATCGAGGCTGCTAATAATAACATATAGTCTCACTGCAGAACTGGCTTATATACCATCCTGGTCTTGGATGGGAGAGAAGCCGGGTGTTTTATGTCTCTCTGTGAGACCGCTAGAGTCCAGCTATCTTGGTCAGTGATGAGGAGGAGCACTTCAAAGGGCAGATTTGACAACGAGGAAAACACATGTTTTAAGCCACCTTTGGAGGTGTTGCTTGGAGGATGCCAACCCCAGTGCCACGGATAGCTTTATGGGTGATAACTTGCTGGGAGTCATGTGGCATACGCTATACAATTCATAAATTATTATTGGTTGGTCGCACACAGATTTGGCTTTTTTAGAGGTTTAGAGGTTTTAGAGGTTTTATTTGCATTTGTAGGCCGCCCTTTTCCCTGAGGGGACTCAGGGCGGCTCACAGAAAACCAGGGAAAGGGGAAATACAACATTGAGACAACAACACATAATAAAATAATGAGCAACATGCATACAACATTCGGGCGGGGTAGAAATCCTTATCCCCAGGCCTGACGGGCGAGCCAGTTCTTCAAGGCAGTGCGGAAGGCCTGGACGGTGGAGAGGGTACGAATCTCCACGGGGAGCTCGTTCCAAAGGGTCGGGGCTACTGCTGAGAAGGCCCTCCTCCTTGTGGTTGCCAGCCGACACTGGCTGGCCGATGGAATGCGGAGGAGGCCTAATCTATGGGATCTTATAGGTCGTAGGGAGGTAATTGGCAGAAGGCGGTCTCTCAAGTATCCAGATCCACTGCCATGTTGGGCTTTATGGGTGATCAATAGCACCTTGAAGCGCATCCGGAGATCGACAGGTAGCCAGCGCAACTCGCGGAGGATAGGTGTAATGCGGGTGAATCGGGGTGCACCCGCAATCACTCGCGCGGCTGCGTTCTGTACTAGCTGAAGTCGCCGGATGCTCCTCAAGGGCAGCCCCATGTAGAGCACGTTGCAGTATTCCAGCCTAGAGGTCACAAGGGCCCGAGTGACTGTTGTGAGGGCCTCCCGGTTCAGGTAGGGTCGCAACTGGCGCACCAGGCGTACCTGGGCGAATGCCCCCCTGGTCACAGCCGCTATATGATGGTCGAATGACAGCTGTGGATCCAGGAGGACTCCCAAGTTGCGGACCCTCTCTGAGGGGTGTAAAATTTGACCCCCCAGCCTGAGTGTTGGATTATTGGCCAAATCTTTGGGAGGAAAACACAACAGCCACTCGGTCTTTTCCGGGTTGAGCACAAGCTTGTTAATCCTCATCCAGTCCATGACGGCTTCAAGCCCCCGGTCCATCACGTCAACCGCTTCATTGATTTGGCACGGGGCGGACAGATACAATTGAGTATCGTCCGCATATTGATGGTATCTGATCCCGTGCCTACGGATGATCTCTCCCAGCGGTTTCATGTAGATGTTAAATAGTAGGGGGGATAAGACCGAACCCTGCGGCACCCCATATTTTAGGGGCCTTGGGGACGATCTCTGCCCTCCCACTAACACTGACTGCGACCTGTCCGAGAGGTAGGAGGAGAACCACCGTAACACGGTGCCCCCCACTCCCACCTCCCGCAGTCGTCGCAGAAGGATACCATGGTCGATGGTATCGAAAGCCGCTGAGAGGTCAAGGAGGACCAGGATGGAGGGATGTCCTTCATCTCTGGCTCTCCAAAGATCATCCATCAATGCGACCAAAGCGGTTTCCGTGCTGTAACCGGGTCTGAAGCCTGACTGGAAGGGGTCTAGATAGTCTGCTTCCTCCAAGGACCGTTGGAGCTGGAAGGCCACCACCTTCTCAACAACCTTCCCCAGAAAGGGGAGGTTGGAGACCGGGCGATAGTTGTTAAGGACAGCTGGATCCAAGGATGGTTTCTTCAGGAGGGGTCTCACCACCGCCGCTTTCAGTGCGGCGGGGAAGTTCCCCTCCCGAAGGGAGGCGGTTACAACCGCCTGGATCCAGCCTCGTGTCACCTCACTGCAGTTAGAAACCAGCCATGAGGGACACGGATCCAGGACACAGGTGGAGGAACTCACAGCTCTCATGGCCTTGTCCACATCCCCGGGGGTAACCTCCTGAAACTCAACCCAGAGCTGTTCTACTTGGTCCCCCTGTGCCTCGGCTGGAACTGCAGGTGTGGAGTCCAAGTCCGTCCGAAACCGAGCAATTTTGTCCGCTAAGAATTTTTGTCCACCTATCGGGCCCTTTCCTGGTTTAGATGAATGTTGCTCTTTAAGTAAGTAAATAAATAAATACTACCACAAGGATCTTACACCTGGACGTTTACACTGACTGCCTGGAATCACAATGGAATCATAAAAGAAGGAAGGCCAGGAAGAGCCACAAATTGCATATCAGAGAGGAACCGCAATCCTACTCAGAGCCAGCATGAAAGAACCTAAGTTGCACAGCCATTCAGTCTTGAGTGGAGTGGAATAGAATAGAATAGTTGAAAGGGACCTTGGAGGTCTTCTAGTCCAACCCCCCTGCTTAGGCAGAAAGCCCTAGACCCATGATGGCTAACCTATGGCACAGGTGCCACTCAGAGCCCTCTCTTGCGGGCACATGAGCTATCGTCCCAGCCTAGCTCCACCGCGCCTCCTGCCGGTCAGCTGATTTTCAGGTCTCCGCCGCGCATGTGCAGGGCACATGTGGGAGACGTGCATGCATGCGAGAGGTGGGGGAGCGCCTGGGGGGTGCACCCACCCGCAGCCCATTTTTGGTGCCAGGAGGCTGCAGGGAGGCCTACTAGGCCTAAAATTGGGGGGGGGGTGCATGCGTTGGTCGGGTTGCACTTGGGGGTCACAGGCACATGCTCAGGGGATGAGTGTGAATGAGGGGGGCGCATTGCATTGTGGATGTGGGCACACACACTTTTATCACGCAACAACAAAAAGGTTCGCCGTCAGTGCCCTACACCACTTCAGACAAATGGCTATCCAACATCTTCTTAAAGACTTCCAGTGTTGAAGCAATCACAACTTCTGGAGGCAAATTCTGTTCCACTGATTAATTGTTCTAACTGTCAGGAAATTTCTCCTCAGTTGTAAGTTGCTTCTCTCCTTGATTAGTTTCCACCTAATATAGTTGACATAGAGGCACTAGGAGAAAAGTAAGACAGCATCTTTAGTTCAGTTTAGGCAAAGGAATATAACCGTATCATCAATATGAGCCATGGTGGTGCAGTGGTTAGAATGCAGTACAGGTAGTCCTCAACTTATGACCACAATTGAGCCCAAAATTTATGTTGTTAAGTGAGACATTTGTTAAGTGAGCTTGCTCCATTTTATGACCTTTCTTGCCACATTTATTAAGTGAATCACTGCGGTTCTTAAATTAGTAACACAGTTGTTAAGCGAATCTGGTTTTCCCCATTGACTTTGCTTGTCAGGAAGTCACTAAAGGAGATTGACTCCGGGATGCTGCAACCGTCGTAAATGTGAGTCCGTTGTCAAGCATCCGAATGTAAATCACATGACTGTGGGGAGGCTGCAACGGGTGTGAAATGTGAAAAATGGTCATAAATCACTTTTTCCACTGGCGTTGTAACTTTCAACCAGTCACTAAATGAACTGTTGTAAGTCAAGGACTACCTGTATTGCAGACTGCCAGGAGTTTGTTTTTCACAGGCTCAAGGTTGACTCAGCCTTCCATCCTTCCAAGGTCAGTAAAATGAGGACCCAGATTGTTGGGGGCAAGAGGCTGACTCTGTAAACTGCTTTAGAGAGAGCTGTAAAGCAGGGCTCTTCAACCTTGGCAGGGCTGGCTGAGGAACTCAGGGAGTTGAAGTCCACAAGTCTTAAAGTTGCCAAGGTTGGAGACCCCTGCTGTAAAGCCCTGTGAAGCAGTACTTAAGTCTAAGTTCTATTATTATTGCTATATGTTGATGTTATTTGATCCCATACCGCGTGAATGACCCTACAAATGGCTTCTTGGAGGTTTCAAGTGCAAAACACGGGGCCTAAACCAGCGTGACCTGACAAATGCGCACCTGACAAATGTGCGCCCGACAACAGCGCGCCGACAAAACCGCGCCGATAAAACCGCAACGTCGACAGCACACCCACAAAGGCGCGCCGACAGAAGCGCAATTAGGGTTAAGGTACGGGTAAGGGTTAGGGTTCTTACGTTTTCACATTGTTTGTTGATGGCGCGCTTCTATTGGCGCTCTTTTATCGGCGCGCCTATTTGGGCGCGATTTTGACATCGTGGTTTTCTCGCTGCGCTTTTGTCGTGAGTGCATTTGTCGGTGAACCCTAAATCAGAGATGGATTGCTCCCGGTTTGGTCCAGATCTGGCAAACCGGTAGTGGTGGCGGCAGGAAGCTCTGTCTACCCGCCTGGATGCTTCTGCGCATGTGCAGAAGCGTCACGAGTGCATGCTCACGCACGAGCAAACTGGTAGTAAAAAAATTATAAACCCACCACTGACCCAAACACATTACACCAATACCAAATGGTTTTGCCTTTGGTAACCAAGCACAGTCTTCTGAACTGGCCTGGAAGGCCACCATGGTTTGTTGCTCAGTAATCTCCCCCCCCCACCTTTAGATGGAGCTACAAATGCCATTTCTCCTCCCCCCACCACTCTTTATAACTATTTTATTTTACTTAATACATTTCAGCAAGGTTCACTGCTCTTCCCCAGTCTCTCTTCTCTCTGGATTTGCTCTCTGCAAACGTAAAGCTGCCGTGCTTTTTGGCTCTGTACTCCTTAACATCCTGGAGAAATATGAAATCAGGTTTTATTTGAGTTGGAGGATTTGAAAATTTGTGTAGAATGTGGGGTGTTATTTTTAAGATCCATGAATTGGGAAGTACATTAAAATCCCTCTAATCAACTCCCTAATCCCTAATTGAGTGCAACAGCTGCAAATATAGTGGGTCCCAAAAAGAGAGTAGTTAAGTAAAAAAGAGACCATCACCTCTGGAAGCAATCTACTCTGCTGTTAGAAAAATCAAGATCCAGTCAAAAGATTGGCATGTGGAATTCCATGTTCTATCCCTGGAACTTTCTGGAACACTATCCAAGGCTTCCTGTTTTGGAAGAGTCACTTCCAAAGAAAATGATGGACCTTATTATCCCTGGAATGATCAAATTGGCACATTCCCAGAGTAAAATGAGGGAGACCCAAACTATATACCGTAACTAATGAAGATGTTCTTCTAGTTTATTTAAAATCTATTCATGATCTGGAACTGTTTTTAGAATAGCTTTACGCCTTCAGATGCTGGTGCTGCTAATATGCTTTTAACCGTCTCTGAAGCTTCTTGTGGGGATAGCACTGTTGACACGACACCATGTTAATTTCTGTAAAACGGAGTCTGGAAGAGTGGTGTATAGGATTGCTAATGAATGGCCTTCCCTGCTAATTCTAGACGGCCCCTTAGTGTTTGGAGGGGCTCCAGGAAATAAAACTGCAAATTGTTGTTGCTAAGTTTTCCCCTATTTTATGACCCTTTTTGACCCAGTTGTTAAGCAAATTGCTGCAGTTACAGTAATTACGCAAATCTGATTTTTCCCCCCATTGGCTTTGCTTGTCATAGGCCATCTGGAAAGGATTTAAATGGCAGTCACATGACCTCAGGACATTGTAAACTGTCATAAGTACATGCCAGTTGCCAAGTATCCCTGAATTTTGATCACTTGACCCATGGGGATGCTACAATGGTCATAAATGTGAAAAACCATCATTTTTTCAGTGCTGTTGTAACTTTGAACGGTCACTAAACAAATGGTTCTAAGTCGAGAACTCCCTGTACAACTCTGTATTGTGCAGTAACACTAATTACTAGAGTCGCCTCTAGGTGGAATGGGCGGCATACAAACCAGATAGATAGGTACGGTAGGTATTTAGGTAAGTAGATATTTTATAGCATCTAGCTCCAAACTCTTTGGTTCCTTATTTAGTGGACAAGTTTACTACAACATCTATAGAATTCTTCCAAAGGGACACAAAGATTATTCAGAAATCTTTCCAAGAAATAACTGATATAGGAATTGCATAGCTCCTTTATTTATAGCACAGGTGTCAAACTCACTGAGTCACATTTTGCGATGTTTTCCCCATTCACGGAGCTGGGGTGGGCGTGGCCTGCGTGTAACAGTTTGATATCCCTGATCTATAGGAAGGAAGTGTCATTTACAGCTCAGTCATGGAACTAATAGATAACATATTGAACAGAACAGAATTACATTGTTGGAAGGGACCTTGTAGGTCTTCTAGGCCAGCAGTCACCAACTGGTGGTCCATGAGAAAGTTTTGGTGGTCCGCAGAAAAATTATTTGCATTTTTTATATTGCACTAAATCAGAGGTCCTGAAACTACGGCCCCTGAGCTGGATAAGTGCAATGAACATTTGTGTTGCTGCAGAGGGTCTCGCTCTTTGGGGTCTTTTTGTGCGGGTCAGAGGGGGAAACAAATTCCGACTTGGGGTCTCCTTCAGCCTCCTGGTGTGGGGCTTTGGGCGAAGTCTGGAGGGAAGCGCCGGTGGTGACAAAGAGCCAGAGGGCCTCATTCCAGTGGGACTGCATCATGGTCTGGAACTGGCTGATCATTTCAGCCCGCTGAGCATCCTGGCCTTGCACTCCCGCAGGTCTTCTCTCTGCTTGGAAAGCCTATGCTCAGTGAGGTGCTTCTGCTGAGCCTCCTTCTCCGTCAGATCCAATTTGAACAGCTAGCTGTTTTGCCAACTCTTTCTCATGGTGGCTGCTTAGCTCCAACAACTGCTTCCTGTTGGGGCCCTAAGAGCCCGGGTGGGCAGACGAGGAGTGGCTGGGAGGGTAAGGGTAAGTAGAGGCTGGTGAGGTGCCCCTTGTCGTGAGTGACATTGAGTTGGCCATGCCCACCCAGTCATATGACCACCTAGCCATGCCCAGCCAGCCAGTCATTAGGCAGATCATATTAGTGGTCCCCGGATTTAACATTATTAATTTAGTGGTCCCTGATTAACAGGTGAGCCCCGTTCTAGGCCAAGGCCCTGCTCAGGTAGGAAACCCTATACCATTTCAGACAAATAATTGTCAGGAGAAGAGAAGATAGAGCTCAAAATCATCAAGAATTCCAGCCTCTTAAAACTTCCAGGAATGGAGAATCGACAGCCTTTGCTAAAAGGATTGTTCCATTGTTGTGAAGAATCTGCCATCAAGAAGTTTTCCCCTGACATAAGCAGAAAAATCCTGCGAATGCCAAGTGTGCTGGTCTCTCTATAAAAATTGCACTTACTCGCTCCACGTTTGGTGGACAAGTTGAGGTGGGAGACAGTGCCACTTTGATGCTATTTGTGAGGTGTGCGGTCTTGAAAAGATTGCTGGTTGATCCACTTCTCAAAAGGCCTGCCCTAGAGATTTCAGCATGAGGCAAGCGTCAACTTCTCTTCAGCTGCCCCTGTTTTTCGGGAAAAGTGTTGAGAAAGCGAAGGTGTGACAACCGCAAAGGGACTTTGAAAGGCCCCGCTTCTCTTAAGAAGACACGATAAGAAACGATGTGGGTTTTTTTCTCCCTCTCCATGCTGGAGAGTTGCTATCAGATCAGTAGATAATCCTTGGCACGTGACAGCTCCTTATATTACCCTCATATTTTTCTACCCCATAAATTTAATGCCACATTTTATTACCCCATTCAAGATTCTGTTCCACTTGGCTACATATTCCTTCTTTACTTCACGGACTGTTTTTTGAAAGGCATTTTTCCATTCTTTTCTCTCTCTCTCTCTTTTTTTTTTTAATATCTGGATGCTGGGTGGGCAAGAGAGGATGAATAATTTAAATGCAAAGTCTTCCCAGGATTGCAGATGTCTTCTTTTTCATTGTTTTTTTCATTTTTTTTTTTGTCTGCACCAAATAATGCTCTCTCTTCTACAGCCTCTCACCCAGGGTTAATTAGAATACCACAGCCTTCCATCCGCTGTGAAAAGAGTGCAAATGTTATTTTTATAACAGCAATATTTAGAGTGCTTTCAAATTCAGATCCGTCCTGGGTGAACAATAGGTAATGAAAACGTTGCCATGCTTCCTTTCAACCTCTTTGAGCATGTTGTGATTGAATACTTCAAGTATGTTCTAATTGGGGAAGAAATTGGGGAGTGGCCATCCTCCGAGGCTCTCTGTGCTTGCTCTTCCTCCTGTTACACCCCAAACTTTTAGAATTAAGACACTATATCTCTTGCTTTGTTAGCACAATGATAGCTAGTCCTTGACTTACAACTTGCAATTGAGCCCAAAATTTCTGGCCTCAAGCACAAAGACAGTTGTTAAGTGTAGTTTTACCCCATTTTACAATTTTTTTAACCACAATTATTAAGCGAATCATTGCAGGTGTTAAGTTAGTAACACAGTCATTAAGGTACTAACACAGTTGTTCAGTGAATCTGGCCTCCCCATTGAGTTTGCTTGTCAGAAGGTCACAAAAGGTGATCACATGACTCTGGGACACTGCAACGGCAACAAACACATGTCAGTTGCCCAGCGTCCAAATTTGGGTCAGGTAACTATGAGAACGCTGCAACGGTCATCAGTGTGAAAAACAGCCATAAGAAAAACAGTTATAACAGTCATATGTCATAAGATACTTTTTTCAGTGCTATTGGTCACTAAATGAATGGTTGTAAGTCGAGGGCTACCTGTACTACAAGACTTGTGGTTAACATCCCTGTAATGTCCACTTCAAACTACCAGCTATATTTTATTAAATGTATATGCCATTCATTTCACTGTCAGAGACAAAGACATCACCCTGCCAACAAAAGTGTGTCTAGCCAAGGCTGTGGTTTTCCCAGTTGCAATGGATGGCTGTGAAAGTTGGACCGTAAGAAAGGCTGAGCAACAGAGAATGGAGTCCTTTGAACTATGGTGCTGGAGAAGACTCCGCGAGTCCCTTGGACTGCATGGCGATCCAACCGGTCAGTCCTAGAGGAGATCAACCCTGACTGCTCTTTAGAAGGCCAGATCCTGAAGAAGAAACTCAAAGACTTTGGCCACCGAATGAGAAGGAAGGACTCACTGGAGAAGAGCCTCATGCTGGGAACGATGGAGGGCAAAAGAAGAAGGGGACGACAGAGAATGAGGTAGTTGGATGGAGTCACCGAAGCAGTAGGCATGAGTTTAAATGGACTCCAGAGGATGGTAGAGGACAGGAAGGCCTGGAGGAACGTTGTCCATAGGGTCGTGATGGGTCAGACACAATTTCGCAACTAACAACAACAGCTCACTGTCAAGCAAATTCTGGGTGGCTTACAACAGTATAAAAATACAATATAGAAACAATTAGAACATGAAAAGCCTTCAGCATTAAGAATTAAAACATTTAAAATGAACTAAGGCTAGATAAAAGAGGCCAATACAAAAACAGAATGGAATTGGAATCTTGTAATCTATTAACCACCTCCAAAGGGGGATGCTTCCATTAGGCCAGGTTTTCGGGCCCTTTCGGAAGGCCAAGCAGGTGGGGGGGCAGATCTCACCTCGAGGGGCACAAAGTTTCATGTAGCCACAGCGGAAGAGACAAAGGCCACTCTTTTGAAGAAAGCAAAGTTTGACTCAGCCTTCCATCCTTCTGAGGTTGATACAATGAGGACCCAGAATGTTGGGGGCAATATGTTGACTCTGTAAACTGCTTAGAGAGGGTTGTAAAGCACTACGAAGCTGTATATAAGTGCTATTGCTAATTTGGACAGGGAGGACCACTGGTATGAAAGAGGCGTCAAAGAGGCTGTCTATGTCAAAATTGAGCAGCCATCTCAACAGAGGGGGAGGAATACAACATCATCTATCTCCAATCTGCAACACAGTCCTTTCAACAGTTCCAAGAACTATTTGCACTACTCAGCTGACCCAGAGGACATAGATAAATCTCCAAGTGGCCTCAAGGACTCTTTAAAAGAATAGAAATGACCAGCTGTCTGCAAGGAGTATAAATCCTTCCATTCCCCCACCATCCAGTCAGAACTGAAGAAGCTTCTTAGATGAGAAGCAAAATGTCTTCAAAGAAAAAAACCAGAAAGTCCAGTGGCCACTTGAAAAAGCATCCTTGAGGCCACCATGACCTTGATGACTGAGAGTCTCCATAGACATGGCAGAAAAGGCTCTTCTGGACTTTGCCAACCAAATTATTTTGGCTGGTAGGGTCCAAAATACACCTCTTCTGCCAGAGTGGGTGGGGCAGACTAATCCCATTGGGGCGAGACGGATCCTTATGCCATAAAAGGGAAAACCCAACACCTTAAATTGGACCTGGAAGCAAACCAGCAACCAGGGCAGTTTATTGACTTAATCATAACTTACTATCTGGCACAACCCACGCGATTCCAAAACCAGAACAAAACAAAGCATTTATTTATTTAAAGCATTTTTTTTTTTGTATTCTGTACTCTGCCTGCAATGGCTCTCAGAGCATCTTATGCAAGATTGAGACCACTTAGGATTGTTTGTTTCCTTTTGTTTGTCTACGAAGCATTTTTGTGTTCTGTGGGCTAATCAAGAAGAGAAGCAACTTAGACCCAAGGAGAAATTTCCTGCTAGTGTAACAATTAACAATTAATTTACCACTTGCCTCCAGAAGTCATAAATGTTCCAGCACTGGAATTTCTAAAGAAGAGATTGGATAACCATTTGTCTGAAATGGTATAGGTTTTCCTGCCTGAGCAGGGGGTTGGACTAGAAGACCTCCAAGGTCCCTTCCAACTCTGTTATTCTATTCTAAGGAGGGAGATGGAGTTAAACAGGTTTCTTTTCCCTGGCTTCAGACTTTATATCAGCCTATATGGAGGTGTTCCTTTGCAAAGATTAGCTGTCCCGTGATTCTTTGTTTCCATGCAACACCCCGGTTCATGTTTTAAGGAAGCCTGCAAACAAGGTGCAGAATAATGCCCTTCGTACCATTCTTTGACAGCTCTCTCTCTGACAAGGTCGTCTCTTTTGTCGTCTTCAGAGCTTTAGAAGAAGCCCATCCATCCTGAACCAGATGCATCAGAGGGGGGAGGGGAGGTGGTCCTACTCTACCAACCTTCTCATTTTTTTGCAACTGAGACAAGACTTCCCCACTTTCCTTTGGCAAAACTCAGGCTATCGTGTGTTTCCTTTGGAACATAGAATCATAGTCCTGATAAAGGAGAATATTTGCAGCTGAGGGTTGAAATGAGGGATCCTTGGTGCTCTCTGAGCTTGTTTGTTTTCTTGCAGGCGTTTCATTACCCAAACGAGGTAACACCATCATGTTACCTCGTTTGGGTAATGAAACATCTGTAAGAAAACAAACAAGCTCAGAAAGCGCTCGCAGCTTGCCTTTGGAAGTTGTGGGAGCTTCATCCCTGGAGGCTCTCAATAAGAGTTTGGACTGCCATTGGTCAGAAATGGTGTAGAGTCTCCTGCTTGGGCGGGGGGGTTGGACTAGATGACCTACAAGGTCCCTTTTAAACTCTGGTAATCTGTAATTGTAGGGTTGGAAGGGATTAGGAGGTCTTCTAGTCCAACCCCCTGCTTTCTTTACTTGCTTCCATATGGCTGCATCAGAAGGAGCCTGCCTCTCCTTACTCTTTAGCTGGAAGCAGTTGCGATCATTAAATTCTGGAATAGGTGGAAACCTGGAAACTATTGTTGGACGGTCGAAGGCTATAGCTCAGTGATGGCAAACCTTTTCGGCACCGAATACCCCAAACTGGACCGTGCGGGTGCGCACAAGCCCCAGAAACTCGAAGACCAGGTGCATGCGCATGCTGGCCAGCTGGTGTTCGCACATACTGGAGCACAGGAAACCCGAAGACCAGGTGGCCGCCACACGCAGGCGCACCAGCCAGCTAGTCCAGGTTTCCGGGCCTGTGGCGCATACAAAGATCAGCTGTCCAGCGCACAGCGGAAACCAGAAGAGCAGCTGGTGACGGTGCGTGCTCCGTTAGAGAGGGCTCTGCGTGCCACCTCTGACATGCGTGCCATGGATTCGCCATCACGGCTATAGGTCTAACACCTCATCTTCTGAAAGGTTCATAGAAGGCAGTGTCTCCAGAACACTGCTGTAGCCGGAGGCATTAGAGGATTTTCTCTTGGCTCTCCTTTCTCATTTCTACCTTTGGATTATGTCTGCTAAATTGTTAGTCATTGTTTTAAGCTGAGCCACTTGAAGCGATTTCTACCTGGAAGGAAGCTGCTCAGGTAAAAAAAGTAGCAGGTGGCAAGACCACTCTCATTAATTTCCCTATTGCCACATTGTCTTTATGGCTGTGATTCCTTCAATTAATTGTTAGCACAAACCGTGGTTTGCAAAGAATAAGAGCTTTGCAGTCAGAATATTATGATTCGAAGTAGCTCGTCAGTCAAAAAAAAAAAAAGGCTTTGTCTGCAGCTATAACAGAACCAGAGTTAAACCTCATTAGCATTCGAGTGGCCTGATTTTGGAAAGGAAAAGAGTTGTAAGAGTTCAAAAGCTTCTCTTTTTTTCTGTGTGGATATGGTTGTACATGAGTTAACCTTTCCAGTCGGATCAGGATGTTGGTTAGCACTCGTAATACAAAGTACAGGGAATTTATCGGAGGTTCTTAAATGAAAAACTCAGCCATGAGAATGAGCTTGCTGTCCATCATCTTGTTGTTCCTTTGCAGGTCACAACAGGTCTCAGGCAAATAAATCAGTCCACAAATAGTTTCATCCCTATAACAGCAATCTCACTATTTGAAGAGATAAAATTTGGAGAAAAGACTATATATCATACCGGCCCTCAAACTGACCTTCCCACAAAAGTAAATCAGTGTCGAAAGTTCCTGAAAAGCCAATTACTATACAGTGCTGTATTGCAGATTAATATGTAATGCAGCAGACACTGATTATGTTGGATAGCTACAGCTTTCCACTCAATTTACCCAAACGGGGCCTGAAAGCAAGTTTCCTTGTGTTTAATTTGTTATTTAACAAAAATAATAAACAAGTGTTTGGATTTTTCAGATTTTTTGTCAGGCTCCATGTAAAATGGGACAGTAAAGGGTTTCAGTGATATCCCCAGGGACTGTCAAAGCTGCTGTGACTGTCTCCTGTCATGCAAGGATCCTCTCTTGCAAAGTAGGTCGGAGAGATGACATCCACACAGTTACTTCCAAATCTGACCACGATCATTTTATGGCCTGTTAAATCAACCAGGGGTGAAATGCTATGGTTCTCTCAGGCTGGTTCGCCCAAACCGGTAGTAAAAAATGCTTTTAAAAAGTTTTTTAAAAGTTCCAATGATCAGCCGTGCAACAATCAGCCATGCCGCGTGATCGGCAGAACTTTTAAAAAACTTTTAAAAGCATTTTTAAACTACTGGTTCTCTTGAACCAGTAGTAAAAAAAAATGCTTTAAAAAGTTTAAAAATACCAACAATCAGCTATGCGACAATCAGCTGTGTCGCACAATTTATATTTCCTAGAAAACAGGAAATCCTGCTTTCTAGTGAATCTAAATCACACGGCACAGCTGTTTCCCCCCCACGTTCTACTTACCTTTGCAGACTCAGAAAAGGCTTCTTAGCACCTGAAATGCACCTGTTCGTGGAAACGAATCAGTAGCAGACTTAAGAGCATTTCACTTCTGCAATTGACCCTATTAGGTACATTGCTACGATAAGTTTTGTTGCTTTCTGTAACTGCATGCTTGTTCATGCTAGGCAACCTGTGAGTCACTGTGTTGTGGCCCATAGGCTGCCAGTAAAGCTAGCAGCAGAGTCAGAGGAGGATGGGGTGGAGGGAGAACCTGGGGCAGCTTCAGAGCTGGGGCCTTCTGTCCTCCCCCAGGTAGAGAGGCAGCTTTCTTCGGGGCCTGAGCTAAATGAGGAGGAGGAATAGATGGGGCCCATCCCAGATGGTATGTGCAGAGGGGAAAGGAGAGGAGAGCAAAGGAGAATAATCAGCTGGCTCTCAGGGAAAAGCAGACATGGACACTAGCCAGCCTCTCCCTGGCTGGGAAATAAATAGGGGTTTGGGAGTGGCCAGTTGTCATAGACAACCATTTGTTTTCTAGTATACAGCAAACTTGGATTCCTTGGCCAGAACTAGGTTTGTTAGGACTGTTTGGTTTTTGTATATCCACATGAATAAAAGACTTGCTGCCTGCCCTGTTTTGAAAAAGGGGTTGTTTTACTTGCCGAGTAAGCAGCTTACTCATGGTGGCTCAGTGGCTAAGACGCTGAGCTTGTCGATCAGAAAGGTTGGCAGTTTGGCGGTTCGAATCCCTAGTGCCGGGTAATGGAATGAGCTCCCGTTACTTGTCCCCACTGCTGCCAACTTAGCAGTTCAAAAGCATGTAACAGTGCAAGTAGAAAAACAGGAACCATCTTTGGTGGGAAGGTAAAATAGCGTTCCGTGTGCCTTCGGCGTTTAGTCATGCTGGCCACATGACCACGGAGACGTCTTTGGACAGCGTGGCTCTTCGGCTTTGAAACGGAGATGAGCACCGCCCCCTAGAGTCAGGAACAACTAGCACATATGTGCGAGGGGAACCATTACCTTTACCTTTAAAGCTTATTACATGTGAAGACTGGGTCAGAACACACTGGTCTTCTTTTCAGAAATATTTCCTTACTGGATTCCACAGTGCCTTCAAAAAAGCAGAGCTTCTAATGTATTGCCTTCCCTGGAAAAGTTTTTTTTTTTTTTTTAAATCTGGCTTTTCCCCCAAGGCCTGGGAGAAGGCCAGAAAAATGCATGTTAGAAGTTTGATTTGGTGCCAGGTTTTTGTTGTTTTAAGGGAAACACAGAAAACTGATGGCAGGGAAAGACCCAGTGGTCCATTTAGCCTGCCCTTTGAGCTTTTGTTTTTGTTTTCTTTTTAATTAATTAACTAATTAATTTTAATTATTAATTTTATGGTCCAGAGCACAGTCAGCCAGATATTCAGGCTGGATTTGACATTTCTGTCTGCCCTTTGTGTCTTTCCCAAAGACCTGTGATTGGCAGATATGGATGTTTGATGGTGTTACAGATGTATTATTTATTTTACTATTGTTTATTTGTTTGTTTAGTTTTGTGGGATGATGGACCTGTGTTTATCCCAAGCATGTTTAAATTCAGGTACTGATGTTTGACCCACTACCTCCTCTGGGATTTGCTTCCAACTTTCCACTATTCTTTCTGTGAAGTAAAAGTTCCTAACATTACTGTTAATGTTTTATTAATCAGTCATTTTATAGTTTTGATATGATTTTATATGTTAACTTTTGATTGGGAGCCATCCAAAGTTAAGCTGAAAGATGGGCAGCTATATAAATGTTTTAAATAAAAATTTTTTGGAGAATATTCAGAGGTGTCTGTGCCTTGAAGACAACCCATGTTGAGCAGTCTGTTTCCTCACTAGATTCCTCAAAGCCTTCAGCACTGGCAGAGCTTCTAATATACCGACTTCACTGGAAAAATTCTTTAAAATTTTGGGATATATCCAGAGATGTCTCTGCCTTGAAAACAGCCATGTGTTTATCTATCTATCTATCTATCTATCTATCTATCTATCTATCTATCTATCTATCTATCTATCTATCTATCTATCTATCTATCTACCTACCTACCTACCTACCTACCTACCTACCTACCTACCTACCTACCCACCCACCCACCCACCCACCCACCCACCTATCTATCTATCTATCTGTCATCTATCGTGTTTCCCCGAAAATAAGCCAGGGTCTTATTTTCTTTTGAGCTCCAAAATAAGCACTTGGCCTTATTTTCGAGGAGGTCTTACTATTTTGAAGTGCAGGAGACGGTGAGCGTGGTCATCTCATGGCTGCTGCTGTGTTGCAATATTTTCAGGGAGGGCTTATTTTCAGGGGAGGGCTTATTTTACTGCAAGCACTCAAAAGTCCAATTGGGCTTATTATCCGGGCAGGGCTTATTTTTGGGAAAACAGGTTGTCTGTCTGTCTATCTATATCTATCTATCTATCTATCTATCTATCTATCTATCTATCTATTTATCATCTATCTATCTATTTATCTTTTATTTACACACACACGTCAGCACAGAAAATGTTAATATGACATTTTGTGTTATCTTACTTTTTTTGTGATCATTTTTATGTTATAAAATATTTTATAAAATTTGCCGAATTTCAAGTCCACTTGAGTCATGGGCCGCGGATTTTGGATGCATTCTGTAGGTTAGCCCTTTTGAGGTACTTTCGGTTGAAATACTTTTGCCCTCTGGTGCAAAATTCCACGCGGTTAAATGTTACGGAATCAGAATTGTAGAGATACCTGTCCACTTTCAGGAGAAGTTCTATTTCATCTCTTTATTTCTACTACTGCTCTTTTTTCTTTTTTTTTTGCTGCAGGTATCTAGTGGGAATCTACTTGCTATTCTGAATCGACATTATCAGGACTTAAGCTGCCTGGCCTTCACAGACGATAGCAGCCATTTTCTCTCTGGAGCCAAAGACAGTCTTGTCATAGTCTGGAGCCTGTACAGGTATGAATTGAAATGGCCTCCCAATTTCCCGATTCTGCCCACGAGAACAGCACCACTGCATTTACCAGTGCTCCAGCATGAGAATATTATTTTGGGTACCAACTTTTTAACATATTGAGAGTGTCCTGAGCTTTAGAGGAGGTATGTTCCACTTTTATGCAGAAAGAAATTCTTTTGTATTATCTTCACAAATATGCCCAGCCAAACAATGTCCTAGTTAAGCTTTAAATTAAATTACTTTTAATTATAGACTATTTAATTATTAATATTTGTTTTGAAGAAGTACCTTTAAGTTTGGATTCATCACATCACATCACATCACATCACATTCTCTCCTTGGTAGTTTAAACAATAAGGCCACGTATAGTTTGATCTATAAACTTAGCAGAATTAAAAAAGTTTTGCAAAAGGACAAGAATGCCTTCTTTATACTGATATTTAGGGAGAGAGTTATGGGCCAGGATTTAGGAGTTACCTCTACAGAATCCTCTCTTTAGTTAGCATCCTCCGTGGCATGTGTCATAGATAAAAGTAAGGCTGCTTGCTTAAGCTACTGTAAAAAGCTTAACATAAAAGCCTGTAAAGGTCAGGAAAAAAAGGAAAGATTCTTGTGGATGGGAAAAATTTCCCCAAGCACACCCTAGTGCTGTGATGGCAAACCTATGGCACACATGCCAGAGGTGGCACGCAGCACCCTCTCTTACGGCATGTGAGCCATCACCCCAGTTCAGCATTCATGCACGCATGCCTCCCACTGGCCAGCTGGTCTTTGGGTCTCTGCCGCACATCCATGGGGCGTGTGGGGGGACCACGTGTGCATGTGCAGGGGGCGGGGCACATCCGGGGAGACACACATCTGAGGGGCACGCACATGCACATTGCATTTTGGGGGTTCGGGAGCATGCTTGCGCTTTGGCCACTTGCTCTGGAAAAGGTTAGCCATCACTGCCCTAGTGCATGAATTCTGAGATTATTCAGTGTCTGCAGGAAGATGACAAACATTATTTTTCTCATTTAGTCAGATTTGTTCATGTTAATCTAAAACGGAAGGTAGAGATAACTAGAAGAAGCAGCTTAAAAGATTTAGTCTTTATAAAAAAAAACAAGCTGCAGATAAAACGGGCAGGCTGTAATTACCTGCTCAATTGATTTCCACCTGAATTCCCTAACACTCATTTTTAGCATTATTGCTTTACCGGTTAAATGGAGTGCATGTTTGCAGCTCCAAATCCATCCTTGCGTACAACTTTCCTATTTATTGTGTTAAAACCAATTCATTTCTCAGCGTGCTACAGGTGGAACATGGCCAAAGCCCTGAGCCTCGCCACGTGTGGTCACGGCACAGCCTCCCCATCACAGATCTCTGCTGCGGTGTTGGTGGTCCCTTGGCCAGAGCTGCCACAGCCTCTTTGGACCAAACAGCAAAGGTAAGAATATTCCATTTGGAAGCAGCATAGATAGTTCTCAACCTGGTGGTGGTGCGGTGGCCTAGGAGGTGGAGTTCTCACTTCACAATCCGGAGGCTGTGAGTTCGATCCTGGATAGAGGCTGATATTTCTCTTTCTGGGCACACTGAGAGTATATCTGATGAATTGCATTGGTGCCAGGAAGGGCATCCGGCCATTAAAACACACTGCTAGCTCCATTCAGTTGCCCAGACTCCATCCTGCGAGGAATTATGGGCTCGTTAAAAGAAGGTTCATAATGATAGGTAGTTCTCAACCCATAACCATTAGTTTAGTGCCCGTTAAAAGTTATGGCTGTCAGGATCCCAAGTAACATACCTACAGCAAACAAAACATCCAAGGCAGGTAGATTCCTCAAATAATACTTTTATTGGATATGTCATGTTGCCACAGAACTGATGAAAACCGACTCTGAAGATTCCCACGATTTTCACCTAATTAAAAGTAAAAGTTTTCCACCTCCCCAAACAATCAGTCACATGGTCCAATCAAGGCGTTGCCTGGTGACATCGCTCCGCCTTCCTCTGACCAGGTATGAGAATGTCCTTGGTTCCTAAGGGAAAAGTATTTTATTTTGGCTACAAAACCCCAGCTATCTCTAATCCCCCACTCCCTATCCCTCATCTCCAGTGTGGCAACACTGAGGCCTCTAAGATGGCTTTGGTCAGGTCAGCTTCAGGGTTGACAACGGCATTGAAAAAAGTGACTTATGACTGTTTTTCCCACTTATGACCATTGCAGCATCCCCTCAGTCAGAAGATCAGAATTTTGATGTTTGACAACTGGTTCATATTTATTTGTGACTTTTTAACAAATAAAGTCAATGGGGGAAGCCAGATTTACTTAACAACTGTATTCCTAGCTTAATAACTGCAGTGATTCACTCTAACAACCAGGGCAAGAAAGGTTGTAAAATGAGGCAAGACTCATTTAACAACCGTCTCGCTTAACCACAGAAATGTTGGGCTCAATTGTGGTCATAAGTGGAGGATTAGCTGCATTATAGTTTTGTGCAAGATATCGTATTCCTTGGGACGTTCTGATTTCTCCAAAAATTCTCCAGTTAAACTGTTAGTATTTCTCTGCAATTGAATTTGATGAGGAGAGCACAAATAAAGTACTGTTCCTAAAGAGCCATTTTTCAAGAAGAGCAAAGTATATGCAGGAAAAGGCAGTTCAATCTCTTTTGGGAGCAAAATGGAATGTTCCAGAACTGGATTGCATAATTTTGCGCACAGCTAGGGAATTGAATTGCTTTGTTCATGCCGAATCCTTTTTAAGGTAAGAAATCACAACCTCTGCTTGGCAAATATGTACATATGCATATTCATTTCTGCTGGTATACTTGGTAGGTTTTGGAAACGGAAACCTTTTGCTTACATGCAACAAATTCTTTTCTAAAGCTTTTCTAAAGGTTTCTGGAAGCGCACCCTGCTGGGGAGGGAGGGGCAATATACCCCCCCCACCCCACCCCCGTTTTCAGCATGGATTTTTTTTTCTGTCCTATGTATAACACAGTTCAGAAATGGGTCGTGGAACTGAACGTATTGTAAAATAACCTCACCATATATTCTAATTAGTCTCAGGATACCAGGAGGGGGGGAAATTGGGGAAAGAGACAAATGAGGTAAATGCTGGATGTTCCCGATTCAAGGACCGAAAAA
Source organism: Thamnophis elegans (assembly GCF_009769535.1). Classification (NCBI taxonomy): domain Eukaryota; kingdom Metazoa; phylum Chordata; class Lepidosauria; order Squamata; family Natricidae; genus Thamnophis; species Thamnophis elegans. The sequence goes on from NC_045541.1 coordinate 171,687,857, forward strand.
ACAGCACCATCTCTTTGGCATTTAGCTGGAGTGTAGGAAAAATGAACCCCTGAGCTTGAAGTTGGGAATCTTTCACAGTCAAGGTGCCTTTTACTGTTTTGTGTAACAGAGAGTCCACAACTGTCTATGGAGATTTTCTGTCATCCAGGTCATGGTTGTCTCAAAGGTGCTTTTTTCAAGAGGCAACTGGACTTTCTGGTTTTTCTCTGAAGACGTTTCACTTCTCATCCAAGAAGCTTGGATGGGGGGAGGGGGGGACTTACCATCCAGTCAGGTTTTTTTTCTCCACCCTCCAGCCAGAGCTGAAGAAGCTTCTTGGATGAGAAGCAAAACGTCTTCGAAGAAAAACCAGAAAGCCCAGTTGCCTCTTGAAAAAAAAAAGCACCTTTGTTGCAGCAGATTGAGGTTTTTAATCTACTTACGAAAGATCAGGACTTGAGACCACGAAGGAAGAGAAACAGGTTTATTGGATGCATCGAGTTCAGCGTGTTCACACACCAACATCTGAACTGGCCTGGCTATGTCCAGGGCAGTGATTTTATACCTTTAATCAAACTTCATCAATCAGAGGGCGTTTAAAGAGGCGTATTCATACAAAACGTAAAAACCCCTGTTCACAACAGGGAAGTACATCTTGGAAAAATACAAAAGCAGATATTCATACCAACAGTTTTCTGCAACTTCTCTGTACTATCTCTCCCCCACGCCTGGCTTCCTGTGCCCCTCCTTTACAGAGTCTTGCCACACTGTCAGCCCTATTTGTAATATGAGGAAGTTAAAAGTCAACTTTGGGACTCCAGGGCACTGGAGTAAAAGGCCAAACTAAAATGAATCTATAAGGTCCATTCTATTAAGACCACCTAACCTGGCCAGCCACTGGTGGGTTTACCTGTGCAACCCATGCTATATCATTCCCCCCTATTGAAACGTCACCCAATCCTAAGATTACTGTGTAGTTTCATAAATGGCAGGTTCCTCTCCATTAAGCATGAGCCCAACATATTTGCTCGAGCGTCCTTCTTCTGAGCGTCCCACCAGGGCCAGGACCTTTGCAGTGGCCCATTTCTCCATCAAGAGGGGTGAAACCCTGGCAATTTCGGGAACCAGGAGTTAGAAGTGGAGGTTAAATCAAATCCTTTCCATTCCTGCCCTGGGACATGAGTGAGTTGCCTCATTTCTGTGGTGAGCTGCTTAATGACACGTCCAGTCTCATCAATGTGAAGGCAGCAATTAAACAAGTTGAACTTCCCACAGACCCTCCTTCCCTTGCGTGGAGGTAATCAAGAGCCAATCGATTTTTGTACACTGCAGTACAGAGTTTGCCAGTGGCACTGGAGAGGATATTCAAAGATTTATCAATCCTCTCCCCAGCCAAGTCCAATACTGCCTGCAAATGCATGATCCAATTGATCATGTAAATGGGGGTGCGGTAACCCCAAGACCCATCCTCTGCCCTAGTGGCCCTCCCATAGGTGCATACGATTCTCTCTGAGTTCCACATGTCGGATTTCTCGTATTCAGCCAGTTCCTTACAAGGAAAGTTAAAGAAGGCTGTGTCCACCTTCCTCTTCTGACGGATGGGGCCTACTGAGCCATACACCAGGACCCCTAGCACCTGTCGTGATTGGATGGGCAACAGAAAGAACCCAAAGTTTTATCCATCCAAGAACACAGGGAGGACTTCGCAGGCCAATGTGCCACGAATCCAATACATGTTCTCCGGGGCTTCCCAAGTGCTAGATGGGGTTTTTGTGGCTTTTTTTCCTTTTTTGTCCTTCTGTGGATCCTGCAGGCATTGAGTGCATTCCAAGGGAGAGTGGGTAATGGCCTCCCTTGTGGCCCTGGGTTCCCTTGGGGCTCCCTTCTCCTTCCCTTGTGGGCCGCCCCTCCCACCCTTCTGAGGGGTCCATGTGGGATGGGGGTTCCTACCCTGTTGTAGGAGTGGCTCCAGAACCACCATTCCCTTTCCCTGTGTGTTTAGGGTGGCTATAGCTGTTCTGCTGAGGTTCTTGTCAAGTGTCCCCGCATGGCATTGATATGTTTCCAAGTAGTTGGATTGGGTTATCCAGACCTCCAGGCGACTGGCTTTAGCACTAGTGTTGCACGTTACACCTATGCGCCAGTACTTACTCAGGTCTTGTGCATCCATGCTCGACAGATTTTCATTCTCTGACCACCATTGTAGAAACCACTGATTCCCTATATCCCCAATAAGCTGATAAGTTATTTCCACTATTATGGGAATCTGGTCATAAGTTATGTCATATTCCATTTTCAGACTGAAATCAAGGGGGGCCCATTTCACCTGAGCCCTTGTCCTTTCTGGAAAGGGGTCTGGGAAGGGTCTCTGAATGGGCTTTTTGCGATGGCACCTAATCGTTGAATTGTATCATTTGTTTGGTGCCCAAGTTGTGACATTGGGGTCCACTCGACACTGCCAATAGTTCCCTGTCTCCTCTGAACAGGGAGATGGCCCCTCCTCCGGATGGCAATTTAATAACCAGCGTTCAGTATACACAAAATGCAGTCCCTGTTCACCCTGATAAAAGCAGTCTTTGCAAAGGGGGAAAGGCCCTGAACCCATTTCTTCTAGCATTGGCTCAGAAGTTACCTGCGGAGGGGAGTCATTTGTAGAGGTGAGGGGCCTAGCTTCTGTTTGTTGGGGAGTACCCTCATTATCCTCATTCCCCCCTATAGGAAAGGATGGAGCGGGGGTCCCCGTAATCATTCGGAACTTCCCACACCACCAATGGGCCTCACCCTTTGCTCTGGCCAAGATTGCCTGATAGAGATAAAGAGAGTCAATGAGAATAGAAATGAATAGGAGATAACCACGATCAGAACTGCCGGCATCAGGCCTCTCCTAATGCACGCAGCTTGGCGTAGGCGCTAGTCAGTCTCCATGGCTGTGCCTGGGCATTGGACAGGGCGGAGTTTCCATGGTAGACGCGATACGTTGCCTGTGCAATGGGTGTCGATGGCACCTGGAGCGACACCTGCAGAGGGCGCTGGTTCTTCACCACCTGTTCGTAGAGCGACAGCTTCCCGTGTGTCCGCAGAAGAGGTGGCGTTCCTCCTGGTGTTTCTAAAACATGAGGTATAGAGGCTTGGCAGGGTCACTGGAGGCCTTCCAGTAAGCTTTCGCAGCCAATTTAAAACGGGTCCAGTGAATCCAAGGCCTAATTTCAGCTACCTTAACAACAAGGGGAGAAAAAACAACAACAGTATACGGCCCACACCATTTGGGGCCCAATAGTTCCTTCTACCAGTCCTTCACCCAGACTTCTTGTCCTGGGTGGAAGTTGTGGACTGGAGTTACATTTCATGAGAACGACAAGACAAAACATATTTTTGCAATTTGTGGACTATGGCATTCAGGGCTGGCAACTGTTTGAGCTTCACCATGTCTGTAACTTGGGGTTGGGCAACACCTGTGGGCCACGCAAATTAGGAACCCTCCCATACAACAATTCAAATGGCGAGACACCCAACTCCTCGGTGAGAGTGCACCTCTTTGCCAGCAATGCCATGCTGTGGGCATCATCCGGCCATTTGAGATGGGTTTCCTGACAAATTTTTGGCCAACTTATCCCTTATGGTGTGATCTGCCCTCTTGACCCTCCCACCTGAACTGGGCCTTGACGGAGGGTTATTAGCAGCACATACCTAACATTGAGAGCAAACAGCAGCTGCCAGGCTAGACCTCCCTGAGCCAAGGCTTTTTTCCAAAGCCGTTTTTCCTAAGTGCAAATGCTTATGCAGGGAGGAGACAGCATCCCATGCCAACTGCTGGGAAACAAACACCTTTTTGTCCGGCAGAACCCACCACCCATCTAGTAGTTCCACCCCTATTGCTTCAGCTTGCTGGGTTCCTGAGTGACTATACAATGGGGGTTGTTCTTCCTGGGCCGGGGTCCACAGTGTAAGGCATGTGGCCTGTAAAGAAGGGGGATCCAAGGCTACTGCTCTGGCAACTTGATCAGCTTTGTTGTTTCCCCTTTCAGTTGTTGAAACCCCTTTCTGATGACCCATACATGCATAATGGCAACTTGTTTGGGGGCCCTCACACTGTCCAATAAACGCATAATTTGGGGTCATATCTGATGTCCTTTCCTCCAGGTGTGATGAGGCCCTTTTCCTGTGAAGAGCTTTTTCCTAAAGCTCCATGGTCTTGGATGGTTAGGAAGGCCTATTTGGAGTCTGTGCAAATGTTGACTCGTAGATCTCATGCCAATTCCAAAGCCTTGTGAGGGCATGTAGTTCTGTCAAGTGGGCACTGGTCTCTGGTGGTAGGGGCATGGCTTCCCACACATCATCAAGGGTGACTACAGCATAAGCTGCTTTTCGCACGCCCTCATGTAGAAAGCTGGTTCCATCTGTACAAAGAGTTGCATCTTTGTGCGATGGGGGTTTATCCTTCAAATCTGGGTGACTGGCATAGGTTTCTTCAATGGTTTGCAAACAATCATGAGTAATTTCAGAGTCTGGTTCAGGCCACAGGGTTGCTGGATTCAAAGCATAGATTGGACAAACTTGATGAGGGGGTTATGTGTAATAAGCCCCTGATACTTCAACATTCGTGGATTGGTAAGCCACAAATGACCTTTCTGGTCTAGGACAGCTTGAAGAGCATGGGGGGTGTAGATATTTAATTGCTGTCCAAAAGTGAGCTTATTGGCTTCCCGGGTAAGTAGGGCAGTTCCTGTCACAGCCTTGAGACAGGCTGGCCACCCTTTGGCCACCTGATCCAGCTGTTTGGACAAATATGCAACCGGACGATACCATGTTCCCAACTATTGGGTCAGTATCCCAATGGCCATATTCTGCTCAATGTCCACAAACAACTGAAAAGGCTGTCAAGTCAGAAAACTAGGAGTCTGAGTCACAGCATGCTTCAATTCCAAAAAGCTGTTCTGTTCCTCTTCCTCCTAACTCAAGGGTTCCTTTTCCATTCCCCTTGGTAGCTTCATAGAGTGGCTTTGCTAACAATGCAAAATTGAGAATCCAAATGCGACAAAATTCTGCTGCCCCCAAAAAGCTCCTTAATTCCTTCCTATTTCATGGGGCCGGCAATTGGCAAATGGCTTCCTTCCTCTCATGGCCCAAAGTTCTTTGTCCCTGTTGGATGTTGTAACCCAAATATCTAACTTCCAATTGGACTAATTGGGCTTTGGTCCGAGAGGCCTCGTAGCAGGAGCAGTAGGGCTGCTGCAGTGGCATGACAAGCTTCCTCCGTCTGGCCTGTGACCAACAAGTCAGCTACATCTTGCAAAACCACATCAGGTGGGGCAATGTCTAAAAGTTTCAAATCCATGGCTAATGCAGCTCCAAATAAGGTGGATAAGCCTTGATGCAAGCGTGTCCAAGCATATTGCTGCTTTCTGCCTGTGACTGGGCATTCGAAGGCAAACAAGAAAGCATCTTTTGAATCAATGACTGAAAACCATTTTCCTCTGCATGCCATTGAAGGGCCTCCTGTGAGATTCACGTCTCCTGGGGCAGCTTGGTAGGGGGGATCCCTTGGCATCCTAGGGCGATTATCTTCCCTTTCCTCAGGGGGTGGAGCCCAGTCCCGGTTGAGGCACTCCCCTCCTCAGTGGCCATGTTCGTAACAGATGGCACATCGGTTCCGTCCCAAGGGTGGGGCCCTGTTCCCCTCCCTAATTGCTGCCGCGAGCACTTCTGCTTTTTTCTGCATCTTTTGATTTTTTTTCTTTTCCTCCAACAAGTCTCTATTGACGAGAGTTTTTCTAGCTACTTCCATAAGCTCATTGAGGGGCTTCCCCAGTGCCCCTTCCAGCTTCTACAGCTTGTGTCGGATGACTGAGAAATAAAGGCCATAGCTAGCATCCGAGCATTTTCAGGAAGGTTAGTGGTTACCATAAATAAAAACCTCAGGGCTTTCGGCAGAGTTCAGACATTTTAGTGGCTGGCTTTCCTCCCAGCCAGACAGCCCTTACAATTAACTGTTGATGATTACGTAGCAGAGTCAACTGGTGGGGGTCATAGGGGCTCCATCTCGGGTCCCTTGAAGGGAAGCGTTGCTCAATAAAGTCAGCTAGATTGGTGTCAGCAGGAACATCAGGTTCTAGAATGTCAGACACTGCAATTCTAATCTTCTCCCTCTCTTCAGACTGCTCTATCTCCTCTTCCTTCTTCTCCCAAAATTCTGGTGAGCTCAGAGGGTCCCCATCCCCTGTCCCTCTGACAGGACTTTCTTCTGACATCATAGAGGTCACACCGTCCAGCCCTCACTCTATCCACTCCACAGATGCTCGGCTTGTTGATGCCCTCAAGTCTCTTGAGCTACTAGGTGTAGCCCCCCTTTGGCATGGTCGTGGTGAGGGTCGTGGTGATCCTCTTCCTGTTCTGGCAAGTCTTCTGGGGCACTAGCTAGGATTGGTGGTCTCTGCTTGGGACATTTGGGGTGTGCAACCCGAACAGCCATAAGAATACACTGTTGGTCTTTTGCATTTGTTTTTTAGCCAAGCTGTCTCCTCAACAAATTGTACTACACGTCAATATACGGATCCTGTTTGAACAGGATCAAACACTAACCTATGGATATTCAAAGCTATGTTGGGATCAAAAATTGCCTTTGTTAGGCCTCCCAAAACCAAAAGTGGGCCATTCAGATTCACAAAACTTTTTAAGCTCATGCCTGCTTCACTCAATGCCATAGTCCTGAGTCACATATCCTTCTTTAAAATGATTTAACATACATTGTAAGTGGTCAAGGGAACACTGCTGCCCCCCCCAACTCCTCCCAGGGTACCAGACAACAAGGATTTAGCAATCACCCCTCACAGGCTTCTGACCCAGGATACCGGATGGACACGGCTATCTTAGGGAAATGCAGTAGCCCCCCCTCAATCACACACACACATACACTAGACAATCCTCCCCAAAACCTTTCACCTAGTGAGGGAGATCAGGCCTCACCTCCGGCTCAACAAGGAGTCCGGGTCTAAAAAGGGTTCCCACAGTACTTGCCTCATGTATTTGGCTTCCCTCCTGCGATGCTGGCCAGCCTTTTAGATGCCTGGTCTCTGGTCCTTCTCTGGTGGTTCTTGGAATCGCCAAACGCTGCTGCCAGAGCCCTCTGTCGCTGGGAAGTCCCTCGGATCAAACGGGTCCGTTGGCGCCAGGGAGGTTCCCCCTGACAAGATGAGCTCTGACACCAGGATGGACGTTCCAGAGGGTCCCAAAGACCCCTCAACTCCTGGCTGGCTCGCCAAAAATGTTGCAGCAGATTGAGGTTTTTAATCTACTTACGAAAGATCAGGACTTGAGACCACGAAGGAAGAGAAACAGGTTTATTGGATGCATCGAGTTCAGCGTGTTCACACACCAACATCTGAACTGGCCTGGCTATGTCCAGGGCAGTGATTTTATACCTTTAATCAAACTTCATCAATCAGAGGGCGTTTAAAGAGGCGTATTCATACAAAACGTAAAAACCCCTGTTCACAACAGGGAAGTACATCTTGGAAAAATACAAAAGCAGATATTCATACCAACAGTTTTCTGCAACTTCTCTGTACTATCTCTCCCCCACGCCTGGCTTCCTGTGCCCCTCCTTTACAGAGTCTTGCCACACTGTCAGCCCTATTTGTAATATGAGGAAGTTAAAAGTCAACTTTGGGACTCCAGGGCACTGGAGTAAAAGGCCAAACTAAAATGAATCTATAAGGTCCATTCTATTAAGACCACCTAACCTGGCCAGCCACTGGTGGGTTTACCTGTGCAACCCATGCTATATCACCTTGAGACAGTCTACAACTTTCAACAACTACAATTTTCAAGGGGCAGCAGGTCCTCGTTTAACCACAGTCATTGGGATTGGGAACCCTGTCCCTAAGCAACACAGTTGTACAGCACAGCTTCATGTGACTGTGGCCAGCTTATGGTGGTAGTTCCAGCCATCCCATCATTAAACAAATCCCACAGCATTTCCTGGAGGTGTGATCATCATTTCTAACCTCCCGCTGGCTCCCCTGTTGACTTTACTTGATGGAAGCTGGGAGCGAAGGTTTCACAAATGACAAGTAACGTGACTGTTGGACACTGCAATGTCATAATCTCAAGCCGGTTCGCCAAGAGCCTAACTTGGAATGAGGGACGCTACAAACAGCCGCAACTATGAGGATTTGAGAGACCGCCTACTGCCAATTACCTCCACTAGACCAATTAGATCCCACAGACTAGGCCTCCTCCGAATTCCATCAGCCGGCCAGTGTCGACTGGCGACTACCCGGAGGAGGGCCTTCTCTGTGGCTGCTCCGACCCTCTGGAACGAACTCCCCGTGGAGATTCGTACCCTCACCACCCTCCAGGCCTTCCGCACAGCCCTTAAAACCTGGCTGTTCCGACAGGCCTGGGGCTAAAGACTCGCTGCCCCACTTCGAATGGTATGATTGTTGTGCTTTTAACTATGTATGGTTTTATGTCTTGTGTTACTCTGTTTGTATTTCCCCTCCCTTTTGAGTTGTGAGCCGCCCTGAGTCCCCTTAGGGAAAAGGGCGGCATACAAATAAATTAAAATGAAATGAAATGAAATTTGTCATAGATACCTCTCATTCAGCACCATTTCAACTTGGAATTGTCACCAAACTAGTGGCCTTTCAACAAGGACTATTGTCAGGGTTTATTACCCACAGCAATAAGTATGGTAGGCCTGATGGCCTAATGCCATGATGTCGAACCAGTGGTGGGATTCAAATAATTCAACAATCGGTTCTCTGTCCTAATGACCAGCTGGGTAGGTGTGGCTCGGTGGTCATGTGACTGGGTGGACGTGGCCAACTATGTCACTCATGTCAATGGGCGCGTTGCCTCAGCTGTTACAATGTCATAAGGGTTAACTGGAGAGGCAGTTTCTGTAAGCAGGGCAGTAAAGATCAGGCTAGAAACAACACCAGAATGTTTCCTTCCTGCCTTCCTTACAGGATTAGCCCTGTAAAGTGGGGAAAAAACAAAATGAGATTTCTTCCAACAACCAGTTCTCTGAACTGCTTAGAAAGTTAACAACCGGTTCTCCTGAATAGGTACGAACTGGCTGAATCCCACCACTGTGGCAAACCTATGCCATGCGTGCCACAGGTGGCACACGGAGGCTTCCCTGCCTCTTCTGAACTCCACTGCACATGCGCCTCCCGCCAGCCAGCTGACTTGGGTCTCCAGCACGTATTGTTTAATCAAAATGCAGTTAAAACACTATACAAGCTATCAAGAATATAACTATAGATCCAACAGGAACATGAAGTGCCTCATAGGAGCAGATAGAGGTAAATCCTAGAGAGGCAGGAAATGCATCACTGAATAATGGAGATGAATGCTAGAGACAAATGAAGCTGCATACAAGGCAGACATAACACCTGTAAGGAGCATACACTTGCACGGGGTGGGAGTGCGGGGGGTGCGGTGTGCCCCCTGCACCCCGTTTTTGGTCCCAGGTAGTTTCAGGGAGGCCTGCTATGTTCAAAATGGGGTGGGAGGTGGCGCACACATTGTATTATGGGTGTGGGCATGCACATGTGCGCACTTTCGGCATGCGAGAACAAAAAGGTTAGCCATCTCTGGCCTAATGCGAAAGATGGCTTCCAGGCCTGACAGACTGCCTATGTGCAAAGTAGCCTGGACCACAAAATTGCCGCTGTGTGTGCTTCTTGATGCTTCTTTGGATATCCCAGATTTCCTTCCAAGCTTTTATACAATTGGCAGGACCAGTGAGCCTCAGCCTGTCTAATTGAAGCTTCGGCTGCCTTCCCTGAGGTAACTTGGGTTACATAAAATTCCATCTGGATTATAAGGCACAAGCGAGGACAAAGAACAGCAGAAAGCTCCGTGCTCAACACGTGGGCTTAATCTCAGGGGAAGGAATGAAGCGTGCATCAGTGCCAGGTTGGGGAAGATGCATTTATAAGAATTCATCTCCTTTTGTTCTTGCTTCCCGAATCTCTGAAAAGAAGAATTTTCTCTCCTTATGTAAAAATCCCACTGTACTGTTATTGATATGTAATGCATGTCCTATTCATAGACTGGCACCCGGTTTAATTTTGTAGCATTACAACTAAAACCTGGATTTTAATCTGCACCGTTTTCCCATTCTCAGTTGTGGGAGATCTCCTCTGGGAACCTTCTCCTCTCTGTCGTCTTCGATGTGAGCATCATGTCAGTGACCCTTGACCTTGCAGAATACCGCATGTTCTGTGGCGGACTGGATGGTTCCATCTTCCAGGTTGACCTCTGCTCCTGGGTAGGTCCCATTTTGCGCAGTATCTAGTAAGCATCCCAGGTACCTTGGGCAAGGCAGTGGGGTGGAATTTCAGACCTGTTAGGATTATTGTGTTCTATAGAAATCTTTTTTAGAATGGAATAGAATAGAACAGAATTCTTTATTGGCCAAGTGTGGACACGCAAGGAATTTGTCTTTGGTGCATATGCTCTCAGTGTACATAAAAGAAAAGATACATTCATCACAAATCATAAGGTGCAACACTTAGTGATAGTCAAGGTTACTAATAAGCAATCAAATCATACTAGGAAACAATCAATATTAACCGTAAGGATACAAGGAACAAAGTTACAGCCACACAGTCATAAGTGGGAGGAGATGGGTGATAGGAACGAAGAGAAGATTAATAGTAATAGTAATGCAGACTTAGTAGTTTGACGGTGTTGAGGGAGTTATTTGTTTAGCAGAGTGATGGCGTTCGGGGAAACACTTTTGCCCTTCAGGACAGATATTCAGGGGGGTCTGCCAATGCATGGATGCAAAAATATAAAAAAGGAAAATTAAATGAACAAATGGCCCAAACCTCACAGGATTCCCATATCTTGTGAAGTCATCCCCCACCCCCAATTCTTGCTTTATAAATCTCATGATACAGATAGCCCTTAACTTGAGGCTGATTTCAAAGTTACAATGGACCTTCCCAGAGTGACTTATGATCCATTTTTGAAATTATGATGGACACACACGGACACACACACATACCAGTCATATGATCCCATTTTTGGGTGATTGGCAACCAGCTCATCTTTACAGTGGTTTGCAGCATCCTGAAAATTACCATTTGCAACATTTTTAGCTATTTGCCAGCAGTTACATTCCAGCAAAAAAAAAAATAATAAGTACATTAGGGGAACTAGATTTGCTTAACAACCATGTGTTCACTTAATGACCATAAAAATGGTTATAATGTCGAATCCAGTCACACAATGCTTTGAACTATGATCACAATGACTTAGCACTGTTAATTTCATGATCATTTATGATCGTAAGCCAAGGTCTACTTGAACCTGAGGTGAGGAGTAACATGATTTATACCTTTGCCAGGTTTCAAGCACTTTTAATTTTTTTTAAAAAAAATATTAATGATTTCTAAGGTCCTGAGGCAACCGTACAAACATTCTCCTACATCTTTGCATTCATGAATAAGCATATTCGTAGCTACTGATTTACACAGCAGTCCAAAAAAGCTTTCCATGGTAAGATAAGCTGTGGTGGTGCAGTGGTTAGAATGCTGTATTGCAGGCTAACTCTGCCCACTGCCGGGAGTTTGATCCTGAATGGCTCAAGGTTGACTCAGCCTTCCATCCTTCAGAGGTCGATAAAATGAAAACCCAGATTGTTGGGGACAATATGCTGACTCTGTAAACCAGTGTTTTTCAACCTTTTTTGTGCAAAGGCACACTTTTTTCATGAAAAAAATCACGAGGCACACCACCATTAGAAAATGTTAAAAAAATTTAACTCTGTGCCTATATTGACTATATATAAAGTGTTTTTCCCACGGCACACCTTACACTATGTCACGGCACACTAGTGTGCCGCGGCACAGTGGTTGAAAAACACTGCTGTAAACCACTTAGAGCGGACTTATGAATGGTATATATCAGCGTTTGTTGCAAAAATCAAATCCAGAAAGCACAAACAGATAAGTGATTCAGCAGGATTCATTTAAATAAGAAACTTCTTTATATACATAATGACACTTGAGTAAATGTATAATACCATAACTCCAACATGGTAGTAGTTAGAGGCAAAGCACAGGTAGAGGAGAATTGGTTTCAGTTCAGAGTTCAGAGCTTAATACAGATTAATTCTCTTGCACAGACACAGAGCTACATAGGTAAGCCACGCCCAGGCTCTAAGCCATCTGGCATGGCTCTCAGTCACCAAATAGTTCCCATTGGCTGACCCAGTTGCCATGCCTATACATTGGCTGACCTTGTTACCCTGTCCTATTCCAGCCAGTCCCCAATGGCTGACCTGTTGCTATGTCCTATTCAAGTTCATGAATATTCTGACAATATATATAAGTGCTATTGCTATAAAGGAAACCGTTAGAAGGTCCTTCCTTGCATTGTGAATAAAAAATGCCACTTTTTGTCTGCTGAATCTGTTAAGTCAGGAATGGAAAGTCAGATCTGTATGACCCATGGTTTCTTCCCATTAGTTTCTTATGCCCAACTGAAGCTCTAAGCAGGCCACAAAAGAAAAGTAGAAAGAAAGCCATAATTAACCAATAATGAGTATACCTCATTAAAATGTGACTGGAGTGTAGCAGTGTTGCCTTTTGGACTTTGGGTTCCTGCAGATCAGCTCAACAGCACAAGCCACCCCCAAATCCGACTTTTTCCTAATTGGGTTAAGAAAGAAAACCACCTCCTGGTTTTGTTTTGCTTTTAATGGCCATTGCTTCTTCCGTAGTCTGCTACTTTTCGTTTCCCAGAGACTACCTTAATTCTGTCTTGACAGAACACTTTCCTTCTCCTACTTGGCCGGAATATAAATTGATTTTCAGGGAGGGAATCAATGTTGGAGGTGGGCAGCCTTAAGGTTACAGTACCTGAAATGCCAAAGACCTGGGTGAGAATTTCAGCAGCAAATCTCTGCTTCCTTCTAGCAACCATAGTTTCTTCTAGTAACCATAGCTCAGTAGAAGATCCTGAGTACTTCCAGTTTAAAAGTATTAGATGGCTGATAAAGGGAAGGTCTGGCTACCAAAGTAGTACAGCCTGAGAAAAATATACGGAATAAAGTGAGTTATTAACTTGGAAGGAGCTTCCTCAATCTTTTATCATTGTTTAATTTTAATCCATAATGGTGCATTAAAATATAATGTTCTCCCTTCTCTCAGCCTGTGCAAAGAGAAAGAGGTTTTCAGTCTGAGCAGGAGAATGGAAAGATCTTCAAAGGACATAGGTGAGTGTCTAATTTTTCTGTTCCTTTCTTGAACTAGCACGACTTAAATATTTAGCCTGGGCCAGCACAGCTTCCACGTGCTGCAGGAATGAATGTCTGTGTCAGATCCGGAAGCCATCTTTTGGGCTTCAGGCCTGCCATATTTTTCTACTGTGGGAAAATGGGAGGGGAGATTATACAGAGTGTGGATGATATATAGCCATAATAACATTCTTTCTCCGAAAGTCAAGGTCATCTGGCCCTGCAGTTGTGATGAGGTGACTAGGAGGCATCTCCTGTTTTGGATGGTACTTGATTGGGCCATGTGACGGACATGGGTGCTTGGCAGGGACTTGAACTTTCTTTTGGGTGGGGAAAACTTAGAAACTTTCAGTTTCGGGTTCATGTCAGGGTTCCAAATAACACCCTCAAAGAAAGACGACTCCAAGACTTGAGTTTCCTCAAAGTTCCATTTCATTAGAGATGCCATTTGGCACATCTGGGAAAACCCGATTCTGAAAGTTTCCTTTGCGTGTTTAAGGTTGCAGACCCCTGGGTTAAAGGGACCTGGGTGAGTGGGAGCATAGACATCTCAAGCACCATTTCAACCACTTTCTTAATAAAAATATTACAGTAATGACATTGATAGATAAAATCGAACTACCAATAAAGAGGAATATTTGTAGCTCAGGATTGAAATGAGGGGCCCTTGGGGCTCTCTGGGTTTAGTTGTTTTCTTGCAGGCTGTCATTGCCTGCAAGATGATATTACCTAGTTTGGGTAATGAAACATCTGCAAGAAAACAAGCAAGACCACTGAGGACTTTTCAAAATCAAAGTTAGCACTTTTAGACTGGTTGCCTTCTTTAATAACCAAATCACAACTGGCAACTCAGTTATTAAGCATTGCGGTTGGTAATCCACCCAGAGTGGCTTTGGTTAGTGAGATGGGCGGCTTATAAATTTAGTAAACAAATAGCTAAGGGAAACCACAACTGTGCTTACAACCTTACTTCAGCTTTCTTTCGCTTTGCAGACCTGCAAAGTTACTTCTTCCTCACTGTTGCAACTGCAGACAGTTACTGAATGAGACAGTCTTTAATTGAGGACTACCTGTAAGACCATTCAGGAAGAGGGGTGCTCTTCAGAGTGTAGTATGATTTGTTTTTCAACTTACCGCAGATGTTGAAAAAGTAGGACCCCTCCTCTTGTTCTGCCGAGCAAGAGCATGGACATCTGGACCCCAATTTTCTCTTGATTGCGCCACTTGCGAAAACACTGAAGATCCTCAAGTAAAGCCGCAGTCTTGTTCTTTCCGTAGGAATCAGGTGACGTGTCTCTCTGTCTCCACTGATGGAAGCCTTCTGCTGTCTGGCTCTCATGATGAAACAGTTCGGCTGTGGGACATCCAGAGCAAACAATGTCTCCGCACTGTGAATTACAAAGGTCTGTACATGTCGGTATAGATATTTAACTTACTGTATTTTTCGGACTATAAGACGCACCTTAGTTTTTGGGGAGGAAAATAGTGGAGGGGGGGAATTCTGCCTACCAGGTATTCATCTGACTAGCATCCTTAGCCTTGTCAGCTTCGGCACATTAGTTCGCTGGTTGTGAGCGAGCGAGGGCTCTCGTTGGGGCTGAGAGGCAGCTTCCAAAGCACAGCTGATCATCGCATGTGGCTCCATTTAGTAGAGCAGGCGAAGGGCGGAAGCGGTAAGACAAGGCAGCGTCTTAGTCACTGAGCCACTGCATCCCTAGCATTAATATAGAAGTAGCTTAATCTTTTAACCTATTATTGAATCTGGATAGCCTTTTGGTAAGCCTTTTGTGTACACCTGGAGAATTAACTTTGATGGTTCTTCTGAAGATAGGTTTGAGAAATTCCGGTTGAATTTGATTGGACATTTTCCTTGGGGAATTTTCTCTACTTTGAGCTGGGTGGGGCTGGGCAGGGATCCAAGTCGCTGTTTTATTTTGCATCAGAGCTCTGTTGTTGCATAAAACCTTCATCTCTATGAATTTCCCATGAAAGCAGACTGGTTTTTTTCAGTTCATTACCATCGCAATATGATTTACAACTCCTCTTTACTTTGAATGTTCTGAACGGCCTAAGCAAGGCTTAAAACATTAAGTTAGCAAAAAGGGATATAAAATTTGCATGGCTGAATCTTAAATATCATAATGAGACTTGGTATCATAAATTCTTCATCGTGCTGAATGACTTGGTAGTTAACTAAACACACAATGTAAGCTGCGGCAGGAGTTCTGTTTGTATAAAAGGACCATATCGCACGCTTGAAGTCGTAAGGCTGCCTGCCCCCCATAATATTACTTCCAGGGCAGTAGTTCTCAATCTTGGCAACTTTAAGAAGGGTGAACCAAATTACAGGTAGTTCTTGACTTACAACAGTTCCTTTAGCGACCATTCAGAGTTACAACAGCACTGAAAAAAGTGACTTAATTTTTTATTACACTTCTCAGCATCCCCATGGTCACCTGATCAAAATTCACAAATGCTTGGCAATTGGCCCATACGTACGACAGTTGCAGTGTGCCAAGGTCATGTGATCCTCTTTTGCGACAATGGCAAAGCCAGATTCACTTAACAACCATCTTACGAAATTAATAATTGCAGTGAAAATCAACAAATCAACTCTGATTTGTTGTGGTTAGTTGCGAAGTCGCGTCCGACCCATCACAACCCCATGGACAACGTTCCTCCAGGCCTTCCTGTCTTCTACCATCCTCTGGAGTCCATTTAAGCTCACGCCTACTGCATCAGTGACTCCATCCAGCCACCTCATTTTCTGTCGTCCCCTTCTTCTTTTGCCCTCCATCGTTCCCAGCATTAGGCTCATCTCCAGTGAGTCCTTCCTTCTTATTTGGTGGCCATTAGGTAATATAACAACTGGGATAAGAAAGTTCGTAAAATGGGGCAAAACCCACTTAACAATGTCTCACCAGCAGAAAACGTTTGGCTCTATTGAAGTTGTAAGTCAAGAACTATCTGTCCTTGAGAAAACACTGTTCTAGGATGTAGTTTTGGAATGCTTTTATGGTGGTTGTTAAGAGAGTTGCGTCCCATTTATGACCTTTTTGCCATTAAGTGAATCTTGCAGTTATTAAGTAAATCTGGCTTCCCCCATTGAGTTTGCTTTTTCAGAAGCCAGCAAGCAAGGGAGAGATAGTAGAGCTGGGGATGGGAGGGAGAGATCCAGAATGATCTACAACCAATAATATTTTTTGTGAAAATTGAGCATTTGATATTTTTTTTTCCCGTCCATATAAAAAATGACAAAAATCAGTTAACGCGATAAAGGTTTTTATATATCTGCCATGGAGAACATTTTTCTGATGCGCTCTACTAAATTTATGTTCGCCGTTCTCAGATTCAGATGTTTCTAAGGTGGGTTACAAATGAGGAAAGTGGAAGCACATTTATAAAATCGCCACAAAAAAACCAAAAACCAGATACGGAGTTCAAAGCTAATCCCTAGAGCGGCGATGGCTAACCTTTTTTAAAGATGTTCCAAAGCTATGTGCATGCGCACTAGTGCACG
Organism: Thamnophis elegans; assembly: GCF_009769535.1. Taxonomy (NCBI): domain Eukaryota; kingdom Metazoa; phylum Chordata; class Lepidosauria; order Squamata; family Natricidae; genus Thamnophis; species Thamnophis elegans. The sequence continues at coordinate 171,704,611 of NC_045541.1, forward strand.
CACACGCATGCCCACCCACCTGCGCATGCACGAGCAACCCCCCCACCTGCAAATGCGCGAGCAACCTCCCATCGCACATGCGCAAGTGACCCACCCCGCGCATGTGTGAGCGACTCACGTCGCGGGAAATGAACTTCCGGTTGACCCATTGGGCATGTTTTTCACCCTCCGGAGGTTTTCCTGAAGCCTGGGGAGGGAGAAAATGGCCTTCAGAGAGCTGCTGTGCTGGCAAATATGGCTACGCTTGCCACCTGTGGCACACGTGCCATAGGTTCGCCATCACGGCCCTAGAGGGTACAGATAGTCCTCGACAGATGGCCACAACTGAGCCCAAACTTTCTGTGGCTCAGACAGTTGTTAATTGGATTTTACAACCTTTCTTGCCACGGTTATTAATTGAATCAGTGCAGTTGTTAAGTGAGTGACACGGTTGTTAAGTCAATCCAGCCTCCCCATTGACTGCTTGTCAGAAGGTTGCAAAAGGGGATCACGTAACCCCTGGGATACTGCAACCGTCATAAATATGAATCAGTTGCCAAGCGTCTGAATTTTGATCATGCGACCGTAAGGATACTGCAATGGTCGTAAGTGTGAAAAATGGTCATAAGTCCCTTTTTTCAGTGCCATTGTAACTTCAGTCACTAAATTGACCGTTGTAAGTTGAGGACTACCTGCATTTAATAGGTATTTCTTTTGATTGGTAAACAGCTTCAGAATCAGTGGGGAAAAAACAAGCTCTCTTTGCAGCTATAGCAGCTTCAACTCTTCAGGGAAGGCTATCCACAAGGTTCAGGAGTTTGTTTATGGGAATTTTTGACCATTCTCCCAGAAGCGCATTTGTGAGGTCACACACTGATATTGGACGAGTTTACGTGGCCTACCACTTCGTGTTTACGTGGCCTACCACTACCCTTACTGGGATTTGAACCTGGGCTGTATTACATATTAGGCAGTTGTGTTAGCCACTAAGCCACAGGCTCTCCTCCTAATTTATCAGCCCAGGTTCAAATCCCAGTAAGGGTATGGCTAGCTGATGAGACCTAAATAGCTTGAAATAGATCTACACTAGTCTCCCTTTATTTATTTATCAGCACAAATGCAACACAAATGTAACAAAAAGGCAACATTAAAAATAATGGCTTTCTGTCTGGATGGTCTCTTGAGATGAGCCAATAGACAGAAAAGGAAGCAGTGTGCTCTTTCCCATATTTGGGCATCCCAGGGCTTGTGACACAATAAATCTATCTATCTATCTATCTATCTATCTATCTATCTATCTATCTATCTATCTATCTATCATCTATCTATCTATCTATCTATCTATCTATCTATCTATCTATCTATCTATCTATCTATCTATCATCTATCATATATATATATATAAAATAATCTGTAGCCTTCCTTCCAGCACAGAGCTACTTTTATACTGGCGGGGACGTCCTTCAGCTCAGAAGCAGATAACAGACTCAGCACATAATGGAACTTTAGTTCATTTTCCGATTCAAAACAAGATGAAAAGATAGCTGCTGCGGTGGTATAAATTGAATGTGTACTTGTGTCCTGGCTTGTCCCTCCAGTGAATTACTTCCCTACCCCTTCCATTTATTTATTGCCTTTACTTTGGCTGGGCCCAGCCTCCTAACAGCTGGCGTGGGTCACTCCCTCCCTGACCTTCCGAGTGGGAATCTACAAACTTGCTGTGAGGTTTTGCTCCAGTGCGAAGCAGGTCGTGCTGTTTTGAACCAAGCTAGTTAACTGCCTCTTAGGGATATATGTTTTTTAATTTAATGGGGTCAAGGAAGCTTTGCTTCCCCTGGTTCATAACAAAATTGTTTCCCTGTTGCAGTGTCTAATTACTTCCCTCCACTCCCGCAGAAGACTCTTCCACCCGGCTGGCAATGGCTTGCTATTGTCACTCCCCTTGGGAAGTAACGCTGTTAACATTCTTTATCTCAACCTAGCAGAACACGAGATAAGAAGCTGCCAGTGACAGCTCAGGCAGTGATATCTCTTTCCTTGGAGATCTGCGTGCCTTCTTGGAAATCCCTCCCACCCTGTCCCTCAAAAGAGCCACTTGGCTGCTTCTGCTTCACATTTCCTGAATGCCTCCCAGGCTTCTCCAGCATCGGCTTTGGGTCTTAGAGGCTGTTCTTGCAGGACAGGAGTCAAAAAAAAAAAATCCTCTTAAGCAGGGGGAAAAAAAAAGACAACGATCCAGACAGTGCTAATAAGATGCCTCGAAGCTGAGCTGCAAGGCCTGTCAGTTTAATACATATAACTCTCAGGTCTGACAGTATTTTCTTCCACCAGGCTCCTAACAGATCTATCTTAAGGTTTATTTAATAAGCACATTTGAGCATTTGCTTGCGGGGGGGGGGGATAAATACATTTAGATTCATATCAAATCAATTTCTTAATTTATGATCCCGGATCAGCGGTAGAAACGGCCAAATGAAATCAGACAAAAGGAAAGAGAAAGGGCTGTCGGATGAGATTTGATGTCAGGGGTTGCCTCGTTTTAACTGCTGCAGCAGCAACTAAAATTGGCTCCTCGTGAATAGTGATTTCGCTATTTCGAGCCGGGAGGTAAAACGTGGGTGTAAAAACCATCTGTTCTACGAAGTGTACTTAGTAAAAGAGGAGTTAGGATGCCCTTTTGAAGATCCTTATAAAGGTCATCGTAAAATAAAGACACGTTGAAGTGATTTGTTTTCCCCAGAATCACAAGGGCAAATGATGTTGAGATTGGGAAATATTGGCAACCCTGCCAAATACTAGCGCAGGTGGAAGAATGTTCTGTCTGGCACTGATCAATCCTTTCCTAAAGCTGGGGGGAGACAAGGATGTACAGAGGCCAAACAGGTTCTCGGGAGCCTAAGTCTTGGCGTACATCAGGAGTGTTGAAAGACTGAATGAGTTGACTTCAGATTGGTAATTCAGTTATCCAGTCTTTGGAAGACTAACTTTTTGGCCTGGACATAATATGAATACAGAATTTACAGCTGGGGTGGGCAACACTGGAAGTTTTTAAGAAGATGTTGGATAGCCATTTTTCTGTAGTGGCGTAGTTTCCTGCCTAAGCAGGGGGCTGGACTAGAAGATTTCCAAAGTCCCTTCCAACTCTGTTATTCTATTGTATTGTAATTACGGTAATTTTCCCAAGGGGTCACCTAAGAAACGGGGGGAGAGGGGTTGTGTAGGGTATTGCCACTGTCCCCTCCCCATGCACCGCTGCCATCCCACCAACCCTGTAGCCGGACAGGGACAGGAAAAAGACTGGATGTGACCTGCAGACTGTAAAATGCCTCTGGCCTTAATTTTTGCTCTACAACTACCTTTGTCCATAATGAAAAATAATTGTCAGCTAAGACTAGCAGTAGCAAAACTGTAGGATTTCTAATTGGTTGCTATCAATAGTCACCATGCCCTGTGTTCAATTTAGGGCAAATATTTCTATTCATTTCTATGGAGTGGTGTGGTGGCCTAGTGGTGGAGCTCTCACCTCACCATCAGGAGTTTGATCCTGGAGAGAGGCAGATATTTCTCTCTCTGAACACACTGAGAATATAACTGCTGAACAAAACTCTGCATTGGCGACAGGAAGGGCAACCAGCCATAAAAACTCTCTGCCAGCTCCATTCAGTTGCACAGACTTTACCCCGCAAGGGATTATGAGGTTGTTAAAAGAAGATGACTTGTATTCATTTCTACCATGTTTCCCCGAAAATACGACATGTCCTCATAATATAGTGATGCCATATTTTTCTGATGGGCAAAAATATAAGCCCCCCCTCCATCACATATAAGCCGCCTGGCCAGGCAGAGCGCCGCTCACCAACCTAGCAGTATCCCAAAGGTGCCAAGCCGCGGGAACCTGGGGGGAGGCAAAGGTGATCGCGTTGCTTAGCACCCTCTGTCCCCTTAGGGACAGTTTGGTGTAGTGGTTCGGGTGCTGACCAAGAAACCAGGTGACAGTGAGTTCTAGTTTTGTCTTAGACATGAAAGCCGGCTGGTTGACTTTGGAACGGTCACTCGCTCTCAGTCCTACCCACCTCATAGGGTTGTTATTGTGTGGAAAATAGGAGGAGGAAGGAGTATTATGCATCATCACGAAATCTCCAGAACCATAAAGCCTACAAACTTGAAATTTGGCACGTATGTTCCTCTTGGCTTCTAGGTGCTTGCTAAGAAAGGACTTTTTGAAATGACCATCAGATCTTCAGTATTTCACATATTATTAAGACACTCTGATGCTAAGGAGTTAGACATTCTACTACCCCTCCCCACCTGAAAAGGACTGTTCCAACGGCCACTTGGGTATGGGCGTGGCCAGCAAGTGACACATCCGGCCTGTGGGCTGGGAGTTTAGAAATTCTACTCTCCCTCCCCACCTGAAAAATGTTCTGATGCTAAAGGAAAGAAGGGGATAAGATAGGAGAGGCCTCTGTGGGGCAAGCCTGAGGGAGAGAAGGGGATAGGAGAGGATCAATGGGGCCAGCCTGAGGGAGAGAAGGGGATAGGATAGGAGAGGTGAAATGCAGTATTACAGGCAAATTCTTCCCACAATCTGAAATTCATTCCTGATGGGGCTTGACTCAACCTTCCATCCTTCCCAGGTCAGTAAAATGAGGGGCCAGATTTTGGACAGCAATATGCAAACAATGTTGACATTTTAAACTGCCCAGAGACGGCTGTAAAAGTATATAGGTGGTATATAAGCTGAAATGCTTTTGCTATAAAAGTCAATTAAATTATTCTCCCACATCTCTACGTAGTTCAGTCGCTTCCAGGATATAGGTACTGCCCTACAAGAATGCAGAACAATCTCCCCATAGTCCTCTTACTTAAGTCAATGCTCTGGATTATTCTCTTTCCAAACAGGCAGTTTACTTAAAAATCAGGAGGGGTCCTCAGCATTGCATTTTTTCAGCCTCCGAAGGTTGCTGGGGCTCCTGCTGATTTATTCATTTTTTATTCATTACACTTAGAAGCCTGCCTAATGCCATAAAGCCACAGAGAGGCATACAGCATTAAAACTAGTATGAATAGGGAAAAAATGTCTCCTGAAAAAGACATTCAGTGCTACTACAGGTCAAATCCTATATAGCAGAGTCCCCAACACCCAGTCCGCAGCCCAGTACCAATCCATGGCTCATTGGGAACTGGCACACGCGAAACCATCCCCTGCCACTGCCACCACTGCCGGTCCATGGAGCCAGAAAAATTAGGGACCACTGCTCTAAGGGGTCATCTTCAGAGATGATATTCAGCCGGTTCAGACCAGTTCACCTGAACCCCTAGCAGAAATCGTAGGTGGGCCCGCCAACCTGTCCGGGCTCTGCTGTCCTATTTAGACAAGTTTTTGAGGCCGGGCACATGCATGGAAGGCGCATGCATGAGCAAAATGCACGGAAGTCCAGGCGCATGCATGAAAGGGGGAAGGCGCATGTGCGGGGAACCAGTGGTAACAAAATGTGAAACCCACCGTTGGTCATCTTACCCAATATGGTAAGAGCCTTTTGGAGCTTGGCAAGGTGCCCATGGTCCTCAGTTGTTGGGACTACATTTGCTATCTTCCCCAAGCACTGTGCTCAAGATGGATGAGAATTATACTTTGGGGGTCCAAGGCAGGAATCAAATGGAATGGAATGAAATAGAATATTAATGAATCGGGTATAGAACATTTCCAGGGGTGGGGGAGGCATTTGTTCACAGTCTAATGGATAAGATAAAGATTTGGGGGAAGAAAAGAGCCCTAGAGCCAAATTAAATATCTTTATGCGAAACCTATTCAGGTATCTAGTGTCACCTTATCCAAAAATTTCTAGTGCCAGGAAGAGCTGTAATTTGGCGTATTAAAGTCATAAGTTACTGCTGATTCTTAAAGTCATAAAATCAGACTTGGATTGATCATAGAGGTGATCCAGATCTGTATTTCTTGACCTCGGCAACTTTAAAACCTCAACTTCCAAAATTCCCCAGTCGCTCCACCCAAGTTGCTGAGGTTGAGAAATGCTGATCTACTCCACCTTCCTGCTCAGCACAGCATCTCTGACAGACAACCAGCTTCTGCCTGAAGACCTCTAATGAAGAAGAAACAGCCATGGCATGTGGGCAGCGTGTTTCACTGGCTGGCAGCTGAAAGCCAGGAGGTTGGTCCTGATGTCCAGCTTGAATTCTCTTCCTTGTGGTTATCATCAATTAGTTCTGATCTTGCCTGCTGGGCCCATAAGGAATGAGTCCACTCTTCCTTCAGTGTGACAGCCTTTCAGATATATAAAGGCTGCCATCATATTTCCTCTTAGTCATCTTTTCTGTAGGCCAAACTTTCCCAGTTCTTTTAATTGTCCCTCCAAGCGCTTGGTTTCCAGATCCTTCTCCATCTTGGTAGCCCTCATCTGAACTTGCATCCCTTGTTGAAACATGTTGGCCAGAATTGTTGTTATGTCCCTTGTTGAACTGTGTTGGCCAGAATCGAGTACAATTCTCCAAAACATCTAACCAAATCAGGACAATTTATTTTCCTTGATTGGGTCTCTGCATTCCTATTAACGTGTTCCTGTTAATGGCAAGATTGGCTTTGTCTTTTTAGAGATTCCACTGGTAGCTCAGGTTTAATTTGCAGTAAACAAAAGCACCCCAAACATTTTCCACATATTTTACTACTTAGTTAGGTCTTCCCATCCTAGGTGCCTTGCCTTTCCCCCCTTTCAGATGTAGATTCATTTCTCCTTGTTAAATTCTCTTCGTTTTAGCCCACTAGACCCCCTCTCTCTTATTTAAAGTATTGGCCACCGTTTGCATTTTTTGTCATCTGCAAACTTTATCAGTGCCTGCTAAACTTCGAGGTCAAAGTCATTGATAAGATTGGGTGGGAGCATTACTTTTATGTAAACATATCACAAAAAAATAAGCCTTGATAAGAAATAATGTTTTAGGATTTGAAAGAGAAGGTAGGTTTGTCTCAGATTATCAGCTCATAAATATCAATGCAATAGAAGTATAATAAGGGTACCAAGAAGTTCAAATGCAGTTTTAGGATGTATCAGCATAACTTTAATCCCCAGATCAGGAGAAATGATCATTCCACTTTCTTTGGACTTGGTCAGATCCCACTTTGACTACTCCGACTTCCAGACCCCACATTTTATTCAAGAAACTGGAAAAGGAATAGGAACAGGAAGGCAACCTGGAAAATTAAACCCTATGAGGAATGCGTCAGACCTGGAAGCCATATTTTACATTGGGCCTTCCCACATCACCTCCCAAAGACCTATTAGATCCCACAGGTCTCCTCCAAATTCCATCTGCCGGCCAATGTTGGCTGGCGACTCCCCGGGGGAGGGCCTTCTCTGTGGCTGCTCCGGCCCTATGGAATGATCTCCCCGTTGAGATCCGGACCCTGACTACCCTTCCGGCCTTCCGCAAAGCAACTAAGACCTGGCTGTTCCGGCAGGCCTAGGGCTGTTGAACTATCCATCCCCATTCGATGTTACGACTGTTGTTGAATTTTTAAATTGTTGTTTTTTTATTTTTGTACCCCCCCCTTCCCTTTTTATTGTTAGCCGCCCTGAGTCTTCCGGGAATAGGGCGGCATACAAGCCAAATAAATCAAATCAAATCAAATCAAATTTTCTACTGTGGGAAGAGGGGAGGGGGATTATATAAACCGATGATAGCTAACCTTTTTGTTGTTGCATGCCAAAAGCATGTGTGCATGTGCAACAGCACTTGTACACATGCACCTGCACCCATAATGCAATGTGCATGCACCCACTCCCCCTGCTCATATGCATGTGACCTCCCCAAGCCTCCCTGCGCCCCGTTTTGGACCCAGTAGGCCTCTCTGCAGCCTCCAGGGATGAAAAATGGGCTGTGGGGGGCACACCACCACCACTGCTCCCATGCATGTGCGTGCAACCCCCCCCCTCCTCACACATGTACGTGCATCTCCTTCATGCACTCCCCCCATGGATGCGTGGCAGAGACCCGAAAACAAGCTGGCCAGTGGGAGGTGCATGAGCAGTGCAGCTGAGCTGGGGTGACGGCTCGCGTGCCCGCTGAGAGGGCTCTGTGTGCCACCTGTGGCACACGTGCTATAGGTTCACTATCATGGATATAGATTATGGGTGATATATAGTCAAAATAACATTCTTTTCTCAGAGAGTCAAGGACACTTTGCCCTGCAGATGCGATGGTGTAACTGGGAGGCATCTCCAATTGGGACGGTGCCTGGTTGGGCCATGTGATGGACATGTGGGTGCTGGACAGGGGCTTGAATTTTCTTTTGGGTGGGGAAAACCTGGAAGCTTTCAGATTCGGGTTTTCCCAGATGTGCCAATATGACATCTCTAATAAAATGGAGCTTTGAGGAAACTCACACTTCGGAGTCTTCTTTTGTTGGGGGTGTTAATTGGATCCCTGACATTAACCCGAATCCTCTTTAACAACTCCTACCAGCTCCCCCCGAACTCCGGGGTGCTGACCCGATCCTGGGCGGTGCAAAGACTCAGGGAAGGTGGAGGGACAAAATGATTAAAAGAGCAGAGTAGGTTCGGTCTTGAGAAAGGACAACGGAGACGAGAGATGAGTGATTGGCAGTTTTCAACCACTATGAATAAGCGCTGGAACTGGCATTCTGAGACATTTTCTTTAGAATTGGCGGGGGGGGGGATCATTCTGGTGTTTATCCCAGTTGCTGGCTGGGAGGGAAGTGGGGCAGGCAGAAGTGAAGAAACTGTTTACTTGACAAAGCATCTTCTCAGGGCTAAATTCTTCCAGTACTGACCCCATTCTGCTCGCCCACCAGGCCATTCCTGGATCTTCCTTATCACCCGTTGCCTTGAGTGTACTTGTGCATGAGAGTGAGTGTGAATTAAAGCTAAGGGAAATGCTAACAGCAGCCAACAGCTGTGTGGGTAAATGCTGTAATTAAAGCATTCATTAACTCTGGTGAAAGGGGGGGGAAGGCATCATTACCGTGGGCAGCTACAAAAGTCGCAATGATGGATGTCTTGCTCAGGGAATGGTAGCAAGGCCATAATTCAGTATTACATCCAGATGCTCCAGGGAGATTGTAGGGAGATCTTTCCTCCTGTTTAGCTTTGGGCACCTAACTGAACAATCAATTGGGAAGAAAATAACACTCATATAGGCAGGAGGGAGTCGTGGCTTTGGATCGCTCAACCCAGTTGCAATTTGGGACCATCAATCCTGGCAGAGCTTGTAGAACCCATTAGTCCTTATATAATTGGCTATTCTGCTTTGTCAGCGGGTGCTCCGGCTTCAAAATTCAATTGCAGAATTGGGCAGGCGCAAATTATGGTCGGGGTAAGTGTGCCGCCTAGTCATCTTGTTAGCAGCAGGATTGTCTTTTAATCTTGCTCTTCCATTGTAAAGAGAGAAAAAAAATGCATTCAATTTGTGACAATTTTGAAAGAGGGCCACTTCCTGACAGCTCAGTCTGAACTGAGCGATTGTTCCAATACCTGATTAAAAGGAGAGGCAAGCTGACAGATGAAAATCTTGACGTAGAACTATTTTTGGCTCCTGTATAAAACAGGAGGGAGCATGACTTGAGCAGGAGAGAGTTAGATTCAAATCCTTTTATACCAACAGAAGAGAATATTTGTCTCTCGGGGTTCAACAGTGGAGTCCTTGGTGCTCTCTGAGCTTAGTTGTTTTCCTTGCAGATGTTTCGCTGCCCAACTAGATAACATCATCAGTGCTAGGAAGGAGAGGGATTTGTTCTCTGTTTATATACAGTGTAGTGCCCACTTTCAGTGTCAGCTGGAGTGTTGTTTTCTTCTTGGAAGTTCCTTGATTGGCTAGTTCCTTGATTGGCCTTAATCCCTGCATACCTGAGTGCTGGTTGCTGGCGAGGAGGTGTTTAGGTTTTTTGGTTTCTTTCTTAGCTTTTCAATTTCTCTATTGAATGGTGTGTAAGTGTAGTTTATCTCTATGTGCCTATTGATGGCTTATTTGTCTGAATACCAAGCTTCCAGGAATAAGCTAGTGTTTTTCAACTTATCTAGGTCTAGGATACTGACAGGGCAAGCCCCTGTAAATAAACAGATTAAACCCCACTCTTGTCTAGCACAGAAGACATTGTCTAGTTGGGTAATGAAACGTCTGCAAGAAAACAACCAATCACTCCACAGATCCTTACAGTTGACCACGGAGCTCTCTTAGATATCGTGCAAGGCTGCTATGGAAATAAAAATTTATTTTGCTCTCTTAGAGCATGGTCTCCCAACCTTGGCAACCTTAAGATGTGTAGACTTCAACGTGGCTGGCTGGGGAATTCTGGGAATTGAAGTCCACACATCTTAAGGTTGCCAAGTTGGAGAACAATACAGTGAGCAGGTCTTTTGATTCACACTGCAAGGCAGCTAACCTCGGTTTGGACTCTTCCAGGTTTGCTGGACTACAGCTCCCATCTTCAAGTCATTATGGGGAAGAGAGGGAGCTTTAGTCCACAGCAGTTCTCTTGACTTCTGTGTAAAATGCCTCCCAAAACGTGGATCAAACAGCCCTCTTCCGTTTTCCGCCCTCAATCCATTATGCAGCCTTTAAAAATAAGAGTTTGGTATTTAAATGCCCATATGTGGCCTGTAGGGGACCTTAGTGATAAAACCATAACAGGCGAATTCACTTGTTTGCTAAATTGAAAACAAACAGCACACTGTTTGAACACAAGGTACAATAATGTGTACGAGCAATGTGGCACAACAATTGTTTTTTTAAAGGTAGCAATAGCAAGAATAATTTTTTAAAAAGCACAGTACTAAATACCAGGACAATCTTACAGGGCATTTTCAGACATTCATAAAACTTTCGTTCCGAAAGGCCGAGCAGGTAAGAAGAATTTTAGGTGAATAAGCATACCTGTGTGTTGTCTCGAGGTTCTATTTCCAATTTCCACAAGACTCTGTTTTCTGGACCTTTCAAAACTTTTGTCATTTTGTGCCTAACAAGTCAAGCTGTCTGCTTCACTCTTGTGAATGACTGAATATCCTGTGGGCCCTAAACACGAATAGATAGGTGAGTCTCTTGAGTATTGACATCCAAGTCTGTGGATGTCTGTAGCAGAATTTTACTCTGAGACAGTGAAACACTGAAAAACACCTACTCTGCATGCAGGAAGATGTACATTAAAAGATTTGGGGAAGAATCCTTGGGAAGGATTCTTTTTTTGAGCTGAAAGAAAGGTAAAAATCTCAGAATCAAGCTTGATTCCTCTTGAATCAAGGCATGTCATTTTCTTGGCAGCTGTCCAAAATTGTTTGCCACTGACTTCTTTTTAGTTGCTTATTTGGTGTTTTCTTTCTTTTCTTTTTTTTAAATTTTATTTTAAACACATATGCACATAAACAAAACAGAACGTAGATTAAAACAACAAAGGAACCAAAAGTTCCATCATACAGCAGTTCCATATTGGTAGGTATATACAATTGATCGTTCGCCTCCTATCTTACATTCGTGGTCCCCTTATTCTATACTTATTTATATATACTATTCCACATTTATTTGTACTTAACTGTTTATATCAGAATATCATATTACCTATATTGTACTTTGTGTTCTAACTTTTAACTACTGTCTTAATTTATCTTAACTGTATCTTATCCCCCTCTCCTAATACTTCTGTTACATCACTGTTTCAGGTTTCCTTATTTCTTATTTCTGTCCTCTAGCCATTTGTACCATTTGTTCCAAGTTAGATAATATTCTGATTCCTCCTTTCCTTGTATTTCTTTCGTCAGTTTGTCCATCTCCTCACATTATAAAATTTTTCTTATCAACCTCATCTCCCTTTGATACTAGATTGTTTTTCCAATTTTGGGCATACGTTATTTTAGCCGCAGTTATAATATGCAGGATTAGGTATTTTTTTCAACTTGCTCATCCACCTAAGATTTCTGGAGTTTCCTGTAAATTTCCCAACTGGTATTTTAGGTTTGAGCCCAAATAAATTTGGCTTTAGGTCAGCCAGAGATCTTTTAACCTCTTTTATAAGCCTTAATTGCTTAATAGCAGCTACTTCTTTTTTGCGGGGAGAGAGATCAGACAAGATCACTAAATTAGCGAAGCAAATTAATCCTTCCCTGTAAATGGCTCCTTTTGTAAGAGACGCTTACGAGTCCAGTTGCATGCTATGGTTTGTTTGGAGCGCAAGAATGTAAGTACCGCAATGGAAGGATATCGAGTTGTGTTAATCATTTCTTTCCTAAAGGGCAGCCATGTGAATCGTCTGCAGCAGAAACAACAGTCTCTTGGGCTGTCTCAGGCTAACCATTTATTATCGCACAAGGTTTTAGGTCCCACAAAAGCTGCTGTTCTTACTAGCTGCATATGCCTGCTACATGTAACCATTCCTTCTGCTCCGGTAGGTCCGATCACAAATGCTTTCATCACCCTGGCACCTGCCAACATGCTGAATCCAGACAGCAAGCCTCGCATCCCACTGCCAAAATTCAGCCGGCATCTTCACAGCACAGAGAGCATGGAGAACTCTGCCAGCGAGGGGCTGACCCTGTGTCTGGGGCTGCACCAGAAGGTAAGGGAACGAAGCAGAAGGAATTGGCGAGAGACGAATTGGCCAGCCATATGTGTGTGGGGGTGAGACATTCATCCTTTCAGCCAAAGCGGGAGCAGCCTCAGCAGATGGCTAGTCCCTGGTGTTGCGATGCGGATCTGAAACAGGCCTAGCTAAATGTTCTGGTGTCGTTCTTCATCTGGGGACAAGGGAAGGGCTGTGAGCATCACTGTGAGTTATATCCTCTTGACGGGCATTAAAGCAGTAATCAGCTGAAACTTCCCCCTCCGCCACACCTGCGTTTCTTGGGATTTGAAAGGAACCTCTTGCTCCCTGCCCTGGGAAGGATCATAAATGTTCGGAATTGAATTTGGCAGGCACGCACTTGATCGCAGGTCTGTGTTTTAGGATGAGCTGTAAATGGAAATCAGGTGGCACCGAGGAGGGAACCGTTTAATCCAGAGCCTGTGATAAATAAGTGGCGCTTTCTCACTCAGCAAACGGGGTGTCCGCAAGGAGCAAATAATTGTCTCCATGCTGGGCTTACAGGGGAATTCCCTAGAATTTATTTGACCTGCCACGGAGGGTTTCCTGGTGCTGGGCTAGATCAGAGGCAGCAAGACGGTTCTCACTTGTTCTAAATTTCATCTAAATTGGAAGTAATCAGAATAGCTCTTTAAAGCTAAGTCTCTCAACTAGCCCGGGGCTATGGAAGAGATTTTTGAGGCTTTTGTCTCTGGAAATTGCCAGCAGAGAGCTTTCCGGCAAACAGTGCCTCGTGGCAACGGCCGTTGGAGATCCCACTCTGCGCTGCTACCTCTGCTGGGCTATATGCCACCCCCTCGGGCCGCGGCCGCTCCAGCCGCCTCCAAAAGCCACCAAGGATCTTGGCGAGTCCTCCAGCAAGTTCTCCCTTCTTCAAGCTCCTAGCTCAGTCTCAATCCCACCCGGGGACAAGCCCAGCTCTGGTACATCCCATGCATGACCGCTGTCTCCACCAATGTTGGAGAATGGGGTGTTGGTTCTTACCTGATACACCCCTTCTTTAGGCAGGTGGAGACAGCGGTCATCTCCACCCTTGGATCCTAGTAACAGTCGGCATTATGGAGCTAAGGGGGGAACTTTTTTTCCCCGGAGGATTGAAAGCAGTCAACTAACGCACAGCAGTCTACTTATCTCCTTTGTCACAAAAGCGGGAGGACACTCCCGCGAGGCGATGACATCACTTTGGTAGCCTCAGTTCTATTGGTTACTGACTGAGTTAACCCATGCATGACCGCTGTCTCCACCTGCCTAAAGAGGGGGCGCATCAGGTAAGAACCAATGCCCCATTTTCCATCCAAGGGATGCTGAAATAGGATCTTTTGGATCTTCCCATAGTACAGCAGTTCTCAACCTTTGAGGGTCGAACAACCTTTTCACAGGGGTCGCCAAGGAGCCTCCCGCAGAGAGGCTGGCAAGAAGCCAGCCTGAAGGGAAGGAGCGGCTCAAATTCCCCGCGCGGCGGAAGGAGAGGTGCCAGCAGCCTGGCGGGGCTGCTGCTCCTCTCACTCTGTCTGTGTGTGTCTGTGTGTGTCTGTGTGTGTCTGTGTGTGTGTGGTGGGTGTGCCAGGTGGGGGGAAAAGTAGGAGCCAGAATGGCCAGGGGGAAAAGAGAGACGCGCGCAGCACAGTGGACGCTGGGAAAGGAAGACTCAGGAAGGAGGAGAATGGGGAGCAGCAGCAGCAGCTGGTTTGGATGCAGGGAGGGAAGAGCTCCAGTTCTCCTGTGCTGCACAGGGCTCTCCTTGCGCAGGGCTCTGAAACTCTTCCCTCTCTGCATCCAGAGATGGCAGTTCGGTTCTTTCCTGAGCCAACACGAAGGGGACGCGGCTGGCGCTGACCTGAGTCTGGCGCGTGGCTCTCCTGTGCAGCACAGCCAACTACTCACTTCTCAGTGGCGGCAGCGGAAGGAGTCGCTGTCCCCGCTGCTGTGATCCCAGCCTAGGAGGTGATTTTGCTTGCACGCGCAAGAAAGAGATGAAAGAGAAAAGGGAAGAAAAAGAGAGAGATAGCAATAGCAATAGCAGTAGACTTATATACCGCTTCATAGGGCTTTCAGCCCTCTCTAAGCGGTTTACAGAGAGTCAGCATATTGCCCCCAACAATCTGGGTCCTCATTTTACCCACCTCGGAAGGATGGAAGGCTGAGTCAACCCTGAGCCGGTGAGATTTGAACCGCTGAACTGCTGATCTAGCAGTAGCCTGCAGTGCTGCATTTAACCACTGTGCCACCTCGGCTCAGAGAGAGATAGAGAGAGAAATGAAAGAGAGCCGGAAGGAGAGAATAGGAGAGAGGGAAAATAGAGGGAAACAAATTAAAGGTAGAAGGGGGAGAGGGAGAAAGAAATGAAAGAGAGCTGAAGGGAGAGAATGAGAGAGAGGAAAAAGAGAGGGAAACAAATCAGGGGAAAGAATGGAAGAGACAAGAAAGAAAGAAAGAAAGAAAGAAAGAAAGAAAGAAAGAAAGAAAGAAAGAAAGAAAGAAAGAAAGAAAGAAAGAAAGAAAGAAGCTAGCTAGCTAACTAGCTAACTAACTAACTTCCTCAGACCTATGACGAAAGCAATGGCAAGCTAGATCTCTTGCCAAGAAAACTACAGTTTGCCAGAAGGCAAAAATTGGAAGCAAGTCTGATTTTTTTTTAAAGAAAATAACAGAGATGGCAAAAAATGCATCTGAAAATAAGATTATTTGTAATTTTGGATAACATATTGTCAAACACAAAAGACAAAAAAATCCTGTTGCTGTTAGTACAATCTTGCCAGCTTCTATCAATTTAGAGTTCACTATGAAAAGATTACAGAGAAGCAATTTCCTACAATTAATAACTTTATTTTGGATTTGCTATCAATGAGAAAGAAAGAAAAAGAAAGAGGGGAAGGGAAGAAAGAAAGGAAGAGAAAGGGAGAGGAAAAATAGAGAAAAACAGAAATGAGATGGAGGGGGAGAGAAAAGAGACAGACCCTATTCCCACAGAAAACACTGAGCCATGAAACCTGGGTAGGCATGTCTGGGGTGTGTGGGTGGGTGTCATGTGACTGGGTGGGAGTGATGTTGAGTTGGCCACACCCAGCCAGATTTTATGGCTCCCGGTGTTTTCTGTGGGAAACGGATCCAAATGGCTCTTTGAGTATTTTAAGATTGCTGACCCCTATGCTACACCATGCTTCAAGACAAAAGTTCATTTATTTGTGATTAGAAATAAATATTTCACAATATATAATTACATATTGTTTTTGTGATTAATCACTAGGCTTTAATTATGTTCAATTTATAACAATAAAAATACATCCTGCATATCAGATATTTACATTACGATTCATAACAGTAGCAAAATTACAGTTACGTAGTAGCAACGAAAATAATTTTATGGTTGGGGGGGGTCACCACAACATGAGGAACTGTATTAAAGGGTCGTGGCGTTAGGAAGGTTGAGAACCACTGCCATAGTAGGAAGGAAGAGCTCAAGAAGAAATCAGGATTTTTCCATTCTTCATTCCAAGCCACTGGAAAGCATCGTTTTCCAGTCCTGTTTCTCAGCGCTCTCTCTGTTTCTGACAGGGAGAAAAGACCAATGTAGATAGCAAAGAGCAGATACCCTATATTTATATTTAACTCTCACTTAACTGCTCTTCTGGTGGAGTTGCAAGGACTCGAGAGATTTATGGGAGGATGTCAGACGTGCCTCCTTCAAAATTCAAGAAAGGAAACCCCCCAACTCCCATTGTTTTAGAGAAAAGGTACTTTTACTGAATATGAAGTGAAAGCAACAAAAGTAAAGCAAGATCTGAGGCTAAAGGTGCGAAATTTTACATATCAAAAGTTTACCCAAATCCCTCCCCCCCCAACAACCCCAAGCTGAATGTCCAATCTCCAGCTCCCAAGGATGTCATGTGGGGTGCATTTCAGGGGCTTCATCCCTCTGGTATGTAGAGATGGTTGACCTTGACCAGACCTAAACAAGACCATTCAGCATGTGCAGAAGATGGTAAGAACAGAACTCCCTCTTCATCCCGAGATATCTCCTCCAGCACAATTCTCCTCTCAAATACCGAAACCCCCGCCCTCCCCGTTACTATGGCAGCCAATAGCAAGCAAGCGATATAGAGGCTGACAGAGGGATTTTCAAACTTGTAAAAGCCCCAGAACCTGTTAGTTAAAAACAAAACAAAAATCTCCCTTGTCAAAAGACTAAAGTACAAGGGATAGAAAATTAATTGGATCTGAGTGGGTTTGGTTTTTTGTTTTTTGGTCCTTAGCGAAACACAGCTTGAAAAACTCGGATGTGTATATTTGTTTTGTCGTTCTGTATCAACAAACGCTCCAGGCAGAGTGCAGCAAATCTGCATTCACCAATACAGAAAAATCACAACAGTGGTGGAGCTTCAGGTTTGCTTGTCCAGAATTTGAAGCGATAGCATCGACAGCCCATGGCTATGCACGAAAGCAGGGTCTCTAATGTTAAACAACAAAGTCGGCATTATCTTGATCTTGAAATCAATGCTACAGTCTTTTTGAAGAGCAGGCTTTGAAAAGGAGATGGAACAAACTACACCGTTAGCACTAAAAGGCAAAGCACAATAAGTACATATTATCTCTGATTAGGACAGCTAGAGGATCTAAAAAAACAGCCTCAACAATTCTGTAGTGGCCAATTCTCTGAAACCCCCCCCCCCCTTTTCTCTTTCATTTTTGCATCGGTCTTTAAAGTGGGTGACTCCACAGAGGAAAACTCTCTCTGCCACTGTTTTTGTAGCTTCAGAATCTATAAAGAGGGAAGAGCAATAGCAATAGTAGTTAGACTTATATACCGCTTCATAGGGCTTTCAGCCCTCTCTAAGCGGTTTACAGAGTCAGCATATTGCCCCCAACAACAATCCAGGTCCTCATTTTACCCACCTCGGAAGGATGGAAGGCTGAGTCAACCCTGAGCGGTGAGATTTGAACAGCCGAACTGCAGAACTGCAGTCAGCTGAAGTAGCCTGCAGGGCTGCATTTAACCACTGTGCCACCTCGGCTCAGATCGCTGACCAGCAAGTGCCTGGTTGCTGGGGCTCATGCCAGTGGTGAGTTCTGGATCCTCCACATGAACGCGTGCAGCGCATGTGTCTTACCATCCAGCAGTGCCTCCGCAACGCTCCAGCTGCTCGGCGGAGTGTCAAGCAGGTGCTGTACGCGGTATGCGTGGAAGTGCCAAAGGGTTTAAAGACAGGTAAGGAGTGCAGGTGGGCCATCCGGAGCACTGTACCAGAACAGTACCCGGTGCTCCGGGCAGGCTCCGATACGCCCATACCGGGTCGTACAACCTGCAACCCACCACTGGCCCATTCCCCTCTTGAGGACTTCATAGAAGCCTCTAGCTGGCTGCTGTGAGATTCCTAATGCCAGATTATAGGAGTTTGTGACATCCTATAATATCTCTTTTGTCACAGTGCGCACAGTGTGACTACTTTTAGGAGGCAACCCAGGAGCAAAATACAGGACACAGAGGTTTGTCTTACAAACAGTGGTTTATATACAAGGACTTTAAATACAAGGCATACAGGATATACATACATACATACATGTGTTATACCAGGCACAGCTAGGCTATCAATCAATCTCCAGCTCTAAAAGGAGAACTACTATGGAGATAGAACACCACTAGGAGAGATACACAAGGAGAGAGATACATGAGGAGAGATAACACAAGGAAAGAGAGATGCGCCCTCTCATGGCCTCCTTTATATAGATAGCTTCTTAAAGTGGCAATAACCCCTGTAAACTCATTTGTGATTTAGGAGCCAAGGTGGCGCAGTGGTTAAATGCAGCACTGCAGGCTACTGCTAGATCAGCAGGTCAGCAGTTCAAATCTCACCGGCTCAGGGTTGACTCAGCCTTCCATCCTTCCGAGGTGGGTAAAATGAGGACCCAGATTGTTGGGGGCAATATGCTGACTCTCTGTAAACCGCTTAGAGAGGCCTGAAAGGCCTATGAAGCGGTATATAAGTCCACTGCTATTGCTATTGCTATTTCATCATCTTAAGTTACAGCCTTACATTGGCTGGTCAGCTTTAAATCCCCATTACCCTGACATCTTTCTTTGGAACTGCTGCTCTGTGCTGTGGCCTTTGGTGAAATCTGCCCAGTAGGAAGCAGTGGAATAGATTTCTTCCTCTTGAGCCTGAGGATGAAGGAGGAAAGAGCCACCACGAAGAGGGGATAGTCCATCCTTCTTTGTCTAGATCTACTCAATACCACTCCCTGCAAAGGCCTCTTGTCCATCCATCTGCCTTTCTCCCCCTTCAAGGGAATTTCCATCTGATCTCTCTTCTATCTGTCTCTTGCCCTCCCCCACCCCCATGTGATTGATGGAGCCAACTCTCATGGGTGAGAGTGGAGGACACAAGGACTCTAAAGCCAGTTTGAAGCATTAACTTAAGGACACGCAGTTGTTTGGGCTGGAAATCAAAAAGGTGCACACTGTACCTCTCGGGTTGTTCCTGGGGTCTCCTGGTGCCACATAATCCCAGGAAAAAAATAGTACATTTGAATAAAGCAGATGCCCATAGGATGGAAGAAGGTTGCGTTACAGTGGGCATTGGTACGTCCGTAACTCAAATGTGCATTTTCCTCGGTTCACATGCATTGATTTGTTTGTTTGTTTGTTTATCAAATTTATTGGCAGCCCGTCTTACCACATGGCTATAGTGTCTATGGAGATTCTCAGTCATCCAGGTCATGCAGACAATACAGACTCATCCCCAAAAGCCTACCCTTGTCTTCAACAGTGAAGGGACACTGGGCAGAATGTCGACTCATAAAGTTGCCATGGTGAAGAAAGGGGTGTGTGCATTCCACGCATACCTTTGGCTAGAGTCGTATCTCAGATAACCCCAGCAGGCTTGTGATGGGTGCCCCTCATTGGTGAATGTGATTTATGACACAGACTGAGGGGGTGGGGGAGGAACAGGGATAAAGTTCAGCCATGATTCAAATGAGGCTTAGATCTGACTGCAAAGTGGTATTGCTGAAATGGTGCTCCTAATAAATGACTGGATTTCTTTTGAAACTTGGCTTGAGGCTAATTAATTAATTAGGGCATCTTTCCGAAACCTGACATAGAAAACACCCTGCAGCCAAAAAGCCTCCGCACCCATTTGCACTACTCAGGTGACCCCGAAAACACAGATAAACCTCCAAGTGGCCTCAGCAACTCTCCAAAAGGATGAAAATGACCAGCTGTCTGCAAGGAGTATCGATCCTTCCGTTCCCCACCATCCAGTCAGAGCTGAAGAAGCTTCTTGAGAAGTGAAACATCTTCAAAAGAAAAACAAGAAAGTCCAGTTGCCTCCTGAAAAAGCACCTTTGGGACATGACTATAGTACACGTTTAGCAAAAGAAGCACCTCCTGTTTTAAAGGCTGCTGACAGATGACTCTGGAGCTTCTCAGTCATCCGGACCATGGCTGTCCCAAAAGCGCTTTTTCAAAAGGCAACTGGACTTTGTTTTTCTCTTGAAGACGTTTCGCTTCTCATCCAAGAAGCTTCTTCAGCTGGGACGGAATGGTGGAAAATGGAAGGATTTATATTCCTGGCAGTCATCAAGCCGCAACTGCTGACAGATGTGGCAAGCCTCTGTATGTCAGCTTCAAAGTTAGATGAATAAAAACCTTCACTTTGAGGCTTTACGTATGTGGGTCATCATAGCAAAGAGACCCCTAAAAGAGGTTGAAAAAGGATTTCTCTTCAGTCTTGATCTTGGCGTACAGGAGGGCTTTGGGGAAGAGGGAAAATCCCTTGGCTGCCAAGATCTTTAGCAACTACCTCAAGTGTTTCTCAACCTTGGAAACGTTAAGATGTGTCCATGTGTGTACTGGGAGTTGAAGTCCTCCCATCCTAAGGTTGCCAAGGTTAAGAGAAAAAATATGCACTGGCTCAGTTAAGAGCAGATTTCATTATGGCAGAAGGTAGACCGGAAGCAGCCAATCCTTTACCCAAAGGTGCTTTTTCCAAAAGACAACAGGACTTCCTTGGGTTTTTTTCTCCCTTGAAGATGTTTCGCTTCTCCTCCAAGAAGCTTCTTCAGCTCTGACTGGATGGTGGGGAATGAAAGGATTGATACTCCTTGCAGACAGCTGGTCATTTGCATCCTTTTAGAGAGTCGCTGAGGCCACTTGGAGGTTTATCTGTGTCCTCGGGGTCACCTGAGTAGTGCAAATGGGTGTGGAGGCTTCTTGGCTGCAGGATGCTTTCTGCCCTGGGTCCCTTCACTGAAGACAAGGGTTGGCTGTTGGGGATGAATCTGTATTGTCTGCATGACCTCGATGACTGAGAATCTCCATAGCCATGTACGAGACGTTTTCAAGGAGAAGGAAAAAAAAAAAACTAAAAAAATCCTGTTGCCTTTTGGGAAGAAACACCTTTGGGACAACCATGAGCTGGATAGTTGAGAATCTCCACAGACAGTCAAGTCTTTCGCACATCATCCAGGTGCTTTCTCAACACCCAGTCCCAGGTGGCATCTGCGTGGCTCTTTCGGGGCCCATCAACCATCTCCAGAGCAGACTTAGATGCCAGTTGTGGCAATCAAGTGGCCTTCCAACCTGGAGAAGTTTAGGATGGCCCTTTATACCAGTGGTCA
The DNA here is from genome assembly GCF_009769535.1 of Thamnophis elegans. Lineage (NCBI taxonomy): Eukaryota > Metazoa > Chordata > Lepidosauria > Squamata > Natricidae > Thamnophis > Thamnophis elegans. The sequence continues at coordinate 171,725,810 of NC_045541.1, forward strand.
CCAACTGGTGGTCCGTGAGAAAATTTGGGTGGTCCGCAGAGAAATCTTGGCATTTTTGCATTTTTTTTATATTGCACTAAATCAGGAATCCTCAAACTACAGCCCCTGGGTCGAATACGGCCCGTCGAAGCAATTACTTCCGTTTGCTGACGGGATGGGGTCCTTCAGGCACTTAGCTTGGCTTCCTGTTTAGTAGCTTCAGCACTTCCCTCCTTCCCTGGGAATCCAGGCGCTTCAGTGAGCGGTGCGCAAAACTTTGGGCAGGCTCCTCGAAAGACAGAGTTTTCAGGGGGCCGATCTAGCGCCCGGGCTGGCTACAAGAGAAACATTCATTCTTGGCCATATTTGAGATTCCTAGTTGCAATGGACAGCAAACTTAGGGTTGACCCCGGGCGCTTCTCTCCGCTAACAGGCAGCCAAGCTGAATGCCTGAAGGACCCCATCCCATCACGGGATTTAAAATTATGAATTTAGTGATCCCTGGTGTGCGAAAGGTTGGTGACCCCTGCTTTACACCATCTATATGTCCCAGGTCCTGAATGCACGAGACTTTCTGATTTTTCCAATCAAGAGAATCTCAGAGAGAGGCGTGACCTCAAAACCCCCAGATTGCCTGGGGCTCCCAAAGAGGCCATTGTGCTGCCACCCCCCATCTGCTCTGTGCTCAAGCCCGATATTAAAAATCTGTTCTTTTCCAAAATGTGAGGACTTCCCCCTCCCCTTTCTAGCCTTCCCTCTGCATTCATAAGTGATAGCTCCTAATTTAATAATGCTCCTCACACACCAGATCTGATGCCACCGATACGATGTTTTAAGAAAGAAAAAGAGACTGTTTCGGGGGTTGGGGACCGAAAGTTAGGGTTAATAGAGCATTTTATAGAAGAAAGTACGTTCCTTGCAGCCAAGGACAGCGGCAGCCGGTGTATTTTCAATATCGAGAGGCATAGGACTGACAGAAAGCACTGGGCAATCCCCCTCCGGCAGTCCTTGGGTTACTGCGCTATCCTTCAGCTCCCGTCATCCCCAGCCCACAGAGCTGGGGATGATGGGAACTGAATCCAGCCCATTGTTTCAGGAGAGAACCAGGGAGACAAAAGGCTGGCTTAAACTAGAGGATTATATATTGAATTACTGCAGCCTATAAATAAGTTTATGAATAAATGTATGTATTATTATGATTTATTTATGGTACAATTATGCATGGTGCGGGAAGAAGTAGAAGTAGGTAGGGTTCTCTGTGGGTTTTTTATTTCCCTCCCCCTCTCTCGTATAACTAGAATCGGAGGGAAGGGGGAGATCGTAAAATCAAATCCATGGATTGTAGGTTAGGGAAGAGACGAAAGAGCCCTTTGTCGTTGCACAAACGGCAATTAATTTGTGAGACTCGTTGCCTTGAGACGCTAGGTAGACATCTTTGAAAGAGGATTAGCGTGTCCCCTGGGAGGTGGCGAAGTCGGCTAGGCAATCTCTGTTGTGAGGGCAAGGGAGAATTGTAACAAACAGGCTGAAGGTTCAGCCTGCAGAGTCAGGCAGGTAGCTAAACTCCCGGGATACTGGAGCCTCTAAAACAGAGGTGGGTTCCTACCAGTTCGCACCTATTCGGTAGAACTGGTTCGTCAAATCTACCGGTTAGAAGAGGTTTCACCAGTGGACCCGGAAAGCAGGCCACACCTACAGAAGAGGTTCCAAAATTTTTTGAAACCCACCACTGTCTAAAACTAAATGGATGAGCATCCAATGGATGAGCTGCCTCCCCTCCCAGGAAAAAGGAGAAGACCCCCTACCCAGAAGTAGATGAACAAACAACATTCATACTAATTTCCATCACATAAACAGGTATTTAAAGGCCAGTGTTCTGACTAATGAGCACAAGTCAAAGCGCACTGATGCTGTCTCCTCAAATGGTGATGAAATGTTTGCAACCAAATTGCCAAACTCGGAGCTCAAACCGACAACCTAAGACCCTTTTCACTACGAGCAATTAAGACTTGTGAACTTCAACTCCCAGAATTGCCCAGCCAAATCTTAAAGTTGCCACGGTTCACTATCCCTGGCCTAACTCCTATAACAATCGTGTGAAGATAAAAGTTCATAGATGACTCAAATCTCTTTCAAGGCTAGGCTGATGAATTACATCACATACAGTTGTGCAGCAGCTGCCAAAAAGCCATAAACAGCTGCATAAACAGAGGGATAGAATCAAGATCACGTGAAGTGTTGATACCACTTTATAATGCCTTGGTAAGGCCACGCTTGGAATACTGCATTCAGTTTTGGTCGCCACAATGTAGAAAAGATGTGGAGACTCTAGAAAGAGTGCAGAGAAGAGCAACAAAGGTGATTAGGAGACTGGAGACTAAAACATATGAAGAACGGTTGCAGGAACTGGGTATGTCTAGTTTAATGAAAAGAAGGACTAGGGGAGACATGATAGCAGTCTTCCAATATCTCAGGGGTTGCCACAAAGAAGAGGGAGTCAAGCTATTCTCCAAAGCACCTGAGGGTAGAACAAGAAGCAATGGGTGGAAACTAATCAAGGAGAGAAGCAACTTAGAACAAAGGAGAAATGTCCTGACAGTGAGAACAATTAATCAGTGGAACAGCTTGCCTCCAGAAGTTGTGAATGCCCCAACACTGGAAGTCTTTAAGATGTTGGATAGCCATTTGTCTGAAGTGGTGTAGGGTTTCCTGCCTAAGCTTCCTGCTTCCTAGTTGGACTAGAAGATCTCCAGGGTCCCTTCCTACTCTGTTATTCTATTCAAGTTACCAACCGACCACATTTATTAAACAACCAAGTAGGGAGGACTCAGAAATGGTCCATTGCTTTTTAAAAACAAATAAATAAATCATAGCAAGCTAAATGGAACAAGAATTACAACACCTTACCAGACAAACTTGCAAGGGCCTTCCACAGCATTTGCCGGACAAGCAAAGATGCATTTGTCACCAGCAAAAAGGACGTGGTTCAAGGGGTACAAAAGCATTTTTTAAAAGGAAATATAGGCATTTTTAAAATTGCACATCCAACTCAAAGTTTCTTGGGCACAACTTAATTAATTTATGAATGTTACTATTGTTGTGCAGTACTTTTTGTACCTCAGCATAAGGCTGAGTCATGAGGGGTGTCGTCTGAGGTATGCATTGAGGTGTGTAATGTGGATCCAGGAGGGGCATGTTTCACTTTATGGCTTCATCATAAATCTCTCTCAGCAAGAGGCAAGGAGAGGCCAGATAAGGGTGGGTTTCTTGCCCACTGGGGTCAATACAGGTAGTCCTTGACTTATGACTACCACTGGGACCAGAAATTCTGTTGTTAAGTGAGTCAGGTCTGCTTTTACAACCTTTCTGCCACAATCGTTGAGTGAATCAGGCAGTCATTAAGTGAATCCTGCTTCCTTCATTGATTTTGCTTGTGGAAAGCCAGCTGGGAGGATCGGAAATGGTGAACTCATGATCCCTGGACGCTGCAATCATTGTAAATACATGCCCGTTGCCGAGCACCTGAATTTTGATCATGTGACCGTGGGTTGCTGTGATGGTCATAAGTGCGAGGACTGTCTTAAACCACTTTTTTTCTCAGTGCCAGTTTAACTTCGAGCAATTGCGAAACAAATGGCTAACTATGGCTCTCTGTAAATTCCCAACCATGTATCAATCGAACCCTTTTGCAAGGCAATCCTGAGATTGAGTCCTTTGGCATGGGGATCAATCCGAATAGAGCTGGGAGGAACCTTGGAGGCCTTCTAGTCCATCCCCCTGCTCAAGCAGGAGATCCTGTACCATTATCAGACAAGTGGCTGTCCAGTCTCTTCTTAAAAACCTCCAGTGAAGAAGCACCCACAACTTCTGAAGGCAACTTCTGTTCCGCTGGTTAATTGTCCCCCCTGTTAGGAAGTTTCGCCTTAGTTCCAGCTTGCTTCTCTCCTTGATTAGCTTCCATCCATTGTTTCTTGTCCTGCCCTCTTTGGTGCTTTGGTAAATAAATTGACCTCCCTCCTCTTTGTGGCGGCCGCTCAAATACTGGAACACTGCTATCATGTCCCCCCTAGTCCTTTTCTCTAGACTAGCCAAATCCTGCAGCCGTTCTTCCTATGTTTTACGAAGCCTTTAATCATCTTAATTGTTGCTCTTTGCACTTTTTTTTTAAAACCAAAGCCTCAACATCTTCTTTGTAATCTGGTGACCAAAACTGGATGCAGTATTCTAGGTGTGGTCTTAAAGTAAGCCTTAATAAAGAGGTGCTAATACTTCATGTGATTTTGATCCTATACCTCTGTTTATATAACCCAGGATTGTACTCGCTTTTTTGGCTGCAGATAATGGAAAGAATAGAATAGAATAGAATAGAATAGAATTCTTTTTTTTTTTAAACAAAGTTTTTTTTTGTTTGTTACATATTTTAACTTCTTTTACAAAGTGTCGGTTTTCCCCTTTTACATCTTCTCTTATGCGTAGTTCATTTTACATCATATTTCCATTTCAAATTTCAGCCTTCTTCTTTTCTTTCCACATTTTCCAATTTAACTTTAATTTCTTCTTAATATATAAACAGTATCATTATTTGCCCCTCCAAGTTAATCAAATCTTAACATTTCATTTCCATCGATTATTCTGTTCTACTATCGATAACATATATCAGCGATGGCGAAGCTTTTTTGGCTTGTGTGCTATTAAGGGGGGGGAGCGCAGGGGAGTCATGCGTGGGCGTGCCGCACCCATAATGCAATGCGTGACCTCCCCAATGCGCATGCGCGCATGAGAGGCGCGACCCCCCATTTTTGCATGCTTTTTTGCCCTCCCCAGGCTCCAGAGGCTTTATAGGGGCCTGAGGGAAGAGGCTTCAGGGACCTGAGGGAAGCCTCCTGAAGGTCCCTGAAGCCTCTGGAGGGCTTAAACCAACCCTGCAAGCAAACTGGAAGTCTGTTCCTGAACTTCCGGTTTGCCTGTAGGGCTGGTTTTTTGCGCTCCAGAGGCTTTAGGGAAGCTCCTGAAGCCCCTCCGTGTGTGTGTGTGTGTGTGTGTGTTTGTGTGTGTTTGTGAGGTGGCTCTTTTCGCCCTCCCCAGGCTCCTATAAAGCCTCTGGAGCCTGGGGAGGGCGAAAAATGGCTTTAAAAAAGGGTGAACTCAGCTGGCCAGCTGACAGGGCAATGCCTCGCGTGCCACAGGTTAACCATCCCGGACATATATCCTCAAATTTAATTTTGTATAGTAAACATTTCACTTGGTTAATTATCCACAATTTATAGTATTAATCTGCTTCCCTCACGTCATATTAGCTATATACCATTGGCAATATTACCGTATTTCATTCTATGAATAGAATAGAATTCTTTGTTGGCCAAGTGTGATTGGATTCCCCCCCCCCCCCCCTTCAAGGAATTTGTCTTCGGTGCCTAAGGTCTCCCGTGTACATAAAAGATACAAGTAGTCATCATGATCACAGTCATCATAAATACATTCATCATGGATCACGAAAAGGTTTTGAAAAAACAGGGAGTGGGGGGGGGGGACTCTACCTGCTTGTTTTTGTCCATAAAGTGTTGATTGCTGCGAAGTTGCTCATTCTCCCCCCCCCCCCCATGGCTCATAAGAGAGATGGGGGGAGGGAGAGAGAGAGAGAGAGTCCTCGGTGGCGTTCTGTCTTCATCTCGGAAGACACAGCAATAATACCAATTGCTAGGCCTTCTAAGGGGGGGTGGAGGTGGGGGGGGGTGTTGTGGCTGGAGGGCCCGATTGCTTCTGCAGATCCCAGGAGCCGGCCTGCCAGAGATAAAGATCGGCTGTCTCCTTTTATCAGCGCCATGTCGGCTCCCAAACTAGAACGGCAGCAGCTCTCAAGGTTGCGTGTCTGGAGTTCCTGATGAATTGCTGTCGTTCATTGGGGTGCAAAGGGGGGTGGGGGTGGGAATGGGGGGGTGTCCTTCTCTCCTTCTCAGGGATGTCGACTTTCTTTGGTCTCAAATACTGCAAATATGGAAGGCGGCTTGAAGGGCAGCCTCTTTCCTTCTGGACCCCTCCTTCTTCCCACTTGCAGTGGAGGAGAATTCAAACTATCCGCAATCTGGACAATACAAGGTTGTCCTTGACTTAACAACGGTTCACTTAGTGACCGTTTGACGTTACAGGGGCATTCAGGGGAAAAAAGCGACTTATGGCTCTTTAGAGGCGACATTCCCATGGTCACCTGTATCAAAATTGAAACGCTTAGCAGTGGACTCATATTTATGACGGCTGCAGTATCCCGGGGTCCTGTGATCCCCTTTTGCCACTTTCTGACTAGCAGACCCCCATGGGGGAAGCCAGATTCACTTAACGGCTGTGTTACTGACTTAGCATCTGCAGTGGTTCATTTAACAGCTGCGGCTAGAAAATGAGGTCGTAAAATGAGGCAAAAACTTGCTTAGCTGACGTCTCACTCAGCAACAGAAATTTTGGGCTCAGTTGCGGTCGTAATATCGAGGACTACCTGTAGCTGTTTGGGTTTAGCAGCAGGAAAAGTCTTCCAAAGTCTTAAGGAAGAGCCTTGGCTTGCTGGATCAGATCCCACCCAACTCATGATTTCCCCTTTCTTTGTCAATCTGTCTGAGGTTATATAATAAAGGCTGTGCTGGTGGTGTGGTCTTTTCAGCAGAAATGTCATTATCGGGTAAAATAACATCACCATTTGAAACAACCCCCCCCCCCCTCTCCTTCACACTAATCTTCCCCCAGTGTGAGACATCGGCAAGAAAACAACTAAGCTCAGAAGGTACCAGGAACCCAATAGTTCAGCCCTGAATGTCTATGGAGATCCTCAGTCATCTGGGTCATGGTTGCCCCAAAGGTGCTTTTTCAAGAGGCAACTGGACTGTCTGATTTTTCTTTGAAGACGTTTCACTTCTCATCCAAGAAGCTTCTTCAGCTCTAACTGGATGGTCCTTGCCTTCCCCCCAATCCAGTCAGAACTGAAGAAGCTTCTTGGATGAGAAGCAAAACGTCTCCAAAGAAAAAACAGAAAGTCCAGTTGCCTCTTGAAAAAAGCACCTATTAATTGGCCAGTTCAGCCCTGAGCTAAAGATCTTCCATTCTGTTGTTTTGGGTTGGCCATACAGATTACCATTGAGGTCAAAATATCTGTGGCTAAGCAATACAGCTGTGAGGTGAGCCCTATTTTACAACCTTTCTTGCCACAGCTAAAGGTTAAGCGAATCACTGCGGTTAGTAACCCGGGTTGTTAAGTGAATCTGGCTTTGCTTGTCAGAAGGTTGTGAAAAGGGGATCACATGACCCCAGGACACGGCAACCGTCATAAATTTGAGTCAGATGCCAAGCGTCTGAATTTCAATCATGTGACTATGGGGATGCTGCAATGATCAAGCATGATTGCCCCGTGCTGGGTAAGAGGAAAGAAAAGGGATTTTTTTGTTGTTCTAGCAGTGCTGCTGTTGGCATTCTGGTAGGCATTGGTCAAAATCTGGGGAGGTTGGTCAGGGTTGTTAAAAGCTACCCTTAGTCTGGTCTCAATGGAGGGAGAATGTTTGTAGCTCAGGGTTGAAATGAAGGGTCCTTGGTGCTCTCTGAGCTTGCTCGTTGTCTTGCAAACGTTTCATTACCCTAGCAATAGCAAAAGAGTAGAATAAAGTAGAGTAGAATAGAATAGATGATAATAGCCGTTATATATTACTTCACCGTGCTTTATAGCCCTCTCTAAGCGGCTTACAGAGTCAGCCTACTTCCCCCAACAATCTGTGTCCTCATTTTACCCACCTCGGAAGGATGGAAGGCTGAGTCAACCTTGAGCCTGGCTTGATTCGAACTGCCAAATTGCAGGCAGCTGGCAGTCAACAGAATTAGCCTGCAGCACTGCTCTTTAACCACTGCACCATGGCTCTTAGCGTGATGTTATCTAGTTGGTTCCACCACAAAACCGCGTTCGACTAAAGCCCACTCGACGAAACCGCGTAGCTGACGTCATCACAGCGCGACGAAAAAAGCACGCTGTGAACGCTAAAGCTAAAATTAACCCCTAAACCTAATCCCCCTAAACCTAACCCTTAACGCTAACCCTAACCCTTAACCTAACCCTAAACCTAAACCTAACCCTTACCTTAACTTGAATCGGCTTGCTTTCAAAGCGCTTTTTAAAGCGCCCTTTTTTCTCCGCGGTCGCTGTTGTCGCGCTGTTGATGACATCAGCAACGCGGTTTAATCGGGCACGCTTTAGTGGAGCGCGGTTTTGTCGTGCCACGACCTAGTTAGGATAATGAAATATTTATAAGGGAAAAAAGCAAGCTCAGAGAGCACCAAGGACCCTCTCATTAGCCTGGTCTGTTTTGTCCAGTCCCACTTACCCTGTGAGCTCATTCTGAAGAAGGCCTTCTTGGTAAAAACCCATCTGTGACTTTTTCTCCTGGCTAATCTTTCTTTCCTTTCCCGAATTCTAAACCCAGCCGTCCATTAAGAGATGATCCATTCCTTAGTTTCACCGTTTTGTCAAGAGCTACTTAGAGATCACTTGTTCCTTTCACCAGGCTTCATTGTAAAACAAGTGTGCAGCTTTGACTTAAGGCTCCCTTCAGCACCACTCAGTTGAAGTATCTCTAAGGAGGCTTAACCCTTTGGTGCCTCTCTTCTTCTTTTCATGTCTTCCACAGGGCTCGGGAGAGAGTTACCTGGAGAGAACAGAGCGCTTATATCTGCAGATGTGCTCAACGAGAGAAAAGGTGAGGCACCCGGGCACCCACCTTCCTGCCTGCAATCCCACAGAAGTGTCGGGACCCAGGATAGTTAGTCCAAACCTGGTGTGCAATGCAAGTAGTCCTCAATTTATGACCAGTCGCTTAGCAACTTGTCAAAGGTCCCACGGACCTCCCCGGGAACAGTTACAACAGAACTGGATCATGCACATCACAGAAGTCACATGACTGTATGGCACGCACTCGACAATCAGCTGTTCGCAGCGTCCTGCGACCGCATGTCCACATTTCGTGGTGTTTTTTTGCTGAAAATCGGCATTTCTGTCTTCCTGTTGGCAGAAACTTAGTCCTGCAGGATTCATTTAATGACCGCCATACAACGATTGCAACATTGGGTCAGTCATTGGGACCAACCTGATTTACGACCGTAACGGGCAGGCTCCATTACAGTCGTCAGTTGAGGACTACTTGTATCTGTGTCACAAAAGAGCACTCAAGTACATTGGGAAAAGTCATTCGTCTTAACCTACGCTTTAGCCTTAGCAGGTGGCTGCAGAATTCCCTCACCTGTTTTGTTGCCCTTACAGATCCCAAAACTCCTGAGGCGAGAAAAGCCGTAAAATGGCATAAATTCACTTAAGAAATTTCTCATTTAGCAACATAAAGTTTGGGCTCAATTGTGGTTGTAAGTTGTTTATACTACCTGTATAAACAGTTGCTTTCTCTTCCCTCGACCACACAAGAGAAGGCTTTTTTTTTTTTACCATTAAAAGTCTGGTGATTTTCTTGGCCTTAAAATAGCAAAATCGACCCAATTCTTCCAGATCTTAATCGTACCGCTGATAAGTCATTCCTTTTCCATCTCATTCACTTTTAAGATGGATGGACTTCGAAGCCCAGAATCTCCCAGAATTTTGAGAATTGAAGTCCACCCGTCTTAAAGTTGCTGAGAGGCAGAAGGACCCAAGATAGGTGGGTAGGCTGGTCCCTTATGCCCCCTTTCGAGATTCTTATCATGGTTTGTTCTCTTGTCATAGAATTTGATGGACGACCAAGAGCAACTGAAAATCCAGGTGACAGAACTGGAGGAGGAAGTCAACACCCTGATGAAGATCAACAAGAGTCTTTTCGACTTCTCCAGCTCTATCATCACCTCCACCAAATAGAGCAGCTTCTGAAGCCTGGTTAGAGATGGAAGGAGAGACAAGCCAGTCGGGGTTCATGTTGGACACAGCCATTTCCTCCATGACAACGCTTGATGGGAACTTATACGGTTGCAGAGATACCCTCTCATAACCATGTCTAACTGCAGGGCTGGACATGGAAGTCTGTAGCATCTAGATGTTCTGGGAGGAGCCCTACCCCCCCCCCCCCCCCAAAAAAAAATCTAACAGCAGACAGTATGGAAGGAGAATAGCCCAGCTAGGGGAAAGAGATGAGCCCTTTTCTTTTACAGTGCAACTTCCTTACATCCTACAAGATCCTACAAGAGCCGAGGTGGCGCAGTGGTTAAATGCAGCACTGCAGGCTACTTCAGCTGACTGCAGTTCTGCAGTTCAGCTGTTCAAATCTCACCGGCTCAGGGTTGACTCAGCCTTCCATCCTTCCGAGGTGGGTAAAATGAGGACCCGGATTGTTGTTGGGGGCAATATGCTGACTCTGTAAACCGCTTAGAGAGGGCTGAAAGCCCTATGAAGCGGTATATAAGTTTAACTGCTATTGCTATTGCTATCCTTTCATTCCTCAAACAGAACCAACTGTAGATGTTCTTGAAGATGCCACCATCCCCTTTTCTCCAGTCAGAAACCACGTGGCCACTTTAGAACTCCTCTTGTACCTGAGAACTTCCGGGGGGGTTGAGGACAACCACGGGCTTCGAACGCATCGCGCACAATAGGCGGAACTGCCCTCGTTGTAATGGGCCAGGGAGAGAGACAATTATAGCAATAGCAGTAGACTTATATACCGCTTCATAGGGCTTTCAGCCCTCTCTAAGCGGTTTACAGAGAGTCAGCATATTGCCCCCAACAATCTGGGTCCTCATTTTACCCACCTCGGAAGGATGGAAGGCTGAGTCAACCCTGAGCCGGTGAGATTTGAACCGCTGAACTGCTGATCTAGCAGTAGCCTGCAGTGCTGCATTTAACCACTGCGCCACCTCGGCTCTTGATCAGCAAGAAGAATGACCCGTGTAGCTGGACTGAGCACAGAGGCTTCCTGCCCTCAAGCTCTTGCTCTGGGGCGGGGGAAGAGAATGGAGAGATGGGGAAGATCATATTTCATCCTTTTTTCCCTCATTTGGAAAAGGTGGAGAAACCTTCCCTGCAAGGACAACCTGGCATGATAAGAGGAAAAAAAAACAACAATCTTTTTACGGTCAGAGATCAGCAGGAAAAAAAAAGGGGGGGGGTTAACTGAACTGCTACTCTTCCTGCAGAATAAATTGTGGATTTTTTGTCTGGTCCATCATTCTACCAACTTACGGCCAGGGTGTTTAGCCAACCGGATGTTTAGTTAGGCTTCTTTGAAGACGGCTCCAATGGCTTCTGTACAGTTGCTGGTTTAAGCACCAACCTCAAGATGCCTTTGCCATGTAGCAGGTTTACTTTCATTGGGTTATCTTGTTTAATTCTCTTTCTTTAGGGGGGGGGGAAACCCCTCCGGTTCTGTCTTCAGCCAAATTGTTCTTTTTTGTATTACACATTTTTTTAAAAAACAAACGCAAAAACTGTTAACACAAGTGTTTGATTTCCCCACCACCCCATCCCCTTTTAATGTTATTGTCTGTGTCTCCTAGCAAATTGGCTCTACCGCTGCGTCCTGTTTGGGAGATTTCCAGAGCATCTGCCGAACACCAGTGGAAAGGAGGATGCTGGGCTTAAGTGGATTGACAATTTAAGCGAAATGTTCACCTTCAGGAACAGGGCCCATCTCAGGACCCCAATTGCAAGTCACAAATAAAAGGAGCGTAGCTGCTCAAGCCCTGGTTACAGACTTCTTAGAGACTATCGAGTGGGTAATTCTGGATGGCGATAATTGATCCAGCGAGCTGCTTTTCGCGCTCTTATTAATGGGGCCTAAAACGAGAGCAAACAATGTAAGGCCACATGTTCAGGAGCAGCATTGCTCCATGGAGAAAAAGCAAAATCGTTTTTCTTCACCATATGGCCCTGTGGCTGAATTTTCCCAGCAACATCTGGCTGGAAAGAAGTTGGGTCCTGCCAAGCACGGACTGCATCCATAAATCGTTGCCCAAGAACAATTGGCTTTATTTTATTTTATCCCCCTCACCCCACCCCTAAACTGAAGAAAAGGCAGGGATTTCTCTCAATTGCACAGAAAGTGGAATCAGCTTTGACGCTCTGCGTGGGAGGGAGAGGAGAAGCAGAAAGTTGTCCTTAGCAAGCCCTTGGTGGGGAGGGAGGGGGGGAAACCCCTGGTCCTCAGCTTGTTTCTCCCAGATCCAGATGATGACTTTACCCTTTTCAAGGCTCAATTGCTCCAAATTGGCAGCCCGTGATATTGAGGGAGACATCTGGCATAAGGAAGGCAACATAATTCCATTTGTTTTGAACTGCAGCTATTCGTTCTGCTTAGCAGAGCCAGCTTTCTTGTCCCCCTTCATTTCCTAGCCATGTATAAAAGGAAGTCTAGGCCTCCGGAGGAGACAAGAAGCTCTCCTTTTTGGACTTTTAAACAGAGCAGGGAATACCAATACCAATAGCACTTAGACATATCCACTTCTAAGCACCATATTTTTGGACTATAAGACGCACCGGTGTATAGGATGCACAAGATTTCAAAGAGGTAAGTAAGAAGAAAAAGGGTTTTGCCTCCCCTCAGCCCCTAGCAGCACTCTGCAGACTTCAGCAGGGCTGGGACAAGGCAAAAAAAAACCTGTTTCTGCCTTGCCCCAGCCCTGCTGAAGCCTGCAGAGTGCTGCTGGGGGCTGAGGGAAGGCAAAAAAGCATTCCCTCAGCCCCCCAAAAGGATGAAAGGCTGAGTCAACCTTGAGCCTGGTGAGATTTGAACTGCCAAATTGCAGGCAGCAGAAGTAGGCTGCAGTATTGCACTCTTAATCACTGTGCCACCGTGGTTCTTATGGCTCTTACTGAGAGCTGTGGGGGAATGAAACCCCCACAGCTCTTGGTCAAGACAGCAGGGTCCCTTTTTCAGTCATAGCTGCCTGTTCTGACCCCCCTCTTTGTTCGTTCACAAACGACAGTCAGACAGAACTTCAAAGGAAATATCTTTATCAGTCCTGGCTCAAGCTGGCTGCGAGCCCAAAAATAAACGTAGATAAAGTCTCTGGCAAAAAGTTACAATGCAAAAACAAAAAGCTCTTTCAGCAAACCAGGTTTACAGAAAGCAAATCACTTATCCAAGTGCCTCTTTGAATCACGAAACTGAACTCACAAATGAACGATGAACCACGAACGACGTTGACTTCTGCAATTAAGGCGTGGCACCATCCATCTTTTATTTGCAGAAGACGACCCTAACGAGCAACAGCTGCTCATTATTCCTGCATCCCGACGCAACTCACAGCAAGCTTCTGCTGAGTCACAACAGCTGCCTGTTTCCCACCCACCCCCCTTCCCACCCCAGTGCCATGTTTTTATTTTATCAAGGCAGGGGATTTAGTGTCATGGTGCTGTTAGATCCTGGTTCAGTGGATGAGGAGGAATTGGAACCAGAATCCGAAGGGGAGGACGTAGTCTCAAGAGTCGAGGGTCCAAGGGCTGAGGACAAAAGCAGTCCCAGGGCCAGTGGGCAGGGGAAGCTTACCTGATGGAGGTGCGTCCTTTGTGACTGCAATAAGGGAGCCATAAACAGACCCTTGACCAGCATGGCTTGGATCAGAAGACTGGGAATGGGACAGCTTGCTGCCGCCAACTTCCCAGAGCCAACTCACCATGACCAGCTTGCTGCAGGACAACTCGTCACCGCCAACTCGCCGCGGGACAGTTTTAACAATTCCATTTAATTCTTCTAAACAAAATTCATTTTAATTGTTGCCATTCGCATCCGTCCTTCCTTTTACATCCTTCGATGATCCTATTCCACCATTTCTTTGATATGAATGTAACTCTCATCCTGCGGTCAGTTGCCCTGCGGCGATGGCTGTGGCGAGTGGTCCATGGCGAATTGTCACAGACACACAGACACACACACGGACGACTTACCAGGCAGCTAAGAATGGCATCTCTTGCCTTCCATTTTTAATGGAATGATGGAACCCGCATTTTCACTTGGGGTTTCTGTGATAATACTGCAATTTGTCTGCCTCGTGTCTTGAGAAAGTGACAACGGTGACCCTGACTCAGAATTCCTGCTCCCTTCCCCATCCCTACCCCTCCATCCCTTGGGATATTCTACATCAGTGTTTCTCAACCTTGGCAACTTGAAGATGTCCGGACTTTACCTCCCAGAATTCCCCAGCCAGCCATGCTGGCTGGGGAATTCTGAGAGTTGAAGTCCGGACATCTTCAAGTTGCCAAGGTTGAGAAACACTGTTCTACATGCAAAGCAGAGCTCTGTCTTTATCAGAATGCCCCCTTAGAGCTTTTCAAACTATTTACCCGGGTAGCTCAATGTTATTCACCCGACTTGCAACAATAATTCTGAGATGGAGAGAGAAATTTCTTCTCGATCATTACAAAGCCTTGTAAGAAACTCGGAGATTGACACTAGCCAATCACAGAGCATGATCTTCCTCCTCCCACCTATTTCACTTTACTTCCTGTGAAAATTAATGCTGCTTTGTCATTTGATTTTTCCCCCCCATGAATATTCCTGTTGTTTTCAACTTTGGAGCCCTCTTGTTTCTCTTAACTCCTTGAATATTTTTTTTAACACATTGATTGGGAGAGGAAGGCATCGGGCAATGATGGCTAATGTATGAAGGCTCCATGTTTAGAGGCAGTGTACCCCCTGGATATCGGTTGTTTGAAGACAGCTAAGTCATTTTATTAATAGACCTTTCTAGAACAGGGATCTCCAATCTTGGCCACTTTTAAGACTTTTGGACTTCAATTCTCAAGAGTTCCTCCAAAAGTCTTAAAGTGGCCAAGGTTGGAGACCCCTGTTCTAGAATGTCTATTAGTCCCTGCTGAAAAGTGTGAGGGGCTCGATGAAGGACAGCCACCCTTTAATTTGGGCACATTCTGGAATTGCAGTTACTTTCTCAAGGTTGCTATACATTTGGAATGGGGTTTTTCTAGTTTTATAAATATTGGGGAGTGTGTGTGTGATCCGGCCACTCAAAACACAGTTAACAGCAGGGAAGCCTGTGAGGTTGATTTCCACCCATTCAAGTTTATTTCTTGATAGAAGAGAAGATTATTTGAACTTCAGGGTTGTACTGGGGCCCTCGCTGCTCTCTGCGCTTGTTTTTTGCAGACCTTTCATTACCAAAGTAGGTAGCGTCATCAGGTGGGTGGGTGGATAAATAGATAGGCCACACTTGGATTTGGTCGCCATGATGTAAAAAAGATGTTGAGCCTTTAGAAAGAGTGCAGAGAAGAGCAACAAAGATGATTAGGGGACTGGAGGCTAAAACATAAAGAACAGTTGCAGGAACTGGGTACTGTATGTCTAGTTTAATGAAAAGAAGGACATGGGGAGACATGATAGCAGTGTTCCAATATCTCAGGGGTTGCCACAAGGAAGAGGGAGTCAAGCTATTCTCCAAGGCACCTGAGGGCAGGACAAGAAGCAATGGGTGGAAACTAATCCAGAAGAGAAGCAACTTAGAACTAAGGAGAAATTTCCTGACAATTAGAACAATTCATCAGTGGAACACATTGCCTCCAGAAGTTGTGATTGCTGCAACACTGGAGTTTTTTAAGATGATGTTGGATAGCCATTTCGTCTGAAGTGGTGTAGGGTTTCCTGCCTGAGCAGGGGGTTGGACTAGAAGACCTCCAAGATCCCTTCCAAATCTCTTATTCTATTCTATTCTATTCTATTCAAGCAGAAGATTCGTTGATATTCACTTGTGTTACAAGAATCTCTCCAGATTGACTGGATTCCTTTGGGAAGGGAATAAGACTTCAAGGATTCTGGGGAGGTCTGGCCTCTGCAATGCAAGTACTCTAAGCTAGGCCCCCATTTAACACCTCCCTCCAGTCTAGCTGGAGATTTCACCAGAGGAAGTCAGCTGGGTGACCTTGGACCCATCACTCAGCACAAATCATTGTGGGATTCTGCAACAAGCCAGCTGTCAGCATTCCAAGTATCATGTAGGATTAAATCAGAGTCCAAGGCAAAATGATCCTTAAAGTTCCAATTTAATAAACCAGACATCTTAGCACATCTGTGGAATCCCAATTCTGGAAGTTACATCAGATTCCCACCCAGTTGAAAGTTCATGATCTTGTCCCCACACCCACAAATCCATCACATGGTCCAATCTTCTTCCACGCTGGCAACTCCACCCAGCTGGTTCCGGTCAGGTGCAGAGGTGCAGAGACAAAAGATAACCTTGGCTTCTAGAAAAGAATGACAACAACACATTCCACAATTTACTCCTTTCTATTCCCCCCTCCCAACTACTGCACTAATGAAACAGGATAACGAAATAAGAGAGTGTGTGGCAGGCCAAAGATACTAAAAGGGATATAACTGTAGGCCTGACACCAGCTTTTTTTTAAAAAGGGGGGGGACTTTATTGCATCATGCATGGATATGCTTGACGGTAAGGATAAACAAGTGCAGCTAGCATCACACAGCTAAGCAGGACAAACACTAAGAAAGGCCACGTCAGCGTTCCGGAAAACCACAACTCCAAGATAGGCATTTCCTCAAAATTCCCATTTATTAGAGTAGGTATACAGGCACATCTGGGAAAACCCAAATCTGAGATTTCCGGGCTTTCCCTCAGTAAATCAAAAGTCCAGACCCACCCCCTGCACCCATCAGTCCATCACCTTGTCCAATCCCAATCCATCCCAATTTGAGACATCACTCCAACCACTCCTCCAGGTGCAGGAACACCATGACCTTGACCGAACAGAAGAATGCTATTGTCAGCATGTTCCAAATATCATCCAAAACTAAATCAGAGTCCAAGGCCGAGCTTTCCTCAAAATTCCAATTTATTGAGAGACATGTTGGCACATCTGTGGAAAACCCGAATCTGAAAGCTTCCTGGGTTTTCCACCCAGTTGAAAGTTCATGATCTTGCCCCCACACCAGTGGTGGGATTCAGCCGGTTCGCACCTATTTGGGAGAACCGGTTGGTCACTTTCCAGGCAGTTCGGAGAACTCGTTGTTGGAAGAAATCTCCTTTCCTCCCCCCCCCCCCAACTTTACAAGGCTAATCCTGTAAGGAAGGCAGGAAGAAAACTTTCTGGTGTTGTTTCTAGCCTCATCTTTGTTCCAGGTTGAACTTATTTTATTTTCATTTTCATTTCATACAGTCACATATATACTGTGCATGACCGGGGCCATATAACATTGAGCAATAAACACAGCCATCCTTGTCAAAAATACTCCCCAAAATACAAACCCAATATACCACTTCAACCCTCCATACACCCTTTCTTTCACCCCCCTCCAACTTTCCTTTCTCCCCTCCAGGGTTGGGTTTCTCACCCCGTTCCAACCGGATCGGTTGGAACGAGGCCGGCGGCGTCCTCACGCACGCACGCGGCGCGCACATGCGTACTAGCGTCTGCGCGATGCTCCAGCTGCTCCTGGAGGATCGCGCAGGCGTTCTGCGCATGCGTGGAAAGCGCGAAATTCAAAAAAACCGGGTAAGGAGCGGGCGCGGGTGTGCGGGCGCGCGCGGGCGTGTGGGGGGGGCTTCGCCGTTCCCGGAAGTTACTTACTTCCGGGTTTGGCGACCAACCGGATCGCAGGGACCGGTGCGAACCGGTCGAAACCCAGCCCTGCTCCCCTCCAACATTCCCCTCTCGTACTTCCCCTCCCCCTCTATCACTCCTTTCTCCCAATACACTCCCTCCCTTCCATCTCACCCTCCTTCCGATCCTCTCTCCCACCCTCTCTACCCCTCTTTCTTCTTTCCCTCTGCTCCTCCTATCAATATATTCAGCTTCTTATTTTTACACTAGAATTAAGAAGGCAACAGTATACAAGTGCAATCATGTTACTTTAAAATCTGGCACATACTATATTTCCCCCCTCCCTCCCTCCCCCCTATGACCCCACCTCCCTTCCCCCCCCCACTTCCCAGAGCCCGTACACGGTATAGCTTTTTATCAAGCACAGTCTAAGATATATTAAAGCCAAAGAAATTTAAAAAAAAAGAAAAAAGAAAGAGAAGAAAAAAAAAATCAGTAAAATCTCTGCCTTGAACTCAGCTTCTTGCCATTACACAAACTTTAAGCAGTTTACATTGTTCCTAATCTTAGTTGTTTGATTACCTGCAGGATTTCCCCAGAAGTTATTTGTTGGTTCAACTTTTGCCTGTACTCTTCTCTAACTAGGGGTATTATCTCTTTATCTAAGTATCTGTCTATATCTAAACCCTTAATTTTGTCCCCTTTGTACCTCCTTCCCTGTATAACACAATTTGGATACATTTCAAATTTTTCTTTTGATTTCCTCTTCCAATTCTTTTCGCTTTTGCCCTTGTTTATGTCTATGTATTTTGTTTATATTCATCAGTACTCCTCTCATATATGCTTTACTTACATCCCCTACAAATTCCATGAATATACCCTTATTCGTATTCAGAACAAAGTATTCAGATGGCAATTTTTTACAATCATTAATATACTTTTCATATCTAAATAAACTCTCATTCGACCTCCAAGACCTTCTTGCCTGCACTACCCTTCCCAATTCCGTCCAGACTGGGTTATGATCCAAGAGGACCCTCACCACAATCTTTGTCTTCTTCACCCTAGAAAATAAATCATTAGTGATTTGTATAAAATCAATCCTTGAAAGGGATTGATGTCCATCAGAAAAAGGGAGAACTCATTGTTGGAAGAAATCTCCTTTCCTCCCCCCCCCCCCCCACTTTACAAGGCTAATCCTGTAAGGAAGGCAGGAAGAAAACTTTCTAGTGTTGTTTCTAGCCTCATCTTTGTTGACCTGCTTACAGAAACTCTCCGGTTAACCCTGATTACATTGCAAGAGCTAAGGCGAAGTACCCATCGATGGGAGTGACGTTGAGTTGGCCACACCCACCCAGTCACGTGACCACTGAGCCCTGCCTACCCAGCTGGCCATTAGGACAGACAACCGGTTGTTAAATTATTTGAATCCCACCACTGCCCCACACCCACAAGTCCATCACATGGTCCAAACTTCCACTGCCACGCTGGCATTTCCACCCATCTAGTTCCGGTCAGGTGCAGAGGTGCGGAGACAAAGGATGACCTTGGGCTTCTAGAAAGGAATGTTTTATTTTGACAACAACACAGTCTACTCCTTACTATTCCCCCTCCCAATTACCCCACTAATTAAACAGCATAGTAAAATAATAAAGAGAGTGTGGCAGGCCAAAGATCCTAAAAGGAATAGGACTGCAGGCCTGGCGGCTATTTTGTCTAACTACATTCCCTCTATTAAATCCTCTCCTCCTATCTTCCCAGGCAGAAGAATGTGGTAGCGTGGAAGTTTCCAATGTTAATATGGCTTCCAAAGCTGACAGCCCATTTTTCAGTTAAATGAAATATTCAGGCCTGTTTTATACTGTGGGAAAATGGGAAGGTTGGGGGACAGGCCTGAAGGCCCAAATTTAAAAGATGGCTTCCAGGTCTGACATGAAATCCTGAACCACGGCTAACCCTTTTTAGAAAAATAAAGAAATAAATTCTAAGATCTCAGAGAGGTCCTTGAAAGCAAAGATGTTGCCTGAAGCATTTACTCTGCTTTGCACTTTCAAAATGAGATCTGAACAGGGTTATGGAGGCAGGCTATCCATGACACCTCAGCTGAGCTCCCCTATGCAGGAATATAGAAGGAGGGAGCGGAGGTGACAAGACTTCTTGCTATAACTAAGAACCAGACCTATCCCCAAATCAGGGGTGGGTTTCAACCGGTTCGCGGCGGTCCCTGCGAACCGGTTGGTCGGCAAACCCGGAAGTAAGTAACTTCTGGGAACGGCGAAGGGCCCACCTGCTCGTCCGTGCTCCTTACCCGGTTCTGACGAGTTCCGTGCTTCCACGCATGCGCAGGATGCATACAGCGCCTGCGCGATCCTCCAGGAGCAGCTGGAGCATCGCACAGACGCTAGTACGCATGCGTGTGCCGCGCGCGTGCACGAGGACGCCGCCGGCCCCGTTCCAACCGAACCAGTTGGAACGGGGCGAGAAACCCACCCCCAAATCCTCTCTCTTCTTCTGCAAGCAGAACCTGAGGGGACAGTGGCATCCCCTGGGAAAGGAGGGGGACACGATGTGCGTCCCAAGGGAAAAGAGGAAGACGAGGAAAGAATAGGGATAGTCTGAGAGGAGGGAAGCCCACCTTAAGAAGCAAGGAATTCAGATCTCTGTAAGGAGAAAAAAAGGGATGCAAACCAACATCTAACAAGGAATAAGAGTTAAAAACAGGGTACTTCTGCTGACTGCCGGCTGCCTGACAGGCTCAAAGTTGACTCAGCCTTCCATCCTTCCGAGGTGGGTCAAATGAGGACACAGATTGTTGGGGGCAATAAGCTGACTCTGTAAACCGCTTAGAGAGGGCTGTAAGGCACTGTGAAGCGGTATATAAGTCTAAGTCCTATTGCTATTGGGCAGAGGGCAGTGGCTGCCTAAGACAGGAAATCTGGTGGGGCTTAACTTAAGCAGTTATTGTGAAGGAAGGCAGAGCTAATCTTGCAAATGGAAGGAATCAGCAAGAGTTAAGGGGCATTTTAAAGGGAAGCAGTGGCTCAACGGATAAGACACTGAGCTTGTCGATCAGAAAGGTCGGCAGTTCGACGGTTCGAATCCCTAGTGCTGCGTAACAGAGTGAGCTCCCTTTACTTGTCCCAGCTTCTGCCAGCCTAGCAGATCGAAAGCACGTAAAAAATGCAAGTAGAAAAATAGGAACCACCTTTGGTGGGAAGGTAACAGCGTTCCGTGCTCCTTCGGCATTTAGTCATGCCGGCCACATGACCACGGAGACGTCTTCAGACAGCGCTGGCTCTTCGGCCTTGAAACACAGATGAGCACCGCCCCCTAGAGTCAGGAACGACTAGCACATATGGGCGAGGGGAACCCGTACCTTTACTAAGGGGCATTTGTAGAAATGGAAGCAATCAAAAGACACTTAATCCTACCTTGATTTGTTTAGGACAATGTTTCTCAACCTTGGGCACTTGAGGAGTAGACCTCAACTCCCAGAATCCCCCAGACAACAAAGTTCACCCCTCTTAAAGTTATCAAGGTTGAGAGACTCTTGATTCAGACAGAAACTGGGCTAGGCAGCCTCTGAGCAATTCCGTCACCCACAAGGGAATTGTGTTCCCCAACACACCCAGACCAGGGGTGAAATTCAGGCAGGTTCTGGAGAACCAGTAGCAGAAAGTTTGAGTAGTTTGGAGAACCGGCAAATGCCATCTCCGGCTGGCCCCAGAGTGGGGAGGGAATGGAGATTTTTGCCAATTACCTCCACTAGACCGATTAGATCCCACAGATTAGGCCCCCTCCGAATTCCATCCGCCGGCCAGTGTCGACTGGCGACTACCCAGAGGAGAGCGTTCTCTGTGGCTGCTCCGACCCTCTGGAACGAACTCCCCGTGGAGATTCGAACCCTCACCACCCTCCAGGCCTTCTGCAAAGCCCTTAAAACCTGGCTGTTCCGACAGGCCTGGGGCTAAAGAACTGTTGCCCCCCGTCTCGAATGGTATGACTGTCGCGTGTTTTAAATTATGTATTGTTTTGTGTCGTTTTAATTTTTTGTTTGTATCCCCCTTCCCTGGTTTGAGTTGTGAGCCGCCCTGAGTCCCCTTCGGGGGAAAAGGGTGGCATATAAATAAAATAAACATTCAACAACATTCAGTATCCTTCCCCTGCCACGCCCACCAAGACACGCCCACAGAACCGGTAGTAAAAAAAAATTGAATTTCACCACTGATCCAGTTTCTCAGCCGCACTTTTAAGGCAAAGCAGCAGAGCTGTCCAGATTACAGCCCCAAAGGAAAACCCGTTTGATTTAAAGTGTCGTTTAATAACCCAAAATGTCTGAGCCGCAAGCCCTGCCTGAAAGCCAAGATCTTTAGATAATGCTTTTAGCTTAATAACTGTCGCTTCTCCTTTGTTGTGTGTTCCGTCTAAGGGAGCCTGGTGTGGGAGGCTCTTTAACATCTATATAAAATATAAATCCAGGCACCCTGGATCCGAAATAGCCACAGAAACAAACTTTTAAAAGTGATGGTCTAGCATAGTGTTTTTCAACCTTTGGAACTTTTAAGAGGCTGGGCATGAACTTCCAGAATTCCCCCATCAACCCAACTGCCAGGGGAATTCTGGGAATTAGGTTGGGGGGGTGGGAATTCTGGGAATTGAAGTCCACACCTCTTAAAGCTGCCAAGGTTGAGAAATACTCCTTTAGCAAAATAAAAAAAGAAAAGGCCTTATCCATCTTCAGATCTGTGCAAATAGCAGAGTCCTTGTCTAGTTTGGTCGGAAGGAACTCTAGAGGTCATCTAGTCCAACGCTCTTGCCAGTGTGGCCATCCATTACTATAATATTTCTGGTGGAAGGCTGTCTAGCCTCCATTTAAATCTTTTCAGTGGAGGAATACCCACATTTCCCAAGACAATCTGTTTCATTATAGATAGTCCTCACCTTATGACTCCAAATTTCCTTTGCTAAGCAAGGCAGTTGTGAAGTGAGCTTTGCTCCTTTTTAGGGTCTTTCTCGTCACAGTTGTTAAGTGAATCACTGACAGTTGTTACGTTAGTAAGATGGTTGTTAAAGGAATCTGGCTTTCACATTGAATTTGCTTGTCAGACGATCACAAAGGGTGATCACACAACTCCAGGACACTGCAACCACAATAAAAAAATTTGTTGTTGTTGTTAGTTGCGAAGTCGTGTCCGACCCATCACGACCCCATGGACAACATTCCTCCAGGCCTTCCTGTCCTCTACCATCCTCTGGAGTCCATCTAAGCTCACGCCTACTGCTTCAGTGACTCCATCCAGCTATCTCATTCTCTGTCGTCCCCTTCTTCTTCCTTTGCCCTCTATCTATCGTTCCCAGCATGAGGCTCTTCTCCAGTGAGTCCTTCCTTCTCATTAGGTGGCTGTTGTGGCCCAGTAGGAGCCGTTGGAGCTGCCACCAGACTCCGACAGCGAGGGGCCCTATGAGTCGCCTCTGGAGGATGTGGGGACCCTGGACAGGGTTCTGACTCTGAGCAGGGCGCAGAGAGGCTGGTTGGCCACCAGGAGGTACCTGAGCCTTGGATCAGTGGGGAGGAGACAAGGGAGTGTGATTGTGATGTCATGCATTGGAGCAGTGTTGAGGAGACAAGGGAGTTGTTCCTGGATGCCCGGCAATGGAGAGCTAATAGGTGTAAGGAACGGTTACGCAGTTACAGGAGATAATTGCACTCAGCTGGAGGTAATTAGGCTCCTCTCAAGACTATAAAAGGAATGATTGTGCACACGCCCTTTGCAGGAGTCAACATATTCACTAGAGCTGGAGAACTCTCATGGCTAGCTTGGCAGGCTGGATTGCTGCCAAGGTTAGCCTGTGCTGGATTGCTGCCAACGTCTAGTCTGTGCTGGATTGCTGCCAAGGCCTGGACTGTGCTGGATTGCTGCCAAAGTCCTGTCTGTGTGTTAATAAATCCTTGAAGTGTCTTTGTCTCAGCGTGCTTTGGTGTAGGACGAGGGGGGTCAGAACAGGTGGCCAAAATATTTGAGTTTCCTCCTCAGGATCTGGCCTTCTAAAGAGCAGTCAGGGTTGATCTCCTCTAGGACTGACCGGTTGGATCATCTTGCAGTCCAAGGGACTCGCAGGAGTCTTCTCCAGCACCAGAGTTCAAAGGCCTCCATTCTTTGGCACTCAGCCTTCCTTATGGTCCAACTTTCACAGCCATCCCAACTGGGAAAACCATACCCTTGACTATATACACTTTTGTTGGCAGGGGGATGTCTCTGCTTTTTAGTATGCTGTCTAGATTTGCCATAACTTTCCTCCCCAGGAGCAAGCGTCTTTCAGTTTCTGGGCTGCAGTAAATAAATGCAATAAAAACATGCCAGTTGCCAATCATCCAAACTTTGATCAGGTGACCATGGGGATGCTGCAACAATCACAAGTCACTTTTTCAGTGCCGTTGTAACTTCAAACAGTCCCTAAACAACTGTTTGTAA
Source organism: Thamnophis elegans (assembly GCF_009769535.1). Classification (NCBI taxonomy): domain Eukaryota; kingdom Metazoa; phylum Chordata; class Lepidosauria; order Squamata; family Natricidae; genus Thamnophis; species Thamnophis elegans. Next base: position 171,749,765 of record NC_045541.1, read on the forward strand.
ACCAAGGACTTCCTGTATTAAACAACTCTTAAGTTTTAGGATTTTTTTTTCCTGATGTCCAATCTGTCTGTTTTCTTATGCAGTAAATTGAAACATCCTGCTTCTTTTCTTGTCTTCTGGAACAACTCTGAATGGTTTTGCCCTGTCTGCTACATGATGGACACTTGGAGACAGCTGTCATTTTTCTCCGCAGTCTTCTCTTTTACTGGACTAAACATCAAGCCTATATATTGGTTTGCACCAATTCCCTGCTGTAATCTCTAAAGTCTAGGTTTCACAATTTCTGCCCTAGATTGAAAACAGCCAGTCCACAGCAGGGAGAGAATACTGGCACACATATTCCTTGAGATTTAGCAGGTCACGTTTCTTTGGGCAGCATGCAATTTGCGGGCAAAAAATACCCTTCTCATAGAGCGAATGGATGGATGGAATGGAAGGCTGCTGTATTGCCTTTCCAACCAGCATGTTAGCTTCCTAAAAGGCATGAAGCTGGGCATTGATTTAGTGGGTTTTTATTAAAAGGAGGATCATAGAAGTGGATGGACATATGTAGCCACTGGAGGGCAGCAGAGAGTTTAAATCTCCCTTCCAATCTGATGTTCTGCCATCTGTGTTGTTCTAAGCGAATAGAGGGCATACACCAGTGGTGGGTTTCAAAATTGCCAGCCACGTGACCAGGTGGGAGTGGCTTGCCAGCCATGTGACTGGGTGGGCGTGGCCAACTTGTAAAATGTGGTGAAACTCACTTAACAACACTCTTGCTTAGCAACCAAAATGTTGGCTCAGAAACTCTGGCATTTGAAGCACGCGAGTCTTAAAGCTGTCAGGTTACAAGACCCTCGAACCCCTAACCCTTTAGAAAAAAACCCCAGGGGTGTTCAAACTTGACAGCTTTAAGACTTGTGGACTTCAACTCCCAGAATTCCTCTGCTCGCTCTTCATCTTGATGATGTGCGGACTGAAGGGGGGAGGGAGCTGGAACTGGTTCTAAACGGCACGGTAGATTTGTGGAACCTCTTCTATAGAAGAGCTTAGAACTGGCAGGAACCCACCCCTCGCATACACAAATATGTGACATAATTATATGTTCTCCAGTGGCTTGATTAGAATATCCAACTTTGGAAAATCAACGACTCCCAAGTTTTAAGAAATGCAAACATATATCTCGTAGTTTAACAATGAAGTCAATACATCAGAAAATAACCTTAAAGAATATTTTTAAAAAGTTGGATATTAAATAACCTTTTTGGCATTGCAAAAAATGGCAGGACTCTGATTCATACGCTTTGGTCTCGTCTAGCCATTGTCCCATTTTGGCTTACTTTAGTACCTAAGGATGTAAGTGCAATATTGCTTTACAGTCCTAAAATATGGAGTATGAAATGTGATGAAGAACTTGGCACTCAGCGAAGAGAATTATTGGATATAGATAGAAATAAATTTATTCCCCCCGAGTTAAAAAAATTGATTCAAATATGATTTTGTTATGAAGTTCTGATGTTTTTATATTCCACAAATGAGAGGGAACATTTTTCCATATAGTATCTATTTAATAAGCTTAAGGATTTAATTAATCCTATAGTGATATTATGCAGCTCTTCTTTCCTCTTTTTTTCTTACTTTCCTTTTCGACTCTTTATGTTTTCACTTTAATCACTAGCATATATAGGGGTTGTTTTTCTGCACAACTGCTGTTGTGTCATTTGTATTGTACTGTATACCACAAATCACACTTCATACATATAAATGTACTGTATATCCATACATATATTTATGCATATACAAACGGAAGAGGCCTTCATCCTACAGTAGGATAGATAATGGCTAAAATGAAGAGGAGGAGGATATATATAAATATGTAAAAGGAATTGATGTAACTGGTCAATACCCCAATTGCAGTTCTACCTAGAGCAAGGAGTAAGTGTAATTACTACAGCTAGTAGTCTCTCTCTCTCTCTCCCCCCCTCTCTCTCTCCCTCTCTCTCTCTCTCTCCCCTCTCTCCTCTCCTCTCCTGATATACAATAGCTACAATTTTAAAAGGTGTGTGTATATCAGAGAAAGAGAGAGAGAGAGAGAGAATACAGATAATAACTAGATGGCAGCAGACATAAAGCTACAAATCTTTGCTGCCAACTACTGGTCATGTATATGTTTGCAGCCCTAGCACAGTCAAAATAATTACCCAGTTTTTCTGTATCATTTTGCAGGTGTGTAAGGATTAACCTGATTGCTGCAACCTTGATCTGGTAGCTGGGGTTTAGGTGTGTGGTTTGTGTCTGCTGGAAATGGTTGTTTATTTACCTGTTGCATTTTGGAGATGACTCATCCGTGGCTTCTCCGCCTCTTGCCACATACCTCCCAGTGTCCGATAAGATCTCACAGGATGGGCCTTCTCCGGGTGCCGTTGACCACACAGTGTCGACTGGCGGCTCCTCGGGGGAGAGCCTTCTCTGTAGCTGCCCCGGCCCTATGGAACGATCTACCCCCTGAGATCCGGACCCTCCCCACTCTCTCGGCCTTCCGAAAGTCTACCAAGACCTGGCTGTTCCGGCAGACCTGGGGCTGTTGATCCTTGATTGAGTTCCAGCCCCACTAAGAACTGAGTGCATGTTGTGTTCTGTTAACTGCTTTGTCTTTGTATTTTAAATTTCTTAGTATTTTAAATTGTGTTTATGTAAGCCGCCCAGAGTCCTTCGGGATTGGGCGGCATACAAATCCATTAAATCTTAATCTAATCATCCTTTGTGGACATTTATGGGGTTTTGTGGGGCTGAAGTAGGTGGGAGCAAGGAGAGGCAAATTATGAAACATAATAGCATATCATGAATCACAAATCAGAATGGAAGAACAAGGGTGGAGTTTACCCTTTGGTATCACTCTGCACACATCATTTTGGCACCGTGGTTTGCTGCAGGTGCCAGATAAGGTGGAGAGGATTCTAAAAAGGGCGTGCAAAATTCACCCTGCCTCGAGAGGGGTTGTGAAAACCTGCAACATGGGTGTAGAATTGCAGTCAATTACCTCCAATAGACCGATTAGATCCCACAGACTAGGCTTCCTCCGAATTCCATCCACTGGCCAATGCCGACTGGCGACCACCCGGAGGAGGGCCTCCTCTGTGGCTGCTCCGGCCCTCTGGAACGAGCTCCCCATGGAGATTCGAACCCTCACCACCCTCCAGGCCTTCCGCAAAGCCCTTAAAACCTGGCTGTTCCGACAGGCCTGGGGCTAATGAGCTTTTGTCCCCACTCGAATGGTATGGTTGCTGTGTGTTTTTAAATTGTGGTATTGTTTTGTTCGTGCTTTTTTTCCTTATTTGTACCCCCCCCCCCTTTTGACTTGGGTTGTGAGCTGCCCTGAGTCCCCTTCGGGGAAAAGGGCGTCATAGAAATATAATAAATTCAATTCCATTCAATTCAATTCAGTCCAAGCCCTACCCTTTTGGCATGCAGAAAAAGAGCAGGACTTGGCTTGTAACAACACACAACTTGAACATCTTGAAGGTGTCCATTGCACCTACTTTAATGTTTTCTCCCTGCTGTGTGCAGGGAACTTTAGGCTAATTTGATGTGTTCCTCGTGGCAGTTCAGTGCATCATTTATGTGCAAATGCGCACATGTGTGGAGCCAGCGAGTGCAAAATGTTTGCACGCACCGAACCGGCAGTAATGCCGGCAGCAACTCACCCCTGCCCCCTTTCTCTTGGACGTTTCTCAAAACACGCAGCTCCTATCAACACGAGTTCAACTGACAATGTTTGCAAACTTCCAACCTACATCTCTGCAAATAGCAATAGCAATAGCAGTTAGACTTATATACCGCTTCATAGGGCGTCACCTTGGCCAAATTTGTCATTTGTGACAGTCATCAACTGTACTTGCAGATTATTTCTGCATTATTTCTGATGAGCCGAGGGGACGCAGAGGTTAGAGTGCAGTAGTGCAGGCTATTTCAGCTGACTGCTAGCTGCAGTTCGGCAGTTCAAATCTCACCAGGCTCAAGGTTGATTCAGCCTTCCATCCTTCCAAGGTGGGTCAAATGAGGACCCAGATTGTTGGGGGAAAGAGGCTGACTCTGTAAACCGCTTAGAAGGGGCTGTAAAAGCACTGTGAAGCGGTACGTAAGTCTAAGGGCTATTGCTATTGCTACTTCTCCAAGTCATGAAACTAGATACAGTTCAAAAAGGAAAGCATGGGGGGGAAATATCCAAAATACAAAGCTCTCTACCAATCTTTTCATCCATGACCGCTATTGTAATGATTTTACATCTATGTTCAGAAGAAAGTGTTTACCAGATCAGGCACAAACCTAGCATTCTTGCCGTTCTTGTAAACTTGGTCAGGTTTTAAACTTGCCTTTGTTTTCCGGTGCCAATATTTATATGAACCTGTTGTGGCCCGGCAGGAGACGTTGGAGCTGCCACCAGACTCCGACAGCGAGGGGCTTATGAGTCGGCCCTGGAGGATGTGGAGGACCCTGGACAGGGTTCCGACTCCGAGCAGGGCGCAGAGAGACTGGTTGGCCACCAGGTGGCGCCTGAGCCTTGGATCAGTGGGGAGGAGACAAGAGAGAGTGATCCAGAAAACACCTGTGAGTTGTTCCGGGATGCACGCCGTCGAAGGGCTACTCGGCGTCAAGAACAACTACGTAATTACAGGAGGTAATTACACTCAGCTGATGCTCATTAAGCTCCTCTCCCCATTATAAAAGAGACTGCTTGTGCCACGCCCTTCTTGCAGAAGTCAACGTTAGGGACTAACGAGAAACAAACTTGGCAGGCTGGATTGCTGCCAGAGTTTGTTTGCATTGCTGCCAAGGTTTGTAGGACTTGCTGCCAAAGTGCTTATCTCTTGGTTGATTTGGCTTTCAGCCAACAAGAGTCTGGACTTATTAAAAAACATTCTCATTTACGTTTGTCTCGGCTTTCGTTCCTGGAGGGGGGTCAGAACATGAACCCAAGTAATTGGATTAATTCATGATTCAGTGCAATATTTCTACCAAGTGAGTAACCAAAGTGGGATGGGAACATTGGGAGGATTAATGCATTCAGCCCTTTTCAAGTTTGTGTCTGATCCCAGAGACCCAGATTGCCAGCTGGAAGGTAAAGCAGCCTACTAAACCATCTGATCCTATAATTTAACTATAGGGCCAAGGTGAAGCTCCCCTAACATCATGTGTACGATTTAGAACCATGATGGCGAACCCATGGCATGCATGCCAGAAGTGGCACGGAGAGCCCCCTCCGTGGGCATGTGTGCCATCACCAGCTGCTCTACTGGATTTCAGCGTGCCGGCCAGCTGGCCTTTGCAGGCACTGGAGTGCCAGAAAAACTGCCTGAAAATGGCCTGGAAACAGCCCGAAAACAGCCATACAGGTCAAAAATCACCAAAAAACAGGCATGCACACGCCGGCCAGCTGGTATTCGGGTTTCTGGCACTCCAGCGTGCGCGCATGCATGCACGCGCATTCCGGTTTGGGCAATTGGTGCCGAAAAGGTTCGCTATCCCTGGTAGGAACCCACCTCTATTTAGAATATAAATCTCTCCTTGAAAGTTTGCATTTATAGGGAATGGGACACCCCTTTGCCAAAGGCCCTTGAAGCTACCCCACAATAGCAATAGCAATAGCAGTTAGACTTATATACCGCTTCATAGGGCTTTCAACCCTCTCTAAGCGGTTTACAGAGTCAGCATATCGCCCCCACAGTCTGGGTCCTCATTTCACCCACCTTGGAACGATGGAAGGCTGAGTCAACCCTGAGCCGGTGAGATTTGAACAGCCGAACTGCAGAACTGCAGTCAGCTGAAGTAGCCTGCAGTGCTGCATTTAACCACTGCGCCACCTTGGCTCCACAATGTCTTGCAATCAAACACTTAGATGAAAGCACAGTTTAAACTAAATTTACTTACCTGCCAATCACATCATTCCCTTGAGCGGGTAAGCAGTGTGATGTGATGTGCATCAACAAAGACCTCCAAAGCTCCCTTCCCCAAAAGAAAAAATCTGAATTAAAGGAAAGGAACTGAGCTCAAAGTAATTTATAGCAATCCTGTTCGTCCTCTTTCTCTATACCTTTTTATCCTTGAAAACCACTCTTTTCTCTCATTTCCATATTGTACTTCTGTCAAAGCAAAGATAGTTGACAACTTCATACATTGCTTTTCTACAAACACACACAAACACACACTCACACACACACATATATATATATGTTGTTGTATTTGTGCTGATAAATAAATAAAGGGAGACTAGTATATATACATACATACATACATACATACATACATACATACATACATACATACATATATATATATGCACGGCCATCAGAAATTCAAAACTGTATCATAGGTACTTCTGAGGAAGTCTGTCATAACTTCAAGATATGCTAGGTGATGGTCATAAGTTGAAGACTACTTGTATCTAGCCTTAGAAGCTATGAAAAGTCAGGATATTTTTAACGGGGGACTACAAAGGCTGTGGTTTTCCCAGTTGCAATGGATGGCTGTGAAAGTTGGACCATAAGAAAAGCTGAACGCCAAAGAATGGAGGCCTTTGAACTCTGGTGCTGGAGAAGACTCCTGCGAGGCCCTTGGACTGCGAGGTGATCAAAATGGTCAATCCTAGAGGAGATCAACCCTGACTGCTCTTTAGACCCGAGGTGGCGCAGTGGTTAGGGTGCAGTACTGCAGGCCACTTCAGCTGACTGTTATCTGCAGTTCAGCGGTTCAGCGGTTCTAATCTCACCGGCTCAAGGTTAACTCAGCCTTCCATCCATTCCAAGGTGGCGCAGTGGTTAAATGCAGCACTGCAGGCTACTGCTAGATCAGCAGGTCAGCGGTTCAAATCCCACCGGCTCAGGGTTGACTCAGCCTTCCATCCTTCCGAGGTGGGTAAAATGAGGACCCAGATTGTTGGGGGCAATATGCTGACTCTCTGTAAACCGCTTAGAGAGGCCTGAAAGGCCTATGAAGCGGTATATAAGCCTACTGCTATTGCTATTGCTATTGCTTCCGAGGTGGGTGAAATGAGGACCCAGACTGTGGGGGCGATATGCTGACTCTGTAAACCACTTAGAGAGGGCTGAAAGCCCTATGAAGTGGTATATAAGTCTAACTGCTATTGCTATTGCTAGAAGGCCAAATCCTGAAGAGGAAACTCAAACACTTTGGCCACCTAATGAAAATGAAGGACTCCCTGGAGAAGAGCCTAATGCTGGGAAAGACTGAGGGCAAAAGAAGAAGGGGACGACAGAGAATGAGGTGGCTGGATGGAGTCACCAGAGCAGTAGGCCTGAGCTTAAATGGACTCCAGAGGATGGTAGAGGACAGGAAGGCTGGAGGAACGTTATCCATGGGGTCGTGATGGGTCGGACACGATTTCGCAACGAACAACAACAACAAAGCCTAAATGGCAAGCCACCTTGTCCAAAAGGTTGCACAAGGTTCCACAATTCCCTGGGCTGGGGAATTCTGGGAGTTGAAGTCCACCCATCTTAAGAGTTGCCAAGGTTGTGGCGTAGAGGAAGCAGGGACCAAGCTTGAGCCGAAGGTGCCTTTCCTTCTATTTTCTACAGCATCATTTACTTCTATAATAACTTCCCTTCAGCTGACAGGACTTGAGAAATGATGCTCTGTCTTCGTACACCGGAGACAGGAAAGGCCGGAATCTCTAAGGGAGACACACTCCCCTAGTCCCTCTTCTTTCCATGCAACTCAAGGATACCTGATCAATCTCACTTTAGGATGCCGAGGCAGTAAAGGTGAAGGATACACCACGCATTGCAGCTCGGAGGGGGTGAGGCCTTCATTTCGGCTGACGTGAAGCCTTCATTGCCTGACGAGGGACACTCAATAATCCTAGCGTCCCTCCTTCCTTCTTTCTCCCCACCCCAAAAAAAACACTCCCGATAAACCTGAGTCATTTTTAGTGGTTTGCACGGTATTTTCCTGGCTTATTTAAAGGGGCCAAGAAAGCTGAAGGGGGGGATCCGTCGCTTGAATCCGGCTGTAATCGATTTCCTTAATTAACTGTCAGCCCCTGGGTAGATAAACTATCCATCTTGAGAATTTGCTTAATAGCTTATTTGGCCTCGTTGCTAATTTTTGGTTAAGGCAAATTCCCAGGGCTGCTGAACCAACATTGTGTCTTTTTTTGGGGGGGGGGAAGCGGGTGAGTCAGGATGAAAGATACCTCAAAGATCATCCAATCCAACCCCCTGCCATTCCTCTAGGGAATGTCAGGTCGCATAGTATCACCTACCTAGTCCGTATTTAAAAATGTTCTAAGGGAGCTGGAAGATTTTTGTGGAAGGATTAACTTGCCACCTGGAATGAACAAGCTGTTTTTTTTTCTCCTGGGATCCAGAATTTCGGTGCTACCTGGGAAGAGGGTTGAAATAGTCTCACTCTCTTCTTTATTAAATGTAAAGGTTTCCCTCTCACATGTGTGTTAGTTATTCCCGACTCTAGGGGGCGGTGCTCATCTCTGTTTCAAAGCCAAAGAGCCAGCGCTGTCTGAAGACGTCTCTGTGATCATGTGGCTGGCATGACTAAATGCCGAAGGAGCACGAAAGGCTGTTACCTTCCCACCAAAGGTGGTCCCTATTTTTCTACTTGCATTTTTACGGGCTTTCGAACTGCTAGGTTGGCAGAAGCTGGGACAAATAACGGGAGCTCACTCCATTACACGGCACTAGGGATTCAAACCGCCAAACCTGGGATGTATTACAGTTATATTAGGCAGTTATATTAGCCACTAAGCCACAGGCTCTCCTCCTTTATCAGCTAAGCAAGGGAAATAGGTATGTATTGTGTCACAACCCCTGGTATGCCCATTTATCTATATCGAGAGAGAGGGGGGGGGAGGGAGAGAGGGAGGGAGAGAGAGAGAGACTGATTTGTAGTTGCGAAGTCGTGTCCAACCCATCGTGACTCCATGGACAACGTTCCTCCATGCCTTCCTGTCCTCCACCATCCTCTGGAGTCCATTTCTCCAGGGAGTCCTTCCTTCTCATTAGGTGGCCAAAGTATTTGAGTTTCCTCTTCAGGATCTGGCCTTCTAAAGAGCAGTCAGGGTTGATCTCTTCTAAGACTGACCGGTTTGATCACCTTGCAGTCCAAGGGACTCGCAGGAGTCTTCTCCAGCACCAGAGTTCAAAGGCCTCCATTCTTTGGCGCTCAGCCTTTCAACTGGGAAAACCTGTGTTTTGTACCATATTTTTTTTTTAAATCCTAACACCTTTTTCAAGACTGCTCCACTGAGGAAAAGACCATTAGGCTAGGAAATTTTCCCTAACACTTACATGTAATTCTTATTTTTATCACGGGAAGTTGTTGGGTTTTGGTCTTATCTTAAGAAGAGAAGATAAAATTAAAAATAAAATTAAGATCCTCTTTAATCTCACTTCTGCCTTTGGGTTATTTATGCATGTGAGGCTATAATCTATTGTAATGCTCTAATCTAATCAGACTTCCTGCCAGTTAAAACAGTTTACTGTAATGTAATTAAAACCTCCATTATAAATTTTCATATCAATTATTCCCTAAATAAATTAATAAAAGATGAAGACTTGAAATAAGTGGAGTTAGGAAAAAAGTAATCACAGCAGCACAAAGCACAACAAAAATACACATTGCCCATCAAATACATCAAATCCAGAAGAGATTATTATTTTTATTAATAACTCAAGGTGACCATCACACACAGTGCTCCTTCTCACAACAATCCTGTGAGGTGAGTTGGACTGAGAAGTTGGATGGACCCAGTCTTACTGCAAATGACAGTTCTGAAGGTACTTAAGTGTCAAAGGATTTATCAGAATAACAGAAGAGTTGAAAGGTGAAATAACAGAAGAGTTGAAAGAGAGCCGAGGTGGCGCAGTGGTTAAATGCAGCACTGCAGGCTACTGCTAGATCAGCAGTTCAGCGGTTCAAATCTCACCGGCTCAGGGTTGACTCAGCCTTCCATCCTTCCGAGGTGGGTAAAATGAGGACCCAGATTGTTGTTGGGGGCAATATGCTGACTCTCTGTAAACCGCTTAGAGAGGCCTGAAAGGCCTATGAAGCGGTATATAAGTCTACTGCTATTGCTATTGCTATAAAAAAGGGAACTTGGAGGTCTTCTAGTCCAACCCTGCTCAGGCAAGAAACCCTATACGAATTTAGAGAATTGGTTGTCCAACCTCTTCTTAAAAACTTCTAGTGTTAGAGAATTCACAACTTCTTGAGGCAAATTGTTCCACTGGTTAATTAGTCAGGAAATTTCTTAGTTTTCGGTTGCTTCTCTCCTTAATTGGTTTCTATCCAATGCTTCTTGTCCTGCCTTCAGGTGCTTTGGAGAATAGCTTGACTCTCTCTTCTATGTGGCAACCCCTGGAATATCGGAACACTGCTATCATGTCACCCCTAGTCAGAGGTGAGGTCCTACCGTTTTGGACCATTTCAGGAGAACCGGTAGTGGTTTGGTAGCCTGGGTTGCTGGAACTGGCAGTGACCCAGGCTGGCCACGCCCCCAAACCAGTTCTCCAGTTTTCCGAAGGTGGCGCCATCTTGTTTTTGCTTCTGCGCATGTGCAGTGCAATTTTTATTGCACTCTGCATGCGCGCACAATGTGCATCAAGTGTGCGCGCAGCATGACCACGAGCGAACTGGCAGTAGTAGCTGCCGGAACCGACCCCTGTCCCTAGTCCTTCTTTTCATTATAGACATACCCAGTTCCTGCAACCGTTCTTCATATGTTTTAGTCTCCAGTCCCCTAATCATCTTTGTTGCTCTTCTCTGCACTCTTTCTAGAGTCTCCGCATCTTTTCTACATCGTGGCGACCAAAACTGGATGCCGTATTCCAAGTGTGGCCTTACCAAGGCATTATAAAGGCATTACCAGCCTGCCCTTTGCATTGTCCCCAGAAGCTGGCAGAAACCATGAAGCACTCACATTTGCCCTGACTATTCCTTGGAGATGGGCTTCACCTGCAGCCCCAGGTCAGTACAGTGGTACTTCTGTGTAATAGTGCTGTCCAACAACATAGGTGGTCCTTGACTTACATACGTAATGGGCGTATGTCATGATGGTTGTAAAATGGATTGATTAACCTGACCGATTATCACGTGTGGATAACCAAGAATGACAATTTCTTTCTTGTTGCTCAACCTATAGACAGCAATCGTGCCAGCGTAAAGCACAATCTGCATCACTATTAAACATTATCCTGCAAACTAAGGTTAGGGAGGATCCATTCTACATACCAAGGATTTCAGACTGATTTTGCTCCTTGGGAAACAGCCTGTAGGAGTTGTCCAGGCTGAGCCTGAAGCGGGGGGGTGGGGGTGTGTCAAACAAGTCATAAGTCCCGAGTCCCTTCCCGCCCGCAGGAGATCTAAGTCCATCCCAACTTGAATTCCTTTCTATTCTTAATTCTGGCACATTTTTCTTCACAGTCACTTGGCTAGATTCCTGTAGAGAACTTAAGCTTACAATAAATCTTTACACTTATTTGAACTCCCTGAATCACCAGATTTCTCGGACGCTGGATACAGCCCAGGGGATGTCAAACTCACGTTGTCACATCATCGTCACATGATGTATCCCGACTTTTTCCCCCTTCACTAAGCTGGGAGTGGGCGTGGCCAGCATGTGATGCATCCGGCCTGCGGGCAGCTAGTTTGACACCCTGATATAGTCCCTCACTCCTACAACTCCACGACTTTTTTTTTTTTAATCGGGCGGTCATTAAGCAAATGCCCCAGTTGTTAAGTGGTTTGCTATGGGCATGGTTTTGCTGAAAACCAGAATTAACTGACGAAAAATCTTGTGAAACGCAGCCATATGACTGCAAGACACTGCAAACAGCTGCAAATACAGCCCAATGGCCAAAGTTCAGTCGTGTGTGTGTGTGTGTGTGTGTGTGTGATCATCAGAACTTTGAATCTGGGTCATAAATAAGCCCCATTAGGTCCATTATACCTTCGAATGGTCGCTAAGCAACTGCTCATAAGTTAAAGCCTATCTGTAGTAATTACACTTACTCCTTGCTCTAGGTAGAGTTGCAATTGGTGTATTGGCCAGTTACATCAATTCCTTTTACATACATATACATATACATATACATATACATATACATATACATATACATATACATATACATATACATATACATATACATATACATATACATATACATATACATATACATATACATATATATATATATATATATATATATATATATATATCCTCCTCCTCCTCTTCATTTTAGCCATTATCTATCCTACTGCAGGATGAAGGCCTCTTCCGTTCATATATGCATAAATATATGTACGGATATACAGTACATTTGTATGTATGAAGTGTGATTTGTGGTGTACAGTACAATAAAAATGACACAGCAGCAATTGTGCAGAAAAACAACCCCTATATATGCTAGTGATTAAAGTGAAAACATAAAGAGTCGAAAAGGAAAGTAAGAAAAAAAGAGGAAAGAAGAGCTGCATAATATCACTATAGGATTAATTAAATCCTTAAATCCTTATTAAATAGATACTATATGGAAAAATGTTCCCTCTCATTTGTGGAATATAAAAACACCAGAGCTTCATAACAAAAACATATTTTGAATCAATTTTTTTTAACTCAAGGGGAATAAATTTATTTCTATCTATATCCAATAATTCTCTTCGCTGAGTGCCAAGTTCTTCATCACATTTCATACTCCATATTTTAGGACTGTAAAGCAATATTGCACTTACATCTTTAGGTACTAAAGTAAGCCAAAATGGGACAATGGCTAGACGAGACCAAAGCGTATGAGTCAGAGTCCTGCCATTTTTTTGCAATGCCAAGAAAGTTATTTAATATCCAACCTTTTAAAAATATTCTTTAAGATTATTTTCTGATGTATTGACTTCATTGTTAAACTACGAGATATATGTTTGCATTTCTTAAAACTTGGGAGTTGTTGATTTTCCAAAGTTGGATACTCTAATCAAGCTACTGGAGAAAATATAATTATGTCACATATTTGTGTATGCCAGGGGTCGGTTCCTGCCAGTTCTAACCTCTTCTATAGAAGAGGCTCCACAAATCTACAGTGCCGTTTAGAACCAGTTCCAGCTCCCTCCCCCCACCCGTCCGCACATCATCAAGATGAAGAGCGAGAGGAGGAATTCTGGGAGTTGAAGTCCACAAGTCTTAAAGCTGTCAAGTTTGAACACCCCTGGGTTTTTTTTCCCTAAAGGGTGAGGGGTTCGAGGGTCTTGTAACTTGACAGCTTTAAGACTTGCGTGCTTCAAATGCCAGAGTTTCTGAGCCAACATTTTGGTTGCTAAGTAAGAACGTTGTTAAGTGAGTTTCACCACATTTTACATGTTGGCCACACCCACCCAGTCACACGGCTGGCAATTTTGAAACCCATCACTGTGTATGCCCTCTATTCACTTAGAACAACATAGAACGCAGAACATCATCAGATTGCATGTGGCACAACAAAACCGCGCTCGTCAAAATAGCGGTGATAAAACCGTGTCGCTAAAGCCGCGACGTCATCACCGCGACATCATCACCACCGCAACAACAGCGCAGCGACAGAAGGGCGCTTTAAAACAGCGCAGCGGCAGAAAGCCAATTTAAATTAAGGTAAGGGTTAGGATTAGGTTTAGGGTTAGGTTTAGGGTTGGGTTTAGAGTTAGGTTTAGGGTTAGGTTTAGGGTTAGGGTTAGGTTTAGGGTTAGGGTTAGGTTTAGGGTTAGGGTTAGGTTTAGGGTGCTGAGTGCTGAGTGCTTCGGAAGGCGCGGATTTGCCCTCCGCGGTTATGTCATCGCGGTAGGGTCGCGGTTTTCCTTAGCGCTTCGGACGGCACGGATTTGCCCTCCGCACTTATGTTGGCGCGGATAAGGGCTTCACGGTTTTGTGGTGGAACCCAGATTGCAAGGGACCTTGGATGTATTCTAGACCAGGGGTCACCAATCTTTCAGACCTCAGGGATCACTAAATTGATAATGACTAAACACCAAAGGTGCACGGAGCGCACTGTTACCTTCCCACCAAAGGTGGTTCCTATTTTTTCTACTTGCATTTTTACATGCTTTTGTACTGCTAGGTTGGCAGACGCTGGGACAAGTAACGGGAGCTCACTCCATTACGCGGTGCTAGGGATTCAAACCGCCGAACTGCCGACCTTTCTGATCGACAAGCTCAGTGTCTTAGCCACTGAGCCACCACATTGCCAAATAGTATTTAGTGCAATATACAAAATTCAAATAATTTTTCTGTGGACCACCAAAATTTTCTCACGGACGACCAGTGGTCCGTGGACCACTATTCTAGACAATCCCTTAAATATGAGCCAGCTGTATGCAGCAGCTGCCAAAAACACCCAACACAGTCCTAGGCTGCATAAACAGAGGGATAGAATCAGGATCACATGAAATGTTAATACCATTTTATAATGCCATCATCGCTTGGAATACGGCATCCAGTTTTGGTTGCCACGATGTAAAAAAGATGTTGAGATGTTGGAAACAATGCAGAGAAGAGCAACGGAGATGATTAGGGGCAGTGGTGGGTTTCAATTTTTTTTTAGAACCTCTTCTGTAGGTGTGGCCCGCTGTGTGGGAGTGGCTTGCCGGCCGTGTGATTGGTGGGAGTGGCCTGCCGGCCATGTGACCAGGTGGGCGTGGCCAACTTGTAAAATGTGTGAAACTCATTTAACAACGCTCTTGCTTAGCAACCAAAACGTTGGCTCAGAAACTCTGGCATTTGAAGCACACAAGTCTTAAAGCTGTCAAGTCCCAAGACCCTTGCACACTTAACCCTTTAGAAAAAAAAAACCCAGGGGTGTTCAAACTTGAGAGCTTTAAGACTTGTGGACTTCAACTCCCAGAATTCCTCCTCTCGCTCTTCATCTTGATGATGTGCAGATGGGGGGGGGGGGGGCGGGAGGGAGCTGGAACCGGTTCTAAACGGCACTGTAGATTTGTGGAATCTCTTCTATAGAAGAGGGTAGAACTAGCAGGAACCTACCTCTGATTAGGGGACTGAAGGTTAAAACATACTGTATGAAGAACGGTTACAGGAACTGGGTATGTCTAGTCTGATGAAAAGGAGGACTAGGGGAGACATGATAGTAGTCTTCCAATATCTCAGGGGCTGCCACAAAGAAGAGGGAGTCAATCTATTCTCCAAAGCACCTGAAGGCGATGGATGGCCACTAATCAAGGAGAGAGCGGGTTGGACTAGAAGACGTCCAAGGTCCTTTCCAACTCTGTTATCTATTCTATTCAATTCTATTCTATTTGATTCTTTTATTCTAACCCTCAGGTAGGAAACCCTATACCAGTGATGGCGAACCTTTTTCTGACGGCGTGCCAAAATTGCCCATGCACGCGTCCCCACTCAATCTCCCAGCCCACCAGCGCATGCGCATGCGACGGCTTCCCAGGTTCCAGAGGCTTTCCTGAAGTCTGGGGAGGGCAAAAACGGCCTCCTCCGGCCCTCTTGAAGGGGGAAAAAATCATCTGACCGGAGGTAAAGGCTGGTGTGCCGCCAAAGATGGCTCCGTGTTCCTCCTGTGGCATAGGTTCGCCATCACGGCCCTATATCATTTCAAACAAATGGTTGTCCACTCTCTTCTTAAAAACTTCCTGTGTTGGAGCAGTCACAACTTCTGAAAACAAGTCGTTCCATTGTTTAATTGTTCTCATTGTCAGGTTATTTCTCCTTAGTTCTAGGTTACTTCTCTCCTTGGTTAGTTTCCATCCATTGTTTCTTGTTTTGCCTTCTGGTGCTTTGGAGAATAGGTTGACCCTTTATAAAGACATTTTAGCAGTCCTGGCCTTTGTTTGTTAGTTTATCAAAGTTAACGCCCACTCCTAATCAAGCAGAACACAGAACAGCCCCCTTGTTAAAGTTTTCCAGCTTAATGAGGACTCATCAATGGAACAGATCAAGCGCCACCTTAATTAAGAAATGTTCTAGCCTACTGTACTTCTAAAGGAGCTCTTCAAAGTGGCATTTAAAGTATCCACTGTGCTCTTCTTCTTCTAAACAGGGCTTTATTCAAAGTTGGCATTCAGAATACGGGAAGGACAAAAACAAACTTTTAAAAATATTGTAAACTTTTCTTGACGCGGGAAAGAGCCAGCATGCATCTTTTAAAAACAGCTAAAAGCAAGACTCTAGATCTCATTGCAAAGGGAAATTTGCAATTTCGTGGACGCTGCTGCCACTAAAATTATTGAGCATACTGTAAATTCAGCATCTTTAAAAAAATTTCTTCTCTCCAAATCAATTGCAAAAAAATGGTGCCTTTTGCAGTTTTTTTTTTTCATTTGCAGTGGGCACCTTACGTCAAGCCACAGGTGGCAAGATGGGGCAAGGGGAATAAAATAGTGGCTGTAGCTAACGAAATGAAAATCCACCTCTTTTGCACATGTACATGTAGCCATCTTGACTTTTTTGACATGGACACTTGTCTTGCCTCCAGAAGTTGTGAATGCTCCAACACTGAAAGTTTTTAAGAAGATCTTGGATAACCAAGTGGTTTGCTGCCTAAGCAGGGGGTTGGACTAGAAGATCTCCAAGGTCCCTTCCAACTCTGCTATTCTATTCTGTTCAGATGCTGACGACTGTGAATTCTTCTCCCGCCATAAGCATGAATGCCATTTGGGTGACTTTGGGCCAATCACCAAGAGACGCTAAGTTCTAGTCCCGCCTGGAACACAAAAACTGAGTGTCTTTGCGCCAATCACAGGAGACTGTGAATTCTACTCCTGCCTTATACATGAAAGCTGACTGGATGACTTTAGGCCAACCATCAAGAGCCGGTAAGTTCTAGTCCCACCTGGGGCATGAAAACTGAGTGTTTTTTGGCCAATCACCAGGAGACTGTGAGTTCTACACCCGCCTTAGGTATGAAAGCCGACTGGGTGACTTTGGACCAATCATCAAGAGACTGACGTCTACCCTGCTATAGGTATGAATGCCAGCTGGGTCAGTCCCTCTCTTATAGAGCCGAGGTGGCACAATGGTTAAATGCAGCACTGCAGGCTACTTCAGCTGACTGCAGTTCTGCAGCTCGGCTGTTCAAATCTCACCGGCTCAGGGTTGACTCAGCCTTCCATCCTTCCGAGGTGGGTAAAATGAGGACCCGGATTGTTGTTGGGGGTGATATGCTGACTCTGTAAACCGCTTAGAGAGGGCTGAAAGCCCTATGAAGCGGTATATAAGTCTAACTGCTATTGCTATTGCTCTTCTCAAAACATTAGGCATCTTCACTGTCTTCTACGTGAATAATAAATACTGGATAGAAGTAAATAATAAGAATAATAAACAGCTCTATGAGGTTGGCTGAACACATAGATTGGCCCAGGACCACCCATTCAGTTTCATGGGTCAGAAATTTGGGATTTGCACCTCCCTCCAAAGTCAGTAGAGTTTTCCCTCTTTCTAATTTATTTTACCACCCTTGAGATGTTTAGGAACCTCTGAAAGGGCCTCTCCGTTTCATCTCCCTTCAGGCTTCTTCCCTCCACGACTTTTGGATCTCTGCCATCCCCGATGTCTGAAAAACAATTTGGGATGCTTTCAAGGTAAACACCAGAAAGCTGAAAAATGCTGTCCTTCACGGACGTTAATTCTTCAAATGGCAATTGGTTCCCACTAGCTTTTGTTCGCCTCTGTTTAAATAAAACCGAAGGGCTTTATATATAAATATAAAAAAGAGGACTGTTAATATAAAAATAAATGGGGCCTACATCTAATACAATTGATGAGTTCATAATAGATAGAAAAATAGACCAGAAGCTCTAACAGCAAATGCTGAATGCGTTTATACAATCATACAGTGAGAAGGAAACTCTAAAGGTCATCTAGTCCAGCTATTTCCTGACATAGGGCACTTGCTGCCCGAGCGTTGGTGGTTGGTGGACATCCAAACTCTGGTTAAAGATCTTCAAGAAAAAAGAATCCGCTACTTTCTACTTCAAAAGAATTCATACTATGCACCAGTAGTGGGTTCCGGATCCCATCGCAACCGGTACACTGCACACGGGACCGGGCATCCTAGTCGGGCACGTGTGCTGAGCACGCATGCGCATCCCACCACCCTGTGACACTCAGCTGTTTGGCGAAGGTCGCACAGGGGCTGCACACTTGCACACATGCGCAGTTGGGCCATTTGCTTCAAAAACTGGTAAGGAACGCGCGCGAGGGGAGGGGGGAAACAAGCTACCGTACCGGTACAGTGGCAGCTGCTCTCGGCTACCAGTACAGCCGTACCGGGCCGTACCGCTTGGAACCCACCCCTGCTATGCACGCAATTGCAGCTCTTCACCTCACAAAGAAATTCCTTCTGCTATTTAACCCAAATTCTCTTTCATCAGCTAGCATGTTTTTTGCTCAACAATTCCACGTATATTCCAGTTCAGGATAAAAATGTATGGAAATCCCAATTTCAAAAGAATTTAGCTTACAAACAAATTAAGGTTTCTAACCCCTGTAAGAATATTTTTATGATACGGAATTAGAATATTTTATTTGAGCATTTACACTTTTATCAAGGCTCGGAAAGCATCTCTTCTTTTGTTTTACTGTAGAAATTAGTTGCCTGTCTTATACTTCATTGTTCACAGAACTTGAAAATATTTTATCCAGGGAAGTGAGATACGGATTCTCCTTAGATAATTATTCTCAGAAAACCTAAAGGCCATAACAAGTAAGGAAATTCGTTATAGAATCACAATCATTATTTTAGCAACCATTCAAAGTTACAACGGCGCTGAAATGAATTACTTGCAGTCCTCACACTAATGACCATTACAACAACCCCAGGATCACAGGATAAAAATTCAGGCAGTTAGCAACCTGTATTTATAAGGGTTGCAGCATCCTAAGGTCATGTGAGCCACATATGTGACTTTCCCAGCTATATGTGACTTTCTCAGCTTCCCAACAAAATTAGGTACAATTCACTTAACCACCACTGTGCTTAGCATCAGAAATGTTTTTCCCAATTGTAGTTGTAAGTTGAGAACTATGTTTATATTACAGGACATCACCATCACCTTTTCTAAGCTGGTGATAAAGGATGCTAAATAGCTTTTATGCTTCCTCCTATAGGCTGCATTTTATTTTCCTCCCTTTTCTTCCTCTAATGCAAATATTTAAGATTGGCGTGCATGAAAGCACGTAGAAGGAAAGATGTGAAATAAAGATAATAAGTAAAGGAATGAAAAAATGTGGCAAAGTGTATGAAACGCAAGCACAAGAAAAAAAATACATTAGCAAAAGGTAAAGGAATGCTGTGGATATAATTTACTTGGACTTCAGTAAAGCATTTGATAAAGTAGACCATAACCTATTACTTGATAAGATAGAAAAAGGGGGATGGATTCGTAACTGGCTGATCAACCTCAATGAACATGTAGTCCTCAAGGGAACTGCATCTACAGGGAGGGAAATATGTAGTGGGATCCCCCAAGACTCTGTTTTAATTAAGCCCAGTATTCTTCAACATCTTCATCAATGATTTGGACGAGAGGATAGATGGGGAACACATCAAATTTGCAGATAACACTAAGTTAGCAGGAATAGCCAACAATCCAGAAGATAGGCTTAAGATACAGAAAGATCTTTGCAGACTTGAACATTGGTGCTATCTAAAAAGATGATATTCAATGGTGAAAAAAGTAAGCTTTTACATTTAGGCAAGAAAAACAAAATGCACAGATATAGTATAGGTGGTACCTGGCTCAATAGTAATTACTGTGAGAGGGATCTTGGAGTCCTAGTGGATAATCACTTAAACATGAGCCAGCAGTGGACTGCAGCTGTCAAAAAACCAACACAGTTCTAAGCTGCATACCTCCTTAGTTCTAGGTTGTGTCAACTTCTCAAGTTGCCATAGTGAGGGAAGGGGAGGGGAGCGCATTCCGCGCATACTTCAGCTAGAGTCGGATCTCAGATTACTGCAGCAGGCTTGGGAGGGGTGCACCTCATTGGGAAATGTGATTGATGACACAGACTGAGAGGAGGGAAGAAAACACAGCTATAATTCAAACAAAGCTCAGAGCTGACTGCAAAAAAAGGCCTTGCCTAAGGGCGCTCCTAATAAATGACTAGTTTTGAATTGAAATTTGGCTTGATACTCATGAATGACTTAGGCATTTTTAGGAAACCTGACAGGTTGCTTCTCTCCTTGATTAGTTTCCATCCATTGATTCTTCTCCTGCAAAATTCAGCAATAAGACAATTGGGATGGTCTTTCTCTGGCTTTCTAGCCTTTAAGATGATGAAGAAAATTATATGTGTTCGCTTTTTGAGAAACCTGCCCTTAGTTGAGAAATTTTGGCATTAACCAGAAGAATTTATGAAATCATATTCAGGCTTAACTTGCCAGCATGTGATTAGCAACATTTGACTTTGCCATATTTTTCTCCTCAGCCTTATACTGTCAAAGAGGCAAGCAATGAAAAATGTTGTTTAAGATTCCTTTTGTAGGTTGATGAAGGAATTGGCTTTGATAATCTCCAGGAGCTCTCCAGGTATTATCTATTAACTGAAGTAATTTGAAAGCATTTCTAAAATATTTAAAAGTGGTAGAGAAAAATCAGAATTCTCCATATGCTGCCTCCAGGCTTCCAGGAAGTTCCATAAATCAGAGGAGCAAAGCAACAGCCGCCGCCACCACCCCCCGCAGGTGCTCGCATTCAGAAGTAGATATTGTAACTGTGTCCTAAACTAAGGTGACCAGTTTTCCAGATTGGTAAAGAGGGACACCTTTGATCGGGGGGGGGGGGGCTTGATTAAAAATTTTATACGGAGCAACAAAATTTTCATACAACGCAAAAATAGTATTGTAATATTTTTTTTTATTTCGACATAACTACAATTTACAAATATAAATTGTAACTGTTGCCAAACATCAAAATTTTGATCACGTGACCATGAGGATGCTGCAACCGTCGCTAAGTGTGAAAATGGTCGCTAAGTGTGAAAAATGGTCACCAGTCACTTTTTTTCAATGCCATTGTAACTTTGGTCACTAAGCCCACTATACCACCTTTCTTGCCACAGTTCTTAAGTGAATAACTGCAGCTGGTATTTTGTATTTTGGATAGAATCTTTTTTTAAATAGTCTAAGACAATTTGTGATTGTCACGCTGAAATCGGGACGTCTGGTCACCTTATCCTAAACAGAGGGATAGAATCCAGATCACGTGAAGTGTTAATACCACTTTATAATGCCTTGGTAAGGCCACACTTGGAATACAGCATTCAGTTTTGGTCGCCACAATGTGGAAACGATGTGGAGACTCTAGAAAGAGTGCAGAGAAGAGCAACAAAGATGATTAGGGGACTGGAGACTAAAACATATGAAGAACGGTTGCAGGAACTGAGTATGTCTAGTTTAATAGAAAGAAGGACTAGGGGAGACATGATAGCAGTCTTCCAATATCTCAGGGGCTGCCACAAAGAAGAGGGAGCACGGGTGAAATCCAACAGGTGCTGAGAGGTTCTGGAGAACAGGTAGCGGAAATTGTGAGTAGTTCAGAGAACTGGCAAATGCCATCTCTGGCTGGCCCCAGAGTGGGAAGGGAAGGGAGATTTTGCAGTATCCTTCCTCTGCCACGCCCACCAAGCCATGCCACGTCCATAGAACCGGTAGTAAACAAAGTGAATTTCATCGCTAAGAGGGACTCGAGTTATTCTCCAAAGCACCTGAAGGCAATGGATGGACATTAATCAAGGAGAGAAGCAACATAATACTAAAGAGAATTTTCCTGACAGTTAGGAGAATGAATCAGTGGAACAAGTTGCCTCCAGAAGTTGTGAATGCCCCAACACTGGAAGTTTTTAAGAAGATGTTGGATTTGTCTGAAGTGGTGTAGGGTTTCCTGCCTAAGCAGTGGGTTGGACTAGAAGACCTCCAAGGTCCCTTCCAACTCTGTGATTCTAAACTCTATTCTTGGTGTCCCAAGCCTGTTTAGTGGTAGTGAGTCAAAGCATTGGACTGGAAGCTGAGAGATTGCAAGTTTTAATCCTGCCTTAGCACAACAGCCTGCTCTGGGTGACCTTGAGCCTGTCCTTCTCTCCCAGCCCTAGAAAGACGACAGCAAGGGCAAGTCTCTTCCGGAAACGTGCCTAGAAAACATCACCGTTATCCATGTACTCACCAAGACTCATTTAAAAACACACACACTGAGTTTCATTTGCAAGATTAAACCCAATTTAATTTAGCAACTGGTCAATCACCTACTTCTCAACCCCACAGAGGGAAGCAGATGGGAAGTCTCAGCACTGCTCTTACAATGGTAGTTCTCAAAATATGGGGAATGGGGACCCCTGGAAGCCCCCGAAACTCTTTCAGGGTATTCACAAAGTCAATTTTTTTTAAAAATCCATGTAATCCTCAATTTACTTCTGGATGCTTAGTGGCGATTCAGAGCAGGGGTTGTTTTCACTTCCGCTCATGCATTTTTGGTGAAAAAAGAAGCCTAAATGGGATGCCATAGAGCCTGGGTGGGTGGGCGGGGCCACCGGTGGTATTCTACCGGTCCGAGCCAGTAGAATACCATTTGTGGTTCAGAGTTAGAATGGACCTACCCAGGGGGTAAGTATGACACTCACAATTCTGAAGTTCCAATGGCCGCCCCAACCACCTACATAGTCTCATGACTGCATGCTGGGCGCTCAGCAGCCTGGCCCAGATGTTTACAGATATTTGCAACCTTCCCATGGTCTGGTGACCATATTTTATGATGGGTTTACCCCAGTGGTGGGTTTCAAAAATTGTTCGAACCTACTCTATGGGTGTGGCCTCCTTTGTGGGAGTGGCTTGCCACCCATGTGACCGGATATGAAGATGCCGACGACACTTGTCAGAACCACCTTAAATTACCTCACACACAGCACTGGCATGCATCAGAATATGATGTAAACTTGTTTTTTAAAAGGCATCTTTGGTTTGTGTTAAAACAACTTCAACACACGCAATGTTCTGTTGCACCACAAACGCAGTAGTCATCCTTACCTTTCACAGAGGCCCTGAGTTTTATAAATATGAGCATGATAGTGTAGAGTAATCATATCCAAGGACCAGTGGTGGGTTTCAAAAAAATTTGGAACCTCTTCTGTAGGTGTGGCCTGCTTTCCGGGTCCACTGGTGGAACCTCTTCTAACCGGTTCGGTAGATTTGACGAACCGGTTCTACCGAATAGGTGCGAACTGGTAGGAACCCACCTCTGGTTTACCCCAAACTGGCATTTACTTCCAGCTTTCAGCTAAACCAATCCACAGTAAACCATTTTGTGTGCTTAACGACTGCCGCAAAAAAAAGGTTGTAAAATTGGGTGGGCCGCATGGCTGACCGAGCATTTATGAATGTCACAACTTAACAGCCATGATGGGCAGGCTCCGTTACAGCCATAAGTTGAGGACTCTCTGTATTTTAACGTATCTCCATTTCATTTCTAATACGATAAACACTGAGAGATAAAAACCATTGAGGTCCTCAGTCATTTTTAAGGAGATAAAAGCATCCTGAGGTAAAAATGTCTGAGGACTGCTGAGGACTACGGTACTGCTTTACAGTAACCAGTGCACTA
This sequence comes from Thamnophis elegans, assembly GCF_009769535.1. Taxonomy (NCBI): domain Eukaryota; kingdom Metazoa; phylum Chordata; class Lepidosauria; order Squamata; family Natricidae; genus Thamnophis; species Thamnophis elegans. Next base: position 171,773,366 of record NC_045541.1, read on the forward strand.
AGGTAGACTGCCTCTGAACTTGATGTTTCTATTTAGTTATCCCATTTAACAAGTGCTGCCAAGCTCATTCTCTCCTCCATCCATTTACTGGGAGTTTTGTTTTGGTCCCCTCCTCCCCGCTGCTAGTCATCAAAGCTAATTTAGAAAGGCTTTCATCTTTTAGTGGCATGTTCACTCAGCCGCCACCCGTTTTAAAAGAAAAGCAAATTTTTCCATGCTGAAACGGAAGAAATTCATTAGCTCATTGTAACTCTCATTACATTTGCCTGTGGGATGATCAATAGTTTTCAGCAGTTGGTACTTGGCAATTTTTATTAATTTCCCTCTTCCCTCCCCAAGCAGCTATTATTGTAATTGATTTTCCTTTTGCAGGAGCAGCTGGTGGTTTATTTTTATTTATTTTTCCCCCGCAATGATAGCAGGACAGACGGGGAAGAGTTAGGGAGGGAAGGGAATATCCTATATATTTATGCCCTCTACTCAAAAACCCTGCATTGAAAAATGATGCATAGTCGTCATCAGCTCTTGGACCTCACCAGATGGGCATCCCTAATCTATGAAACTCACTGCAAGTCAGAGATTTTCGTGACTAGGCTCTGTATAAAAAGGCAAAGGCAAATTTGTTGGCCCTAATTTATATTAGGGGAACGCAGTGGCTCAGTGGCTAAAATGCTGAGCTTGTCGATCAGAAAGGTCGGCAGTTCGGCGGTTCAAATCCCTAACGCCCTAGAGCTCCCATTACTTGTCCCAGCCAACCTAGCAGTTTGAAAGCATGTAAAGAGTAACAATGTCTAGTAGTTTGTATGTATACATGTACATGGCGAGAAACCAGAGGTGGGTTGCTCCCAATTCGGCCTGGTTCGGCCGAACCGGTAGTGGAATTCAGTCCTGGGTTGCAGAACCGGCAGCAAACCAGGCCTGCCACGCTCCTAAACCGGTTCCCTCACTGCCACTGGGCCACCACAATTTTGGATTTTGGTGATTGCACGTGCGCAGTTCACTGTAAATTGTTCTGCGCATGCACGAAGAACAATTTACATTGAATAGTGCACGTGTGCGTCTGACACGCGTGGGTTGTGAACCAGTAGTAAAACCGGCAGCAACCCACTCCTGCAAGAAAAACGAATCTTATGAGTTTACCAGATGGATGGCATATGGAACAAAGTTGTTACAGACTCTGGTAGTCCTGCTAGATATACCTCAAAACCTCCTCCCAGAGGGGAGCAACAGAAACAGACTGTAAAGTGGGTGTATGGGGTCTCTAACAATGCTTTCAGCTGTAAGCACATAGCACTTATAAGCAGGATCCTGGATAATGGGAAGTCAGCTTCCTATAATCTTCTCAGTTGTCCTTACCACTCTCTGTATGGACTTTCTATCTGAGGAGAGAATAGTTTTGTTGTTGTTCAGTTGCTAAGTCTTGCCCTACTCTTTGCAACCCCATGGATCAAAGCACACCAGGCCTTCCTATCCTCCACTGCCTGGGAAAGAGAGCCGAGGTGGCGCAGTGGTTAGGGTGCAGTACTGCCGGCCACTTCAGCTGACTGTTATCTGCAGTTCAGCGGTTCTAATCTCACCAGCTCAAGGTTGACTCAGCCTTCCATCCTTCCGAGGTGGGTGAAATGAGGACCCAGATTGTGGGGGCACATGACTCTGTAAACCGCTTAGAGAGGGCTGAAAGCCCTATGAAGCGGTATATAAGTCTAACTGCTATTGCTATTGCTATCTTGGAGTTTGCCCAAATTCATGTTCATTGCATTGACACTAGAGGGACACTAGAGGGACACAGTGGCTAAGCTTGTGGATCAGAAAGGTCGACAGTTGGGCGGTTCGAAACCCCTAGCGCTACATAATGGAGTGAGCTCCCGTTAGTTGTCCCAGCTTCCACCAACCCAGCAGTTCTAAAGCACGTAAAAATGCAAGGAGAAAAATAGGAACCACCTTTGGTGGGAGGTAACAGCGTTCCGTGCGCATTCGGCATTTAGTCATGCCGGCCACATGGCCACGGAGACATCTTTGGACAGCGCTGGCTCTTCAGCTTTGAAACAGAGATGAGCACCGCCCCCTAGAGTCGGGAACGACTAGCACATATGTGCAAGGGGGAGCTTTCCCTTTCCCTATACTTTATTGTAAACATTAACAGAAACTTGCGAGTCTAAATGTACAATTCTCCTTCCCACAGCCTCATCCCGTGACTTGGTTGGCTATATAAATGTGATAAATAAATAATGATTTGTCCTTAGGCAGCATTTTGCCTTGTGTTCCCAAGATGCTAAAGGCAAGTGAGGCAGGAAGAGAAGTTGGTAGATTTCCAAATGGCATCTACCTAGCCACTGGAATTCAAGTGTTGGGCTCAATTAAACTTTCTTTGATCCCAACAGGCCATTTCTTAGGTTCTAAGGTGGAGAAACAGTAACATTGGCTTGCCTCAGCCATTACTTTGAGCTACACTAAAATAGGGTTACGTCACCATGAATCAACACGAGAACTCAGCCAGTCCTTCTGTCTCAGTCCAAATAATGGTGTGATGGTGAAAATGATGGACTAAGAGCAGGGAAAGGAATTCCCTGGGGGATTCTGGGCCAGGCCTCCTCTCTCAGCTCTCAGCCCACAATTTGGTCTAGAGTAGAAGAGCATAGAATAGAATGATAGGGATGGAAGGGACCTTAGAGGTCTTCTAGTCCAACCTCAAGGAGAGCCTATACCATGCTGGACAAAAGACAGTCCAGTCTTTTCTTGAAAATCTCCAATGATAGGGCACTCACAGGTTCTACCACAAATGCGCGAACGACAAAAGCGCGTCTGACTAAACCGCGGTGACAAAACCGCGCCGACAAAACTGCGCCGATGAATGAGCGCTGAAGCGCGCCGACAACAGCGCACCAACAGAAGCGTGCTGTAACATAACCCTAACCCTAACCCTAACCTTAAACCTAACCCTAAACCTAACCCTAAACCTAACCCTAAACCTAACTCTAAACCTTACCTTAACTTAAATCGCGCTGTTGTCGGCGCGCTGTTGTCGGCGCGCTTTTGACATCACGGTTTTAGCGCCGCGGTTTTGTCGGCACGCTTTTGACGTTTGCGCTTTTGTCGTGCCACGCACTCACAACTTCTGGATGCAAGCCGTTCCACTGGTTGATTGTTCTGTCAGGAAATTTCTCCTTCCTTCTAGGTTGGATCATTTTTTCATTATGTTCTACCCAGGACTTTCTGTCCTATTTTGGGGTGCTTTGGAGAATAAATTGACTCCTCTTCTCTGTGGCAGCCCCTCTAGTACTGGAAGATTGCTATCATGTTACTCCTAGTCCTTCTCCTAGTCCTAGACTTCCTCAATTCCTGCAACTGTTCCTCCAGTCCCCTAATCATCTTTGTTGCTCTTCTCTGCACTCTTTCTAGAGTCTCCACATCTTTTTTAGCATTCTGATGACCAGAACTGGGTGCAGAATTGGTACCTGCTTCAGCTACAGTAACTGTGAGAGGAATCAAACAGTCCTAGTACACAACCACACATGAATGCACCAGGTACTGCAGCTGCCAAAAAAGCCAACCCAGTCGTAGGCGGCATTAACAGAGATAGTTTCAAGATCACATGAAGTCTTGATACCATTATATGCTGCTTTCCTAAGACCATGCCTGGAATACTGCATCCAGTTTTGATCATCCCCAATACCCAAAAGATGTTGAGATTCTAGAAAGAGTACAAAGAAGAGCAACAAAGATAGGAGATTGGAGGATAAAATATACACATGGTTGCAGGAATTAGGTATGTGTAATCCAGTGTTTCTCAACCTTGGCAACTTGAAGATGTCTGGACTTCAACTCCCAGAATTCCCCAGCCAGCGAATGCTGGCTGGGGAATTCTGGGAGTTGAAGTCCGGACATCTTCAAGTTGCTAAGGTTGAGAAACACTGGTTTAATCTAATAAAGAGAAGGACTAGGGGCGACTTAATAGCAGTCTTGCAATATTTGAGGGGCTGCCACAGAGAGATGGGGGGGGGTCTACCTATTCTCCAAAGTATCTAAAGGTAGCACAAGAAGCAAGGGATAGAAACTTATTCTGACCCCCCTCTTTCCACACTAAAGCACACTACGAGCCAGAGATAAATTACGGCATTTAATTAACAGACAAACAGGTCCTTGGCAGCAACCCAACACAGACAAGCTTGGGCAGCAATAAACACAGATAAGGCTTGGCAGCAATCCAGCCTGCCAAGCTCACACAAAGTTCTCCGACATTCGATTCTGTGTTGACTTCTGCAAAGAGGGGCGTGAGTACAAGTAGCCTTTTTATAGTCTGGAGAGGAGCCTAATGACCACCAGCTGAGTACAATTACCTCCTTTAATTGCGTAATTGTTCCTGACACCTAGTAGCTTTTCGATGGCGTGCATCCAGGAATAACTCACTACTGGCCTCCGGCTCACTCTCCCTTGTTTCCTCCCCACTAGTCCAAGGCTCAGGTGCCTCCTGGTGGCCAACCAGCCTCTCTGTGCCCTGCTCGGAGTCGGAACAGGGTCCTCCACATCCTCCGGAACCGACTCAGAGGGCCCCTCGCTGTCAGAGTCTGGTGGCAGCTCCAACGGCACCTGCTGGGCTACAACAGAAACTTATCACAGAAAGATCCAGTCTAGAACTAAGGAGAAATTTCCTGACAGTGAGAACAATTAATCAGTGGAATGTGTTGCATTCAGAAGTTGTGGGTGCTCCAACACTGGAGATTTTTTAAGAAGAGATTGGACAGCCGTTTGTCTAGAATGGGGTCTCCTCTTTTAGTAGGGGGTTGGACTAGAAGACCTCCAAGGTTCCTTCCCACTGAAAACTGGACTTGAGGGGGGGGGGGTTAAACATATTTCAAGGAGTTTTGGAATGAAACTTAGCAGCCAGGTATGTCATTGTGGGGGATGTGGTGGCTCAGTGGCTAAGACGCTGAACTTGTTGATCAGAAAGGTCAGCAGTTTGGCGGTTCGAATCCCTAGCTCTGTGTAACTTGTCCCAGCTTCTGCCAACCTAGCAATTCGAAAGCATATAAAAATGCAAGTAGAAAAATAGGAACCACGTTTGGTGGGAAGGTAACAGCGTTCCATGCGCCTTTGGTGTTTAGTCATGCCGGCCACATGACCACAGAGACGTCTTCCGACACCACTGGCTCTTTGGCTTTGAAACAGAGTTGAGCCCCGCCTCCTAGAGTTGGGAATGACTAGCACATATGTGTGAAGGGAACCTTTACCTTTACCTTATGTCATTATTGATTTTTCCTGGCCAATGAGCAGGCTGAAAAATGGGCACCAAAACTGTTGAAGGGAAGCATGTTGGCCACCACCCAAAATAGCTAAGGGTCAAAAGAAATAACTCACACATGCAACGCCCCTGCATGTTGCAAACCTCAAGGGGAATCGAGCATCAGTGAAGAACATAACTTAGCCCATACTCAGAGATGCCCTTTTAACTCCCACAATTGCCAAGACTATGCAATTAAAACAGAGGATGGGTTTGAATTGCAATGAGCTTTTAAATTAAGCTCTTTTCCCCAGCAAATCATTATGCACAAAAGAGGCCTGCAATGTTATTTTGGGATTGAGTTCTTTGGCTACAGTCAAGGGGATAAATCCTCTCCCCCCCCCCACTTTCCTTTTATAGGAGCCGGGACTTAAATAGATAACAGTTTGTGAAAGGTTTATCGATCCCCCAGGCGGGGTACAACAAAAAAGGAAACTTCTTTTATTCTCGAAAATTAACTTATACATAAAGCGTCCCTCTGACTCACAGGCAAGACTCCCCTTTGGCAGCTACTTAAAAGGGACTGGCGAGACCAAAGAAAAGCTACACTGGTTGGATTTCTGCCTGCTGGAATTATAAATATTGCTCCCTCTGTCAGGAGAGAATTTGGTCTTCTATGGAAAAGCAAGAAGGATATGCAAAGAGAGGAAGAAACACAGACACACAGACACACAGACACACACACACACAATCTTTGGGGCAGGCAGGTATATTTTGAATTTGGAGCAGATGGTCATTTTCAACAAATATGGATTGAACTTGTCCCAAAGACACCTGTATCAGAAGGGAAGATCCTGAAGAGGAAACTCAAATACTTTGGCCACCGAATGAGAAGGAAGGACTCACTGGAGAAGAGCCTCATGCTGGGAATGATAGATAGAGGGCAAAAGAAGAAGAAGGGGACGACAGAGAATGAGGTGGCTGGATGGAGTCACTGAAGCAGTCGGCATGAGCTTAAATGGACTCCAGAGGATGGTAGAGGACAGGAAGGCCTGGAGGAACGTTGTCCATGGGGTTGCGATGGGTCGGACACGACTTCGCAACTAAAAACAACAACAAGCTACTCCCCTCTGAGAGAAGGAAGAAAGAGGAAAGGAGAGGAAGGAGGGAAGGGATAGAAAGAGGAGAGAGGTAGGAGGAGGAAGAGGAAGAGAGGAGTAGGGGAGAGGCAAGGGAAGAAGGAAAGGGTAAGGAGAGGAGGAAGAAAGTAGTGAAGGGAGGGAGGGTGAAAAGAAAAGAAAAAAATTGGGTGGCGATAATACAGAACAGGTGTACGGGATGGTAAGCAAAGCAACCGAGAATGTATATTTTAAAATTTTATATGGAAAAACATGCATATGTAAAAGTGATAAAGGTAAATCAGAACAATAACTATGTGAATGTATACCTGTAAATGTATGTAAGAGAATAAAAATAAAAATATATTTTAAAAAAGCTACTACCCCCTTACAAGCTGCCTGGGTGCCCCTCACTCCCGCTGAGTCTGTTTCAAAGGTGGGTTGCTGGTGGTTTGGCCTGGATCGGGCGAAACGGTAGTAATGGCGACGGGAAGATCCGCCCACCCGCCTGGATGCTTCTGTGCATGGGCAGAAGCATTGCGAGAGAGAGAGGGAGGGAGGGAGGGAGGGAGGGAGAGGAAGGAAGAGAGAGAGAGGGAGAGGGAGGGAGAGGGAGAGAGAGAGAGGAAGAGGGAGGGAGGGGAGAGGGAGGGAGAGAGAGAGGGGGGAGGGAGGAGGGAGGGGAGGGGGAGAGAGAGTGAGGGAGAGGGAGAGGGAGGGAGAGAGAGAGGGAGGGGGAGAGGGAGGGGGAGAGAGAGAGGGAGAGACAGAGGGAGAGACAGAGGGAGGGAGAGACAGAGAGGGAGGGAGGGCGGGAGGGAGAGAGAGAGGGGGGAGGGAGAGGGAGAGAGAGGAAGAGAGAGGGAGGGCGGGAGGGAGAGAGAGAGGGAGGGAGAGGGAGAGAGAGGGAGGGACGGAAGGAGGGAGAGAAAGAGAGAGAGAGGGAGAGAGAGAGGGAGGGAGAGGGAGGGAGGGCGAGAGAGGGAGAGGGAGAGAGGGGGGAAGGAGAGAGAGAGGGAGAGGGAGGGAGAGAGGGAGAGAGAGAGAGAGAGAGAGAGAGAGAGAGGAGAGAGAGAGAGAGAGTCAGTCAGTCAGTCCGCGGAAGCGTGCCCGAATTGGTAGTAAGAAAATTGGCAACCCACCACTGGTCTGTTTCCATTTTCTTTCTGAGGAAGAGAATTCACTTCCAATGCAATAAAAATCTGAAATTACTACAGGCAATCCTCGGCTTGCAACAGTTTGTTTAGTAACCCTTCAAAGTTACAACAGCACAGAAAAAAAAGTGACATGACCATTTTTCACACTTACGACCGTGGCAGCTTCCCCAGGATCAGAATTCAGATGCTTGGCAACTGGTTCATATTTATGACGGTTGCAGTGCCCCCGTGGTCATTTGTTCCCCTTTTGCGACCTTCTAACAAGCAAAGTCAATGGGGAAGCCAGATTCACTTAACAACCGGGTTACTAAGTTATCAACCGCAGGGATTCCCTTAACAGCTGTGGCAAGGATAGTTGTAAAATGGGGACAAAACTCATTTAAAAGATGTCTCACTTAACTGCAGAAGTTTCGGGCTCAATTGTGGGCGTACATCAAGGACTACCTGTACACTGTAGGTAGTCCTTGACTTACAACAATTCATTTAGTGACTGTTCAAAGTTGCAGCAGCACTGAAAAAAGGGACCTATGACTGTTTTTCACACTTACAACTGTTGCAGCTCCCCCAAGGGATCAAAATGTGGGGGCTTGGCAACTGGCATGTATTCACGACTGTTGCCTATCTCAGTGTCATGTGACCACCATTAGAACCTTCTGCCAGCCTCTGCTTCGCTTGCTTGCTATCGGCTGCCATAGAAACGGGGAGGGTGGGGGCATGATGCTGGGAAAGGAAGTTTTGTTCTCACCATCCTCTGCGCATGCTGATGGCTGATGTTTAGACTTGGTCAAGGCCAACTTGCTCGCATACCAACCTGATGAGGCCCTTAGAACAGTGTTTCTCAACCTTGGCAACTTGAAGATGTCCGGACTTCAACTCCCAGAATTCCCCATGCTGGCTGGGGAATTCTGGGAGTTGAAGTCCGGACATCTTCAAGTTGCCAAGGTTGAGAAACACTGCCTTAGAAGATCCATCCCACATGATACCTTAGGGATTTGCAGATTGGACACTTGGCTGGGGTAACTGGAGGGAGGGGGCTGCGTAAACGTTTGATATGTACTTGTTCGCACCTTTTTGGCTCAGATCTTGCTTTCCTTTTCGCTGCTTTCAATTCATAACCTAGTAAAAGTACTTTTATCTCTATTCAAATGGAGTTGAGGTTTTTCTTTCTTGGATATTGAAGGAGGCACTTTATAGAATAAGAGAGTTAGAAGGAACCTTGGAGGTCTTCTGGTCCAAACCCCTGATCAGGCAGGAAACCCTACAGCATTTCAGACAAATGAATGATTGACTTCACAACTTGCAGTGACCCCGCTTAAAAGCTGTGGCCAAAAAGGTCGTAAAATGAGGCGCAACTCACTTAACAATTGCCTTACTTGGGAACAAATATTTTGGGGTCAGTGGAGGATTTTTAAGCACCTTAAAATTGTTAATTGATAAAGGCACCTGTTATCTTTCTTATATGGAACCTGCATAATCACTCTGTGACCTACCTACCTACCTACCTACCTACCTACCTACCTACCTACCTACCTTCCTTCCTTCCTTCCTTCCTTCCGAGGTGGCGCAGTGGTTAAATGCAACACTGCAGGCTACTTCAGCTGACTGCAGTTCTGCAGTTCGGCTGTTCAAATCTCACCAGCTCAAGGTTGACTCAGCCTTCCATCCTTCCGAGGTGGGTAAAATGAGGACCCAGATTGTTGGGGGAAGTAGGCTGACTCTGTAAAACCGCTTAGAGAGGGCAGAAAGCCCTATGAAGCGGTATATAAGTCTAACTGCTATTGCTATTCCTTCCTTCTTTCCTTCCTTTCTTCCTTCCTCCCACCCCACCCCTACCGCTCCAACTTCATCCCTATTTAAATTTTACCTCAAATTAACAACAGGCACAGTAGTCCACAACTTACAACCACTTGTTCAACAACAGTTTGAAATGATAACAATGCTGAACAAAGGAATTAAAAACTATATCTGAACATATACTGTACCTGCTACCATGTTTCCCCGAAAATAAGACAGGGTCTAATTTTCTTTTGACCACCGAAATAAGTACTTGGCCTAATTTTGGGGAAGTCTTATTATTTTTGAGGTGCAGGAGGCGGCGAGCGTGATCACCTCATGGCCGCTGCTGTGTTGCGATATTTTCAGGGAGGGCTTATTTTAGCGCATGCGCTCAAAAGCCCGAATGGGCTTCTTATCTGGGAAGGTCTTATTTTCAGGGGAAAGGGTATACCCATGGTCATGTGATCACAATTTGGGGCACTTGGGAATCCACTCAACTTCCAATATCTAAGGGGCAGCCACAAAGAAGAGGGGGTCAAGCTATACTCCAGAGCTCCTGAAGGCAGGAGAAGAAGCATTGGATGGAAACTAATCAAGGAGAGAAGCAACTTAGAACTAAGGGGAAATTTCCTGACAGTAAGAACAATTAATCAGTGGAATGATTTGCCTGCAGAAGTTGTGAATGCCCCAACACTGGAAGTCTTTAAGAATAGACTGGACTACCCATTTGTCTGAAATAGTATAAGGTTTACAACTTTGTGGACAATGCTACCACTAAGATAATCCACCATATTTTTATCCAAAATGCCTTAACCTTTTGGCAAGTCCACCATATATGGAAGTATGTAGCACCAAGAGAACCACATCTCCAACATTTGGGTTGTAAATTCGAATACATAGAAGCCAACTTTTTAGGATCTAAATGCCATCTATAGAACATCTTGTAAAAATTTTCTCTCAGGTTTTGGGCTTGTGTAAATTTCACATTTCTTACCCAAATTCTTTCCCATGTATCCAACATTATTGGTTCTTCAATATTTTGAGCCCACTTTATCATACAATCTTTAACTAATTCTGTTTCGGAATCCATCTGTACTAATACATTGTATATCCTCTTTATATGCATTAAACTTTGATCTCTTATTTGTTTAAATAAATTATCCTCAACTTGGATAAAACCAATTTTTTGATCTATTTTCCACCTGGCCTGTTAACTGCCCATACTGGAACCATGTTTGAATTACCTTTTCCTCTTTTAGTACCTCTAAGGATGCTACCACTAAGATGATCAAGCATCAATTCAACATCTTTGGAATTTTCTTCTCTCCAAATCAATTGCAAAAAAAGTTGCCTTTTGCAATTTTTTTGTTTTGTGTCATTTGGAGTGAGCACCGTACATTAAGCCAGGAGCTGCAAGATGGGTCAGGGGAAGTAAAATGGCGGCTGCAGCCAACGAAGTGAAGATCCATCATTTTTGCACATGTACATGCAGCCATCTTGACTTTTTTTGACATGGACACATGTAGATGAAATGAGTTGCCTCCAGAAATTGTGGTTGCTCCAACACTGGATGTTTTTGAGAAGAAATTGGGCAACCATTTGTCTGAAATGGCATAGGGTCTCCTGCTTGAGCAGGGGGTTGGACTAGAAGATCTCCAAGGTCCCTTCCAACTCTGCTATTCTGTTACTTTACTGGATTGAGGTTATGAAGATAAAATTAGATCATTATTAAGTGCGTAAACTACTTAGACTGGTTGAAGAAAAGTGGGATATAAATGTTACAAAAGGAAAACATTATTACTGTTAACAGAACCCCACTGATTGTGGAGTTAGATAACATCCCATAAATAAATCGCAAATTCTAATTTATTCCTTGTCTCTTTTTCGCACCCTGAAATGTCAAATCGGAGTTTGACAAGTCATAAATTGAAAAAGCCAAATCTTTTGGCTTGAACCGGTTGGACCAATTCAAACTATGCAAATCTGCTTTTGTGAGTGATAAATTGTTAAAAGTTTATCTTTCTTTCAATCTGTGTCGTATCAATCTAACCCCCAGGAACCATAAATTCTTCCACTCCTATGATTTCCTTTTTTTGATTTAGATTTGTTTTTACAGTTTTTAATGCTTTTTAATAATTAATGGTTTTATACAAGGACTGTGTTATATTTTTACTCTTTTACTGGAATATGGTACGCCACCCAAGGTCACTTCCTGCGAGAAAGACGGCCATATAAAATTGATTAATTAATAAATAACAAAATAACAATATTATACAGGCCCTGTCATAGCATGCAGGATTAATTCTCCCCCTAACTTGGATTCCTCTCATTAAATATTTTATTGCCACAGGAAACATCTTTCTCACACAGCATTAGCTAATGTAGCGTAATGTACTTTATTATTACTAAGAAGGCTTCACCAGGTATTTTAATACACGGTTATGGATTTTTGAGACAGATGAATGGCTAAGGAGCCCTTCGGGATTGGGCGGCCTATAAATTTAATAAATAGAATAGAATAGAATAATGATTCATATAGAGAAGAATGCAGGTAGTCCTTGAATTACGACCACAATTGGCCCCAAGATTTCTGTTACTAAGTGAGACATTTGTTAAGTGAGTTTTGCCCCACTTTATGACCTTTCTTGCCACAATAGTGAAGCAGACAAAAGCAGTTGTTTAAGTTAGTAACCCCGTTGTTAAGTTGTGTGTACCCCTCCCTCCCTCCACCCCCCCATCCCCCCTCCTCCTTCCCCCCCCGACTTCCCAGAACCCGTACACGGTATGGATTTTTAACTAACACAGTCTAAAATCTATTCAGAAAAAAGAAATAAAGAAATTAATGACATTCTAGATTGAACTTAGCTTCTTCTTACTGAACTAACTTTTAACAGTTTAAATCATTTCTGATCTTAAGCATAGGCTAACTGGAATTTCTTAGTCCCGTATTTATTTTGTATATAGTCAATCCATTTTTTCCAGTCTCGTTTATATCTCTCATTTGAATGATCTTTAAGATATGCCGATATTTTAGCCATTTCAGCTAAGTTTGTTACTTTCAATGTCCATTCTTGGATTGTAGGCAAGTCTTCCTTCTTCCAATATTGCGCCACCAACAGTCTTGCTGCAGTTATCAGGTGCAGAATCAAATTGGTCTCTACCACTGTAAAATCAGTACATATACCTAGTAAAAATAACTGAGGAATAAACTTTATCCTTTTTTTAAAAACATTTTGCATGACCCACCATATTTTTATCCAAAATGCCTTAACCTTTTGACAGGTCCACCATATATGATAATATGTAGCATCGAGAGAACCACACCTCCAACATTTAGGCTGTACATTCGGATACATAGAAGCCAACTTTTTAGGATCTAAATGCCATCTATAAAACATCTTGTAAAAATTTTCTCTCAGATTTTGAGCTTGTGTAAATTTCACATTTCTTACCCAAATTCTTTCCCATGTATCCAACATTATTGGTTCCTCAATATTTTGAGCCCATTTTATCATACAATCTTTAACTAATTCTGTTTCCGAATCCATCTGTATTAATACATTATATATCCTCTTTATATGCATTAAGCTTTGATCTCTTATTTGTTTAAACAGATTATCCTCAACTTGAATAAAGCCAATTTTTTGATCTATTTTCCACCTAGCCTGTAATTGCCCATACTGGAACCATGTTTGAACTACCTTCTCCTCTTTTAATACCTCTAAAGATTTTAATTGTAATACCCCCCTTTCCGAGGTAAGAAGCTGTCTGTAAGTAAATCTATCCTGTTTTTGTGCTGTATTCATATTTTCAATTGCA